>NC_057813.1:218765460-219079870 GCF_018294505.1 Triticum aestivum | reverse complement strand
GACTCGCGTCAGTCATTGGCCTCATCATCTCACCGGCGCAAACGGCCTTCATGAAGTCCAAGTGCATACACGACAGCTTCCTATTCGTGCAGAACTCCGTCCGTGCCCTTCATCGCCGCAAAGTGCCAGGCCTGCTGGTTAAACTAGACATAGCAAAAGCTTTCGACACAGTCTCCTGGGAATACCTACTTGAGCTGCTCCAGCAACTAGGGTTTAGTGCGCGCTGGCGAGACTGGGTGGCTAGGCTGCTCGCATCGGCCTCCTCGACGGTCTCCCTCAACGGCGCCGCCGGCCCAAACATTCTCCATCACCGTGGCCTGCGCCAGGGAGACCCGCTCTCCCCGTTCCTCTTCATTCTGGCCATCGACCCACTGCACCACCTCATCGCGGCGGCGGTGGATCAACAACTGCTTCATCGGTTGCCTGGGAGGGACCTGGCGCTTCGTGTTAGTCTCTACGCGGATGACGCAGTGATCTTCATAAACCCTAGACGTGAAGAGATAGACTCCTTGATGCACATCCTCAACGATTTCGGCAATGCAACGGGACTATGTATCTACCCCGCCAAATCAACGGTGTCGCTGATCCGTTGCGAGAACATCGACATCGACGACGTGCTCCAGGGCTTTGCCGGCTCCATTGCCCCATCCCCAATCAAATATCTAGGGTTGCCGGTCTCCACGGGACGCCTGCGTCTGGTGCACCTGCAGTTCATCATAGACAGGATTAAGGCTCGACTCGCGGGCTGGAAGGGCAAGCTTCTGCCGATGGCCGGCCGCCGCGTCCTCGTGCGATGCGTGTTGAGTGCTATGCCAACCTTCGCCCTAACCGTTCTACGTGTACCGCAGAAGATCATCAGAGAAATCGACAAGTGCAGGCGCCGCTTCCTTTGGCGCCACGACGACGAGATCACTGGCGCAAGCTGCAAAGTAAACTGGCCGGCGGTCTGTGCACCGACGGAGCAAGGTGGTCTGGGCATCCCGGATCTTCAACGGTTCAGCAGGGCTCTACGGCTGCGCTGGCTCTGGGCTGCCTGGCACCACCCGGAGCGACCGTGGGTGGGCACCGAGCTGCCTTGCGACGGCGCGGACAAGGCGCTCTTCGCGGCATCGACCAGGGTGGCGATCGGCGATGGAGCCAAGGCATCCTTCTGGCTCTCCCCATGGCTGGGCCAGGGCTGCCTCTCGCAGCAGTTTCCAACGCTGTTTAGTTTCTCAAGGCGCAAGAATAGATCGGTGCGGGAGGCCCTCCAGGAGGACACTTGGATCCGCGATCTTGCACACGGCAACAACAGCCACCTGCTGCCAGACGTCCTCGCCCTCCATCGCCTGCTCCAGGGGACGGTCGAGCAGCTGCAGCATGGCGTTCCGGATGTTCTGAGATGGAGTAGAGCGGCCTCTGGCAAGTACACGGCCCAGTCGGCCTACCTCACGCAGTTCCAGGGAAGAAGGGCAATTGTTTTTGACAGGATGATTTGGAAGGCCTGGGCACCGGGCAAAATCAAAATCTTTGCCTGGCTGCTGCTACAAGACCGGCTCTGGTGCAATGACAGACTTCAACGGCGAGGGTGGCCAAATGCTTACTTCTGCCAGCTCTGCGTCCGCAACCTGGAATCCTCGTGCCACCTCTTCTGGGGCTGCCAGGAATCCGGACGGGTGTGGACCAAGTTGGGATCGTGGCAAGGCTGCTCTGCACTGACCCCCGCCGAGAGCTGGAAGCAGGACAGCTCCACAACGGTTACGCAGGGCATAATCGAGCAAACGCCACAACAATGGCGAAAGGGCGTGCGAATGATATGCTGGCTGGCTTGCTGGGAGATCTAGCAAGAGAGAAACAAAGCACCTTCAGGCAGCAACCACCATGTGTGCCGGCGATCATCAAGCGCATAAGAGATAGCATCGAGCTGTGGAGAATCACAGGCGCAACATGCCTAGAGAGCCCCTTCGGGGACCCCCCTTGAGAGAATATTAGCTTAATTGTCTCCAGGGTTTTGGCTGTGCACGACACTTTCAAAACCCTCAAACTCTGATCCTAGGATCCTCCCCACCTTTATGGTTTCCCGCTGCTTTCTGTTATGATCAATGAAATGCCAACAATTGCCGGATCTTAAAAAAAAAGATTGTGTGAAGGCTTCTCGCTCCCATTAATTGCCTTGGAAAATACTCCCTCCGTTCTAAAATAGATGACCCAACTTTATACTCCCTCCATTTTTGTATACAAGGCCATAAACTCATATTACAGGTATCAAGGTAAAAATCGATGCTATGTTTAAGTCAATGTTGCAAGCTAGCTTGTCATCTTGCTTGTCGTGTTAATTAATGTGGGTTTTCTCTCCCACGCACAACAAACCAACCCTCGTACTCCTCATTGGTTGACTAATGTTAGGAATGCAAGCTAACCTTCTCACTCCCACATGCACACAAGGGATATTAATGTCCTCGGGTGCTAGTACGAGGAAAATGTCATCAATTTTGCCTCGATTAATGTTAGTGGCCTTGTATTGTTGTAAATTATAATTTTGATAGTGACCTTGTATACAAAAATGGAGGGAGTACTAAAGTTAGTATAAAGTAGGGTCATCTATTTTGAAACGGAGGCACAGATATGCATACGCACACTAATACAATGCACATAGCCGCCATTGTCCTTAGCCTTCTCCGCACCGTGTGTTGATCCAGTCGGTGTCATGCTTAGCAAATACTATCTCCGTCCTGATTTATTCATCCTCTTCGTATTTTATGCCAAATTTTGATCTTAAATTTAACTAAAAAGATATTAATGCATGTCATCGAAAATAATAGTGTTGAAAAATATTTTTAAATATAATCTAACAATATATTTGGTGACATGCATCAATACCTTTTTAGTTAAATCTATGATCAAAGTTTAGCACAAAATACGAAAAGGATCAATAAACCAGACGAAGGTAATAGCTACACGTGTGTGGGTGTGACGTGAGCGGCTGCGCTATAGAAAAATGTAGAGTCGTGCTCAATATATTACTCTATCTTCTAATCTACTAATCTATAAGTAGTACGTACAAAGTGCTTAGTACAAATGATTCGAGGGGCGATTACGCAAAAAGCCGAGAGGAACGACCAGCGAACAAAGCAACCAAACCATCCATCCCTGTCTCGTAGTTATAATCCCGCCTGCCGGCCTGAGCTGATCAACACGCTCAGACTCAGCTAGCTAACATACAGGCAGGCCATCAGGAGGAGCCAGGGGGAAGAAACAACCAGCGCATATATCCCCCTCGCTCCCTCCCTCCCGCCGGCAGCTGACCTGAGCTGAGCCACCGTTCGACCAACTCGCCTCTACAAGACAGAGCATCCCCACCGCCCGGATCTCTTCTTCATCATCTCCCTCTCCGCTCTTTGAATCGCTCACCACCGCCATGGCTGTAAGTTCCTTTCCTCTCCATAGCTCATCCGAGCCTTAATTCGATACCTTATTTTGGTCTGCAAGAACATACGTTTCCTGCAAACGGTGCCTTGGTTTTACCTTGATTCCCGCAAAAGATACCAGGTGTACTAGTTTCTCGTGGTATGGTTCGAATAGGGATACCGGGACCTGAATTTTCTGAAGGAAAAACAGCAAAATCGCTATGATATGACTGTTGCCTTGGCTGCTTATAGTTCTAGAGAAATTTAGCTGGTACTATCATTCATGTGCTTAAATCAGGCTAAAAGTTTTTTTAAGAAACGATCATCCAGAGCCAACATGTTCTTTTTCTCCTGCACCATTTGAATTGCACAAGGTATAATCCAAGTTCTGTAGGAAATTCTTGTGTGGATGAATCGCAGAGCTAGTTTGCGGCGACAAAAGTCTTTCTTGGCCGTTGAGGCGTATCTTTCTATGGCACTTAAGATCTGTCATCTCAATCTATACATATATTCTCCCTTTTTTGCGGGTGAATCTATACATATATTCTGGTGGAAAGGCTAATCATCCCATAAATTATGGAGATGCCGGCAGGTTAACTCTTAATTGCATCAAGATATCAATACAGTATTAACTCTCACCTATTACATGAAGATTTAATTGTACTAGTGCGTAATCAATCATTCAATTGGCGAATCTTGCCCTATTTTCTGATTCGGTTTGGAATTGGAAGGTGTCGGCGAGGTAGACCTACTACCTGGCTATCTACCTTGCGATATGTCACGTTTAGTCTAGCCTGATCTAGAAGTGCAGATTTGTCAAACCTGATCTAGAAGTGCATTAACCCGCCCTGAAATTTGCCCTCAACCCGTCCAAGTGGCGAGGTCACGGCCTGTGATTATCTTCTTGATAACATATCTAACTGGTCCATGTACACTTTCCATTGATTAGTCTATGACAGTGTGTAAAATGTGCCTGCAAGCCGTGGCGCGGGGTCTACTCTCTCTTGCGCCCTTTTTCCTCGGTCGTACGGTCGTACCAATCGACCACCACTTGTGCTACTTGGCCATATCAAGTTGACATGCATGTCTCCGCACATGTTAATAATCTTCTGACCATGTCTTGATGATCATCACTAAGCACGAAGCTTCCTTGGGTCCAAGTTGGAGCGCTTGTGTCAGGGAATGATGATGTCCCCTAGGCTGTTCCTTTTCTTTTATTTATTTTTCTCTAACCCTGGGATTGGGTCCCAAGTTCTCTAGCGTGTCCATTCTGTGTTTTGAATGTACTCCCTCCGTCCCAAAATTCTTGTCTTAGATTTGTCTAGATACGGATGTATTTAATACTAAAATATGACTTGATACATCCATATTTAGACAAATCTAAGACAAGAATTTTGGGACGGATGAAGTATAAAATAGTCCGTAAAAAGTACTCCCTCCGTTCCGAATTATTTGTCTTAGATTTGTCTAGATACGGATGTATCTAGCACTAAAATGAGTCTAGATACATCCGTATCTAGACAAATTCAAGAAAAGTAATTTGGAACGGAGGGAGTACTACAAAAATCATGGTTATCGCTGTGATTTCCTCTTAATCTCGAGGTGCCTTGAAATAAAAACGAGTTAGTAGTAGGGTAAGCAGCATGTGGTTGACTCTTCTTCTGTTCCATGCATGCAGAAGCAGCAGAAGAACGCGCACGTCCCGAAGTTCGGCAACTGGGACAACGACGGCAACGTCCCCTACACGCTCTACTTCGACAACGCGCGCAAGGGCAAGGGCGGCAAGCCCATCAACCCCAACGACCCCGTAGAGAACCCCGAGGCCTTCTCCTCCTCCGTCGTCGCGCCGTCGCCGAACCGCTCCTTCGACCAGGGCAGGCCGGCTCTCCCTCCTGCCTCCCCGCCTCCCGCTCACCACCACGAGCGCCGGCCCAGCGACGCGCCGGCGGCCGCCCCGCCGCTGTCCCCGTACCACCGCAACGCCGGTGGCGAGCCGCCAAGAAGAGGCCCTGGCGGCGGACGGGCAGGCGGAGGCGGGTACAGCGTGGAGCAGTCGCCGGCGCCGTCCCCGCTGCACCCGTACGGTCAGTCGAGGGCCGAGTACTCCGATGGCAGCGGCTACGGCCTCGTGGCCAACTCCGTCGACCGGTCCCGTGCCAGGGGCGCCTCCCGCGGCAACGAAACGGTAGGCCTCTCTGCTTCTGCTCCGGTCAGTGCACCACGTAGGTGATGTCTTGTATCTCACCTTGGCTGTTGTTGCGATCGATGGCAGCCGACGAGGGGTTCCGCGGTGCCCAAGTTCGGCGACTGGGACTCCAACCCGGCGTCGGCGGACGGCTACACGCACATCTTCAACAAGGTGAGGGAGGAGAAGAGCACCCAGGCCAAGGCACCGGGGTTCGGCAAGGACAACGTCGCCTATGGCAACGGCGCCAGGCAGCACGACGACGGCTACGTCTCCTCGGTGAGTTTCACAACACAACTTCATGCTCACGTCTCCATTGGTTTGTCCATGTCGATCCTCGCTTTCTTATTCGGTGATCGATCTCACTGGCTCGCCATGAATTTGAGTTCTCAATTAGTCTCTGTTGGTTTCGCCTGCAGAGTCGCTGGTGCTTTGGGTGGTGCAAGTAGGAGTGGTTCGACAGATGATGGAGAAAAGTAAGCAAGGATCTTTGGGAATGTAAATTGTGTGAAATTAAGAAGGTTTTTGCCATTGATTCAACTTCCAACTTCTGTAATCCCACTTTTTGGGACATTATTTGGCATTGGGCACTGAGCAGAGTTCATATTCTTTTGATTGTGAAATATACTCCTACTATTTCTTTCTGATGTGGAATGTAGAGTTCAGCCATGGTTGTTGTAATGATAGAATTCTGTTGCGGGGCTTGTAGTGCAATACTGGGTACTGAGTACCTTTAATTCAATTTCGGATTGCAGATAGTTTCTATTTTTTCTTCTTCAAGGGTGACAGTGAATGTCGAACCCACAGAAAGTTCTGCTAATAGATAGTGATTCAAACAAGCTATCATTGTCATCAAGAGTTTCAGTTTTCCGTACCGAATATCGCAAGTTGTATGAAGAGAGAGATCAATAATACTTCCTCTGTCCCAAAATAAGTATCGCAAATTTAGTACTAAATCGACAGTACTTATTTTGAGACGGGGGAGTATGAAATAGGCTAGGGCATGTGAACTTTACTTACAACTTTATGCCTGCACATAGGATATTTTCTTGATTTCAACATAGTCACGTTGACACTGTTATTATGTGTTCTCACCGTGTAGATGTGGTGGACTCGTACCCAAATAACGTCACTAAAGGAAATATGCCCTAGAGGCAATAATAAAGTTGTTATTTATATTTCCTCATATCATAATAAATGTTTATTATTAATGCTAGAATTGTATTAACCGGAAACTTAATACATGTGTGAATACATAGACAAAACATAGTGTCCCGAGTATGCCTCTACCTTTTTTTTGACTAGCTCGTTAATCAAAGATGGTTATGTTTCCTAATCATAGACATGTGTTGTCATTTGATGAACGAGATCACATCATTAGGGGAATGATGTGATGGACAAGACACATCCTGTAGCTTAGCATTATGATCGTTACAGTTTCATTGCTACTGTTTTCTTCATGACTTATACATGTTCCTCAGACTATGAGATTATGCAACTCTCGAATACCAGAGGAACACCTTGTGTGCTATCAAACGTCACAACGTAACTGGGTGATTATAAAGATGCTCTACAGGTGTCTCCGAAGGTGTTTGTTGGGTTGGCATAGATCGAGATTAGGATTTGTCACTCCGTGTTTCGGAGAGGTATCTCTGGCCCTCTCGGTAATGCTCATCACTATAAGCCTTGCAAGCAATATGACTAATGAGTTAGTTGCGGGATAAAGCATTACGTAACGAGAGCAAGTAACATACCGATGACAAAGGGAACAACCTATGTTGTTACACTAGTAGAAAAATGCTAATTTGTCCCGGTTCTAGAGGGCCTTTAGTCCCGGTTCTAGAACCGGGACTAAAGGGTCGGTACTAAAGGCCCCCCCTTTAGTCCCGGTTCTTATACGAACCGGGAGTAAAGGCCCTCCATGTGGCCACTGTCTGGAGCTCCACCAACCGGGACTAAAGGAAATTTTACGAAATTTTATTTTTTGAATTTGTTTCTTCTGATTTTCAAATTTCTGAATTATTTTACAATTTAATCTCTAATCACCACTCATCACTGCTCAATTTAACCTCTAATCTCTAATCACCCCTCATCATTCCAAATCATCTAACTTCCCGACCGGTCATCCATTCTCTCACTACTCCAACCTGACCACGCTTAACTTTCGGGTTCTATTCCCCCTCGTTCTAACTGCACTTGTTGTTTTTCTAACAATAGTAAGATGTCAATCCTATTAACCCTCATGAGTTTAGCTTGAGCATGAAGTCACACATTCACTGTTTGAGTTTGAAACTATTATTTAAAAAACAATAATTATTTAGTAACACTAATATTTCTTGAATAAGTAGTTTGACCATAGTTTGACCACAATTTGACCAGATTTGACCAAAATCCAAAATACTGAAATAATTATTTAGTACCACTAATACTTCTTGAATAAGTAGTTTGACCATAGTTTGACCAGATTTAACCAAAATTTTTTTAAAAAAATGAGCATAACTTTTTTTCCTTTTAGAATTCAAGGATTCAAAAAATTTGCAAACAGGCCTACGGTGGTCAAAATCGGATGCGGATTTTCGTGCTAATTTTTTTGATATATTATGCGTTTTTTATCGACATCGTATGCAAAAGATATGGCCGTTTTACTTTTTCATAGCACTTTTTTGCAAAACATATCCAAATTTAAGTTTTTAAATTTTTCTAACTAATAGATGTAGTAACATAACTACATCTCGAAGGATTTTAATTTTTGAAGTTTTTATCATTTTCTTTTTCTTTTTACAAAACTAAAAAGGCGATCCACAGGTGTGTGTGTGTGTGTGTGTGTGTGTGTGTGTGTGTGTGTGTGTAGAGTTTGAAAATGGGACCTTTAGTCCCGGTTTGAGACACGAACCGGGAATAAGGGCATCGCACCCTTTAGTTCCGATTTGTGTCTCAAACCGGGACTAAAGGTCTAATTTTTAGTCCCATTTGAGACACGAACCAGGACTAAAGAGTCCCGGTTTGAGATACGAACCGATACTGAAGGGCATCACACCCTTTAGTCCCGGTTCGCGTCTCAAACCAGGACTAAAGGGCTCATTTGAACCAGGACTAATGCCTTTAGCCGCACGAACCGGGACTAATGTGTATATTGAGCTGTGACCAAAGCCCTGTTTTCTACTACTATTATGCGGTTTGACCGATAAAGATCTTCGTAGAATATGTAGGAGCCAATATGAGCATCCAGGTTCCGCTATTGGTTTTTGACCGGAGATGTGTCTCGGTCATGTATACATAGTTCTCGAACCCGTAGGGTCCGCACGCTTAACGTTCGATGACGATTTGTATTATGAGTTATGTGATTTGATGACCGAAGTTTGTTCGGAGTCCCGGATGAGATCACAGACATGATGAGGAGTCTCGAAATGGTCGAGAGGTAAAGATTCATACATTGGAAGGCTATATTCAGGCATCAGAAAGGTTCCGAGTGATTCGGGTATTTTTCGGAGTACTGGGGAGTTACGGGAATTCACCGGGAGAAGTAATGGGTCTTATTGGGCCATACGGGAAAGGAGGAGGCAGGCCAGAGGGGAGGTGGCGCCCCCCATGGGTCCGAATTGGACTAGGGGAAGGGGGCGGCACCCCTCTTGCCCTTTCCTACTCCCTCTCTCTTTCCCTCTTTCCTTCTCTCCTACTCCGAAAAGGAAAGGGATTCCTACTAGGACTTGGAAGTCCAAGTAGGACTCCATACTCTTGGCGCACCCCTAGGGGGCCGGCCTCTGTCCCTCCCTCCTTTATATATGTGGGCAGGGGGCACCCCAAAGACACACAAGTTTCTCTTAACCATGTGCGGTGCCCCCCTCCACAGTTACACACCTCGATCATACCATCGTAGTGCTTAGGCGAAGCCCTACGCCGGTAGCATCATCATAACCATCGCCACACCGTCGTGCTGATGGAACTCACCCTCATCTCAACTGGATCAAGAGCACGAGGGACGTCATCAAGCTGAACGTGTGCTGAACGCAGAGGTGTCGTAAGTTTGGTACTTGATCGGTTGGATCGCGAAGAAGTTCGACTACATCAACCGCGTTATTGAAACGCCTCTGCTTTCGGTCTACTAGGGTACGTGGACACACTCTCCCCTCTCATTGCTATGCATCTGCTAGATAGATCTCACATGATCGTAGGAATTTTTTTGAAACTACCGCGTTCCCCAACAGTGGTAACAGGGCCAGGTCTATGCATAGATGTTTTATGCACGAGTAGAACACAAAGAGTTGTGGGCGATAATAGTCATACTGCTTACCACCAACATCTTAATTTGATTCGGGGGTATTGTTGGATGAAGCGGCCCAGACCGACATTGCATAACCGCGCTCATGAGACTAGTTCTACCGACATGCTTTTGCACATAGGTGGCTGCAGGGTGTCTTTTTCTCCAACTTTAGTTGAATCGAGTTTGACTACGGCCGGTCCTTGTTGAAGGTTAAAACAGCACACTTGACGAAAAATCGTTGTGGTTTTGATGCGTAGGTAAGAACGATTCTTGCTAGAAGCCCATAGCAGCCACATAAAACTTGCAACAACAAAGTAGAGGACGTCTAACTTGTTTTTGCAGGGCATGTTGTGATGTGATATGGTCAAGACATGATGTGATATAATTTGTTGTATGAGATGATCATGTTTTGTTAAAGTTATCGACAACTGGCAGGAGCCTTATGGTTGTCTCTTTATTGCATAAGATGCAAGCGCCATATAATTGCTTTACTTTATCGCTATGCGATAGCAATAGTTGCAAAAGCAATAGTTGGCGAGATGACTGTCGGTGTCAAAACCGGCGGATCTCGGGTAGGGGGTCCCGATCTGTGCGTCAAGGCTGATGGTAACAGGAAGCAAGGGACACAGATGTTTACCTAGGTTCGGGCCCTCTCGATGGAGTTAAAACCCTACTTGCTGCTTGATTAATATTGAAGATATGGGTAGTACAAGAGTAGATCTACCACGAGATCGTAGAGGCTAAACCCTAAGAGCTAGCCTATGATGGTATGATTGTAATTGTGATTGGCCTTCTAAGGACCAACCTCTCCGGTTTATATAGACACCGGAGAGGGCTAGGGTTTACATGGAGTCGGTTACAAGGAAGGAAACATAATATCCGGATCGCCAAGCTTGCCTTCCATGCAAAGGAGAGTCCCATCCTGACACGGGCCGAAGTCTTGAGTCTTGTATCTTCACGCTTCAATAGTCCGGACGTTGTACACAGTCCGGCTGTCCGGATACCCCCTAATCCAGGACTCCCTCAGTAGCCCCTGAACCAGGCTTCAATGACGATGAGTCCGGCGCGCAGTATTGTCTTCGGCATTGCAAGGCGGGTTCCTTCTCCGAATACTCCAAAGTAGTCATCGAACACTTGAATCGTTTCCGGACCCACAAAATGATCTTTACACACCGCTGTAGAGAGAATGATATTTCACAAATGCAATTTGCTGACAACTTTTTCTGATGACGTGACATGTTATTACGGTCGGATCATTATTCGAACCGTTTTCCCACAACCAGCTACAGCGCATATTACGAGGCGGTTTCTGTGACACGTCTTGTCAAAGCAGAGATCGTGTCCCCTTATCACGGGATTCTCATCAATACGGGTATGGGTAATCCCACCACGCCATCAATCGTGGCGCTTGGGAAGCAAGCGATTCCCAACGGGCAAGTGGGGAGGTGTACCGCTTTCGGCGCCTCTATAAAGGGATAAGATTTCCCCATTTTCGCCCACGCCTTCTTCCTCCTTTGCCCACTCTTGCCCCCTCGAGCTCCAGCGCCCAAGCCCAAGTCTCCTCCGCACAGCTAAACATGTCCGGAGCAGGAGGCAAGTGGGTGGCTTCCACCGTCAAGGAGAAGCACATCACAAATCTTCGGGCGGCCGGATACTTGGCCGCGGACATAGCGCACCGGCTACCGGACGCCGGGCAGGCCATTCCGACCCTAGGACCCCACGAGAGGGTCGTATTCGTCGCCCACTTTGTCCGTGGACTGGGATTTCCACTCCATCCCTTCGTCCGCGGGCTCATGTTCTACTACGGGCTAGATTTCCATGATCTAGCCCCGAATTTCATCCTCAACATCTTGGCGTTCATTGTCGTATGTGAGGCCTTCCTCCGCATCTGGCCTCACTTCGGCCTATGGCTGCAAACCTTCTGCGTGAAGCCGAAGGTTGTAAGCGGCCAACAAGCGGAGTGTGGAGGAGCCATGGTGGGCAAGATGCCTAACGTCACCTGGCTGGACGGTTCCTTTGCGGAGATCGTAAAAGGGTGGCAATCGGGGTGGTTCTACATCACGGGCCGCGCGGCGCCAACTGGGCAGCGACCCCTGAGTTCCGATCCGGAGCCCCCATGCGGCTCACCTCCTGGGAAAAGAAGGGCCTGTCCTGGGGCGATTCTACGGAGCTGACCAGACTCCAAACATGCATCAAAAGCATGAAGGACAAGAACATCAAGCTTGTCAACGTGATCCAGGTCATGCTCGTTCGCCGGATCCTGCCCTGCCAAAGGCAGGCTTCAATCTGTGGGAGTTCGTCCCGGCCGAACACCAGACGCTCCGGAAGCTCTACGACATGACGCACAAAGGCGCATGGAAGGTGCTGTTCAAGGCCTCTCAAGTGCCTCCTCCCACATCCGAGGACCGCGGGCTTCACGCCGCGCGGGATCCTAGTCAGGTGAGTTCTCAGACTATCACCGGACCCGGTTTTTCCCAATATATTCATGGGAGAGCCTTAAGCAGTTATGCGTACTTGCTTCAGGATTATGTGGAGACAGCGGAGCAGGTTTACTATCCGGCTCCGCTGCCAGAAGGCCCAGCCGACGCTCTCCTGACGGAGATGCTGGTTCCGGCACCGTACAAGGTGCCGGAGAAGAAGGCCGAAAAGAAGGCCCCGGGGAGCCGAAAGGGTCTCCGGCGTAAGGTTATGCCAGAAGCCTCGTCCAAAGACGACGAGGCACACTCCTCCCACGAAGGGGAGGAGGGAGAAGAAGAAGACACCCCATCCGGAAAGGATGAGGGGCCCGGGGAGGCAGACCAGGGGGCCGGAATAGGCCCTCGGCGCAAGGCCATCATACCCATGTCGTCTGATGACGACGAGACAGATCCCTCCCGCAGAGGCGGGGGGAATCAAGAAGAAACTCTACCTCCCAGCACTGGGGAGGAGAGAAAGAGAAAATCCGCCCCGGAGGGGGAGGCTGGGGCGTCCAAGAAGGGAAAGGTATCCCTTCCGGACTATTCCGCCATGGCCGCTCACAACGAGGAGGGGTGGCTGCCCAGGGGGAAGCCCCCAGTGCGATCGTAAGTGTCCGCATTCTATCATGATTTCACTTCATAGTTTGTGTATTTACAATGCCAAACATATATGCAGTCCGGCCAGGGCTCACCCCGAGGTATCTTCCTCCGGGTCCCTGAGCAATTCAGAGATGAATTCGCTTCCGATAGCCACTACTCCTCAGCCCGCGGATGACACGGAGGTGTTGTCCCGAAGGCTCCCAGAGCGGGGGGAGGTGACTCTGGAGATGCCCCGAGGCGGGATCCCAGATGTCGGACACGCGGGGTTCAAGATCCCCGTGGATCGTGTCGATGAGAGCCTCAATAGGCCGGGCTCTTAGCCGAACACTGTCCCGGAACCTTCAATGGTTCTGAACTCAGGCGGACAACCCCTCGTTAGGGAGGGCGAGTCGTCTGTATCGAGGACTTCCATTGCGCCCGAGGCGCCGGATTGTCTGCTGGAAGCGCTTCGTGGCGCTTCCATGGATGAAGAGCACCGTACTCTTATGAGTACGGTGATTCGGAAGGTTTCGTCCGCCAAGCTAACATGCTTTGTGGTAAGTAATAAATATGTGTAAAATTACCATCCGATAGGTAGTAGCCCCTGATACTCTGTTTGGTGTTCGGAAAGAAAAGCCAAACGGAGGGTCAATTATAATCCGCAGGAGTCTAATGATAAGTATTCTTGTGAATAAGCTGGCTGTGCTGCTTGCCACTGCTGCCCGCACCGCCGAGGTTGCCGAACTAAAGCGGGACCTGGAGCAGGCGCAAGTGGAGCTCGGCCTCATGAAGAGGCAGCTCGAGGAGAATAAAGGTAAGCGATTCCCCGCTCTTATGTATTTAAAGATAGGCAAAATTGGTTAGTCTAACGCCAAAGCGTCGTGACTGTATAACAGGGGCCACCGCCGAAGTGGCGTCCCTGAAGAAAGCGTTGTCCAAGGCCGAAGACAAGGCTGCCTCGAAATTTAAGGAGCGCGAAAAGCAAAGTGCTAGAGTGGGTGAGGTACAGCAAGAGCTCCGGGATCTCGGCAAGAAGTACGAGTCCATGGAGCGTGATCTGAAGATGAAAGAGGCCGAGCTTGCGAAGGCCCTTGTGAGTGTAAAAGACGCCAAGGCCGAAGCCGAGAAGGCACAGCAGGAGATCCAGGAGGCCAAAAAGATAGCAGCGGGTAAGAAGTTCTTTATGCAAAGCAAACATGTGGAGGAGGCGTTTCTTTTACTTACTCGAATTCGAAGCTCTCCAGGGGCATTCGCAGATCTGCCATGCAGCGTATCAGACGTTGCGGAGTTCTACCGTGCCCAGGAGGGGAGCTCAACGAAGAAGCTGTTCTGGTCCCAGTATGCTGGGGCCGAACATCCGATGCCTCTGAGTGACCAACTGAAATAGTTGGTCGAACTCCACAGGGTGGCCGAACTGGCTATGAAAGATTTCATAGTCCGGACGTGGCCTGGTGAGCCCCTGCCGACTAGGTACTTCGGCCTGATCAAGCGGATGGTGAATGCTTGCCCGCGGCTCGAAGTCATCAGGCGATCTGTTTGCATTGAGGGTGCCCGCCGGGCCTTTGCCCGCGCGAAGGTGCATTGGGGGAAGCTAGATGCTGAGAAGCTGGTGAAGGGCGGGCCGCCAGAGGGTAAGGAGCATCGCCATCCCGAGAAGTATTATGATGGTGTTATGAAGGACGCCCGTCTCGTGGCCGATGAGTGTACCAAGGACAAGATCTTTGACTAAATGTACCTCTGCCATTGTTGTAATTTAAAGACGAAGTTACTTGCGCTATGTAGCACTTTTGTTATTTAAAATATTACCTTCTGTGCGGCTGTTTATAAAATTTTGAAAGTAGGCCAGTCGTCGGCTTCCGCCCCCACGTAACTAGTACTGGGGTGTTCGTGGAAAACCCGGACACTCTTTATCCAAGTGTTTGGTCCCTTAAGGAGGTGTCCGGCGCATCGAACAAGGCAATCGGACTATGCGGCTTTATAACTTTCACTTAGCCATAGAAGTCTACAATTTTAAATTTCGGCGACGCGCCTAGAATCCAGAAGGCCGAATTGGGGCGCTATACACGCCTAGATCGGACGAAGCGGATTTATCGCCTAAAGCGGAAAATCTTTAAGGATTTTAAGACCTCTCGAATAGCGATCGGCTCTCGCCACATCATGACGGTCAGTTTTCGGCTTTCTCTACTGAGGTGCTCGTCCGAAAGAACCGGGAGACAATCGCAGTAGTTCTCCTGCGCTACCTTAGCCGATATAACGGAACGTAAGGCACCAAAACAAGGGAGCCGGGCTATCCCAACTGTAGACCCAAGACATGATTTGGAGCTGATGCATACAGTGCTATAAGTTCAGGGTGCCGCACTGTTGAAAGTGTTCGAACTTGACTTGCCATAGTAGGGGGCGTCATGAGAAGCCCCTGGCAAACTAACCGTACCAAGGTGTACGGATGCAATATCAAATAAACATTTATAAGAGAAAAAAAATGCTCAAATAAGAATCATAAGCTGATGCTAGATATAATCTCCCATTGACGAAAAATACGTTTAAGCGTATGTTTGCAATGGATGCATTAAGCAGAGATAAAATATGACTATTTGACATGTCCTATCCAGGGGCAGGCTGTGTACAGATAGATAAAGCAGGTATAATGATCGTAAATAGATTCCACCTGGGTATTTCCTTCTGTGCACAACGTCTGTTGCCTCCTTGGATGTCTCTTCCATGTAAGTCCGGCAATTCGGCTCTCCCGAGGATACTGCACTAAAGCGATGTCATGAAAGGTAAAAGGGGAAGATTATGAAGGTATCTGGCATTTACCCGCACTACTGACTGAGTCGTTGTTGCGCCTCCGCCTATGCCCATGGTATCTCGAGTGCGTAATTGTATACGTGTGGCACGAATGCTGCTTTGATGGGGCTTGAGCAGAGGCCGGACTACTAATCACGCTCTTGGCGTTCCTGATGATCCTGTTGCGGGGTGCTCCAGACTATCTTGACGTTTCTCGGAGTTGTTGCAGGATTGGTTTGTCGGAGTAGGCCGCATTGTACTTCTGCCGTGAGGGCTGCCGTATGCTCTTCTGTTCGAAGGGAGCGGTCCATATTTCCATTGACAGTGATGACCCCGTGCGGTCCTGGCATCTTGAGCTTGAGGTATGCGTAATGTGGTACCGCATTGAATCTAGCGAATGCGGTTCATCCGAGCAGTGCGTGGTAACCACTACGGAAAGGGACGACATCGAAGATTAACTCTTCGCTCCGGAAGTTGTCCGGGGATCCGAAGACCACTTCCAGTGTTATAGAGCCCGTACAGCGGGCCTCTACTCCAGGAATTACACCTTTAAAGGTGGTTTTGGTGGGCTTGATCCTTGAAGGGTCAATGCCCATTTCGCACACTGTGTCCTGATAAAGCAGGTTCAGGCTGCTGCCGCCGTCCATAAGGACTCGCGTGAGGTGGAATCCATTGATGATTGGGTCTAAGACCAATGCGGCTGAGCCGCCATGACGGATGCTAGTAGGATGATCCCTACGATCAAGGGTGATCGGACAAGCTGACCATGGGTTGAATTTGGGGGCGACTGGCTCCATCGCATAGACGTCCCATAGTGCTCGCTTCCGTTCCCGCTTGGGGATGTGAGTGGCGTAGATCATGTTGACCGTTTTCACCTAGGGGGGATTTCTTTTGTCCCCCCGTGTTCGGACGCCGGGGCTCTTCATCATCGTCGCTGTGCAGCCCCTTGTCCTTGTTTTCGGTGTTTATTTTGCCGGCCTGTTTGAACACCCAACAGTCTCTATTGGTATGCTTGGCTGGCTTGTCCGGGGTGCCATGAATTTGGCACGAGTGCTCCAGTATGCGGTCCAGGCTGGACGGTCCCTGATTATTTCTTTTGAACGGCTTTTTCCGCTGACCGGACTTAGATCCGCTGAATCCGGCATTGACTGCTTTGTCTTCAGTGCTGTCACCGTTGTTCCGTCTCTTGTGTCTGTTACGCTGTGGCTTGCCGTTAGCATCGCGGCCGTCCGAAGTGCCAGAGTGTGGCGTGGTGCCGCTGCGAGCCAGCCAGCTGTCCTCACCCGCACAAAAGCGGGTCATTAGGGTTGTGAGAGCTGCCATGGACTTGGGTTTTTCCTGGCCGAGGTGTCGAGCGAGCCACTCGTCACGGATATTATGCTTAAAAGCCGCTAGGGCTTCAGCGTCCGGACAGTCGACTATTTGGTTCTTTTTAGTTAGGAACCGAGTCCAAAATTTCCGGGCTGACTCTCTGGGCTGTTGAGTAATGTGGCTCAGGTCATCAGCGTCTGGTGGTCGCACATATGTGCCCTGGAAGTTATCGAGGAATGCGTCTTCCAGGTTTACCCAACTGCCAATGGAATTTGCTGGCAGGCTGTTCAACCAGTGCCGGGCTGGTCCTTTGAGCTTAAGTGGAAGATACTTGATGGCGTGTAGATCATCTCCGCGGGCCATGTGAATGTGGAGAAGGAAATATTCGATCCATACTGCGGGGTCTGTTGTGCCATCGTATGATTTGATGTTTACAGGTTTGAACCCTTCTGGGAATTCATGATCCATCACTTCGTCGATGAAGTAGAGGAGGTGTGCGGCGCCTCTGTGTCGGGCTATATGGATACGCAGTTCGAATTGGTCTGGGTTGCTGTGTTCGGCCTGGCCGGACTTGTTGATAATGTATCCGGTGTGACGGTCATCGTCGCGCGCTGGGGCGCGCCCCCGCGATCCGTAGATTGATCTTGGCTGTCCTGCTTTGTTTTCCAGAATATCTTGCAGGTTTTGCCTGTTGCCCTAGGCCGTAGTGTGTCGGCGTGGGGGTGCGGGCTGGTATTCGGGCTGATATCCCGTTTTATCCCGACCACGGGGTGGCCGGTCAGCCGTTTGGCGCTCGAGTCCATATTCCTCGGCTGCCAGGACTTCAGTCCATCTGTCTGTGAGCAGGTCTTGATCAACTTGGAGTTTCCGCTTCTTCTTCTTCAGGCTCCACGCAGTGGCTATAAGCTGGCGCTTGAAGCACTCCTGCTCTACGGGATCCTCAGGCACGCCGAACTCGTCGTCGCCGAGGCTAATCTCGTCTTCGGAGGGGGCATGTAGTTGTCCTCCTCTGGGTATCCGTCCGTCGCCTGTTCTTCTGTGCTGACCTGGTCATCCTCCTGTTCAGCATGCTCGAAGGTGGGCTGGTTAGGGTTATATTCCTCTTCGGCGCCATCCGGATTGCTTTCGTCTCCGGGGCCGGTATTGCTGTGGCGGGGCTTGGAGCGGCACCGACGACGCCCATGCTTTGCTTTTCTTCCCGAGGGGTTATCCTCCATTGCCTCGTTGCCATTGGTTCCATTCAGAGTGTCCACCATATATATATCGTATGAGGAGGTGGCCGTCCACCGCCCTGTGAGTGGCGGCTCCTGTAATTCTCCTGCATCGTCGTCCATACCGTCGATGTCTTCGGAGTCGAAGTCAAGCACGTCGGTTAAATCATCGACCGTGGCAATAAAGTGGGTGGTGGGTGGGCAACAAATTCCGTCGTCGTCTGCTTCCCACTCAAGCCGGACATAGTTCGGCCCAGAGTCCCCTGACAAAGAGAGGGACTTCAATAAGTTTAGCATGTCACCAAAGGGCGAGTGCTGGAAGACGTCCGTCATGGTGAACTCCATTGCCTGAGCCCAACCGGGCTCGGCGGGCTCGGGAACGCGCGGACTGGAACCTACATCCGGATATGAATCCGGGGGTCCGGAGTCACATGCTTCCTCAGAAGGGAGGCCGGTGTTCGGCTCTACCGCCGACGAGGGTACGGCCTGCGGGGCGGGGTCCATCCCTCCATCCCCAGGCAACGCAGTCTGCTCCGGATTTGAGTCCAAGGCTACTGCAGGGGTGATATCCCAAGTGTTGTCCGACAGCAGGTTCAGACCATGCTCGTCGTGACTGTCCGGTGCCCCTGGCGCTGGCCTGAACCCGTCGAAGATCAAGTCTCCGCGGATATCCTCCGTGTAGTTCAGGATTCCGAACCTGATTTGATGGCCAGGGGCGTAGCTATCGATCTGCTCTAGATGGCCAAATGAATTGGCCCGCAGTGCGAAGCCGCCGAACACAAAGATCTGTCCGGGGAGGAAAATCTCGCCCTGGACCGCGTCGTTGATGATGATTGAAGGAGCCATCGAGCCTCACAGCGACGACACAGAGGAACTCTCAATGAAAGCACCAATGTCGGTGTCAAAACCGGCGGATCTCGGGTAGGGGGTCCCGATCTGTGCGTCAAGGCACAAGATGGAGATCATGACGGTTCTTTGGAGATGGAGATCAAAAGGCACAAGATGATGATGGCCATATCATGTCACATATTTTAATTGCATGTGATGTTTATCTTTTATGCTTCTTATTTTGCTTAGGTCGGTGGTAGCATTATAAGATGATCACTCACTAAAATTTCAAGGTATAGTGTTCTCCCTGAGTATGCACCGTTGCGACAGTTCTTTGTGTTGAGACACCATGTGATGATCGGGTGTGATAGGCTCTACGTTCACACACAACGGGTGCAAGCCAGCTTTGCACATGCAGAATACTCAGGTTAAAATTGACGAGCCTAGCATATGCAGACATGGCCTTGGAACACTAGAGACCAAAAGGTCGAGCGTGAGTCATATAGTAGATATGATCAACATAGAGATGTTCACCATTGAAAACTACTCCATCTCACATGATGATTGGACATGGTTTAGTTGATATGGATCACGTGATCATTTAGATGACTAGAGGGATGTCTATCTAAGTGGGAGTTCTTAAGTAATATGATTAATTGAACTTTAATTTATCATGAACTTAGTCCTGATAGTATTTTGCAAATTATGTTGTAGATCGATAGCCCGCGTTATAGTTTCCCTATGTTTTTATATGTGTTCCTAGAGAAACCTAAGTTGAAAGATGATAGTAGCAATGATGTGGACTAGGTGCGTGATCTGAGGTTTATCCTGATTGCTGCACAGAAGAATAATGTCCTTAATGCACCATTAGGTGACAGACCTATTGCAGGAGCAGATGCAGATGTTATGAACGTTTGGCTAGCTCAATATGATGACTACTTGATAGTTTAGTGCACCATGATTTACGGCTTAGAACTGGGACTTCAAAAACGTTTTGAACGTATGGAGCATATGAGATGTTCCAAGAGCTGAAATTGGTATTTCAGACTCATGTCCATGTCAAGAGGTATGAGACTCTGACAAGTACTTCGCCTAAAAGATGAAGGAGAATTGGTCAGCTAGTGAGCATGTGCTCAGAATGTCTGGGTACTACAATCGCTTGGATCAAGTGGGAGTTAATCTTCCAGATAAGATAGTGATTGACAGAGTTCTCTAGTCACCATCACCAAGTTACTGGAACTTCATGATGAACTATAGTATGCAAGGGATGACGAAAACGATTCTCGAGCTCTTCGTGCTGCTGAAATCGACGAAGGTAGAAATCAAGAAAAAGCATCAAATAGAATGGCAAGCAAGTTGTCACTCCCGTGAAGAAACCCAAAGCTAGACCTAAGCCTGAAACTGAGTGGAAGCAAGACCACTAGTTTCAAGAAAAGGGCAAAGAGAAAGAAAGGGAACTTCAAATAAAATGGCAAGCAAGTTGTCACTCCCATGAAGAAGCCCAAAGCTAGACCTAAGCCTGAAACTGAGTGCTATACTGCAAAGGAAATGGTCATTGGAAGCGGAACTACCCCAAATATTTGGTGAAAAAGAGGGATGGCAAAGTGAACAAAGGTATATTTGATATACATGTTATTGATGTGTACCTTTCTAGTGTTCATAGTAACCCCTGGGTATTCGATACTTGTTCGGTTGCTAAGATTAGTAACTCGAAACAGGAGTTACAGAATTAGAGACTAGTTAAGGATGAAGTGACGATGTATGTTGGAAGTGGTTCCAAGATTGATATGATCATCATCACACACTCCCTATACTTTCGGTATTAGTGTTGAACCTAAATAAATGTTATTTGGTGTTTGCGTTGAGCATGAATATGATTAGATCATGTTTATTGCAATACGGTTATTCATTTAAGACAGAGAATAACTATTATTATGTTTACATGAATAAAATCTTCTATGGTCATACACCCAATGTTGATGGTTTATTGAATCTCGATCGTGGTAATACACATATTCATAATATTGATGCCAAAATATGCAAAGTTGATAATGATAGTGCAACTTATTTGCGGCACTGCCATTTGGGTCATATCGGTGTAAAGCGCATGAAGAAACTACATAAAGATGGGATTTTGGAATCACTTGATTATGAATCATTTTGATACTTGTGAACCGTGCCTTATGGGAAAGATGACTAAAACTCCGTTCTGCAGAACAATGGAACAAGCTAATGACTTATTGGAAATAATACATATCGATGTATGCGGTCCGATGAGTGTTGAGGCTCGTGGCAGGTATCATTATTTTTTGACCTTCATAGATGATTTGAGAAGATATGGGTATATCTACTTAATGAAACACAAGTCTGAAACATTTGAAAAGTTCAAAGAATTTCAGAGTGAAGTGAAGAATCATTGTAACAAGAAAATAAAGTTTCTATGATCTGATTGTGGAGGTGAATATTTGAGTTATGAGTTTGGCCTTCATTTAAAACAATGTGGAATAGTTTCACAGCTCACGCCACCTGGAACACCACAGCGTAATGGTGTGTCTGAACGTCATAACCGCACTTTATTGGATATGGTGCGATCTATGATGTCTCTTACCGATTTACCACTATCGTTTTAGGGTTAAGCATTAGAGACAGCTGCATTCACTTTAAACAGGGCATTGTCAAAATCCGTTGAGGCGACACCTTATGAACTATGGTTTGGCAAGAAACCAAAGTTGTCGTTTCTTAAAGTTTGGCTCTGCGATGCTTATGTGAAAATTTCAACCTGATAAGCTCGAACCCAAATCGGAGAAGTGCGTCTTCATAGGATGCCCAAAGGAAACTGTTGGGTACATCTTCTATCACAGATACGAAAGCAAGATATTCGTTGCTAAGAATGGATCCTTTCTAGAGAAGGAGTTTCTCTCAAAAGAAGTGAGTGGGAAGAAAGTAGAACTTGATGAGGTAATTGTACCTTCTCCCGAATTGGAAAGTAGTTCATCATAGAAATCAGCTCCAGTGATTCCTACACCAATTAGTGAAGAAGCTTATGATGATGATCATGAAACTTCAGATCAAGATACTACCGAATCTCATAGGTCAACCAAAGTATGGTCCGCATCAGAGTGGTATGGTAATCCTATTCTGGAAGTCATGTTACTAGACCATGATAAACCTACGAACTATGAGGAAGCGATGATGAGCCCAGATTTCGCGAAATGGTTTGAGGCCATGAAATCTGAGATGGGATCCATGTATGAGAACAAAGTGTGGACTTTGGTGGATTTGTCCGATGATCGGTAAGCCGTAGAAAGTAAATGGATCTTCAAGAGGAAGATGGACGCTGATAGTAGTGTTACTATCTACAAAGCTCGACTTGTCGCAAAAGGTTTTTGACAAGTTCAAGGTGTCGACTACATGAGATTTTCTCAACTGTAGCGATGCTTAAATATGTCTGAATCATGTTAGCAGTTGCCATATTTTATGAAATATGGCAAATGGATGTCAAAACTACATTCCTTAAATGGATATTTCTTAAAGAAGAGTTGTATATGATGCAATCAGAAGGTTTTGTCAATCCTAAAGGTACTAACAAGGTGTGCAAGCTCCAGCGATCCATCTATGGACTGGTGCAAGCATCTCGGAGTTGGAATATACACTTTGATGAGTTGATCAAAGCATATAGTTTTATACAGACTTGCGATAAAGCCTGTATTTACAAGAAAGTGAGTGGGAGCACAACAACCTTTCAAATAATTATATGTGATTGACATATTGTTGATCAGAAATAATGTAGAATTTTCTGGTAAGCATAAAGGAGAGTTTGAAAGGAGATTTTCAAAGAAAGACATCGGTGAAGCTGCTTACATATTGGGCATCAAGATCTATAGGGATAGATCAAGATGCTTGATAAGATTTTTCAATGAGTACATACCTTGACAAGATTTTGAAGTAGTTCAAAATGGAACAATCAAAGAAGGAGTTCTTGCCTGTATTGCAATGTGTAAAGTTGAGTAAGACTCAAAGCCCGACCACAGTAGAAGATAGAAAGAGAATGAAAGTCATTCCCAATGCCCCAGTCATAGGTTCTATAAAGTATGCCATGCTATGTACCAAACCAGTTGTGTACCTTGCTATGAGTTTGGCAAGGGGGTACGATAGTGATCGAGAAGTGGATCACTGTATAGCGGTCAAAGTTACCCTTAGTTACCTAGGAGGACTAAGGAAATATTTCTCAGTTATGGAAGTGATAAAGAGTTTGTCGTAAAGATTTACGTCGATGCAAGCTTTTACACAGATCCAGATGACTCTGAGTCTCAATCTGGATCCATATTGAAAGTGGGAGCAATTAGCTAAAGTAGCTCAATGCAGATCATTGTAGACATAGAATATTTGCAAAATACATACGGCTCTGAATTTGACAGACCCGCTGACTAAACTTCTCTCCACTACAAAAAAGTACACTTCCGTGATGATACGTGTTTGTCACAGTAGGTCGCATTTTTTGTCATGCATGTACATCCATGACAAATTTATGACATAATCAAGATAGTCATACCTGTGCTGTCGTAGAAGTGTTCCATGACATTACCAAAATTATCATCACGGAAGTGTCCACTTCCATGACGATAAATCACGCGTCACAGAACTGCTTTCGTCAAGGGTGACCGACACGTGGCATCCACCGTAACGGAACGTCGTTAAGCTATCGAGTTGGGTTTTGGATCCGATAACCCGTTAACCGCCCCGATCAATGGGAATTTTCCACGTGTAAAATCATCATTGGCTGGAGGAAACACGTGTCGGCTCACCGTTGGGACAGATGCCATCCGCTCATTGGACTGAAGGCGCCTATGATATGGCAACACATGGCACGGCCCAACAAAGGCCCATTTCTGTGAAGAGGCCGGCCCGTTTGACTTGGTCAAAAGGTGGCGGGCCGGCCCACGAAAAGCCTGTTAACGGCCTGTTCGCATATAGCCCATTTACAGCCCGCTAACCCAGGGCCCGTTACGCCCTATCCGAATTAGGCCCAGTAGCGTCATCTGGGCCGTCCAATATGATTCAGCCCATTTTAACTTCCGGCCCGTGTGTGGCCCATGACTTCTTTCGGCCCATATGAGGACCTTTGTAACTCTTGGCCCATTAATGGCCCGTGGTGAAACTGGCCCGTAATAAACAGTGTATCACTTTATACCCATTAACGGCCCGTTATTCCATTGGGCCTTTTCCAGCCCAAGTTATCTTTCGGCCTTCTCAGGGCCCATTGATTCTTGGGCTCATTTGCAGCATTCGGTTACATACGGCCTGTTACTGTCATTTTCTGCTTGTGGGCCAAATTCAGCCCGTCGTTACAGTCGGCCCGTTTGTGGACCGTTAATACGTTGGGCTGTTTTCATGTCAAAAAAACCCGTTGGGCTGTTTTCATAGAGTTATCAAATACAGCCTATTAACAGCCCGTTATGGTCCACAAATAGTACGGCCCATGATGGGCGAAATGATGATACGCCCCATAGAAGGCCCATGGATCCTACGGCCCGTATGAGGCCCATGGATAGTACGGCCCGTAGAAGGCCCATGGACCCTACGGCCCGTAGAAGGCCCATTGATCCCTAAGGCCCGTATAGAAGGCCGATGGATCCTACGGCACGTATAGAAGGCCAATGGTCCTACGGCCGAACGAAAGCCCATGGATCATACGGCCTGCAGGAGGCCCATGGTTACAACAATCCGTGAATTTCCATGATTATTTTGGCCTAGTTACCAAAAATAAGCTATTGTGGCCATTAGAAAAACACGGAAAAAGAACTGCAGTGACTACAAGAAAACAACTAAACAAGACAATAAGGAAATAAATAAGCAAGCGATTAAGGCTAGCCTATTACCGCTATTACACATATTACATCCACTGGGCATCAAAGTTCACCACCAGTGCAAATATAGGGAACAAAGCAGCATATTACATACACTTGGCCGTCAAAATTGGCCACCAGTGCAAATAAACGCAACAGCAAAACAAGAGCATAACTGAAACTGAAGGAAATATGCCCTAGAGGCAATAATAAAGTTATTATTTATTTCCTCATATCATGATAAATGTTTATTATTCATGCTAGAATCGTATTAACCGGAAACATGATACATGTGTGAATACATAGACAAAACTGTAGTCACTAGTATGCCTCTACTTGACTAGCTCATTAATCAAAGATGGTTATGTTTCCTAACCATAGACATGTGTTGTCATTTGATTAGTGGGATTACATCATTAGAAGAATGATGTGATTGACATGACCCATTCTGTTAGCCTAGCACTTGATCGTTTAGTATACTGCTATTGCTTTCTTCATGACTTATACAAAGTTCCTGCAACTATGAGATTGTGCAACTCCCGTTTACCGGATGAACACTTTGTGTGCTACCAAACATCACAACGTAACTGGGTGATTATAAAGGTGCTCTACAGGTGTTTCCGAAGGTACATGTTGAGTTGGCATAATTCGAGATTAGGATTTGTCACTCCGATTGTCGGAGAGGTATCTCTGGGCCCTCTCGGTAATACTCATCACCTAAGCCTTGCAAGCATATAACTAATGAGTTAGTTATGAGATGACTTATTATGGAACGAGTAAAGAGACTTGCCGGTAACGAGATTGAACTAGGTATTGGATACCGACGATCAAATCTCGGGCAAGTAACATACCGATGACAAAGGGAACAAAGTATGTTGTTATGTGGTTTGACCGATAAAGATCTTCGTAGAATATGTAGGAACCAATATGGGCATCCAGGTCCCGCTATTGGTTATTGACCGAGAATGGTTCTAGGTCATGTCTACATAGTTCTCGAACCCGTAGGGTCCGCACGCTTAACGTTTCGATGATAGTTTTATTATGAGTTTATAAGTTTTGATGTACCGAAGTTTGTTCGGAGTCCCGGATGTGATCACGGACATGACGAGGAGTCTCGAAATGGTCGAGACATAAAGATTGATATATTGGAAGCCTATGTTTGGACTTCGGAATGGTTCCGGGTGAAATCGGGATTTTACCGGAACACCGGGGGGTTACCGGAACCCTCCCGGGGGTTAATGGGCCTTGGTGGCCCATGAGGGAGAAGAGGAAGGACCGGCCAGGGCAGGCCGCGCGCCCCCTCCCCCCTAGTCCGAATAGGACAAGGAGAGGCGGGGGGGGGGGGGAGCCCCCCTTCCCTCTTTCCCTCCCCCCAAGTCCTAATCCAACTAGGAAAAGGGGGGGAGTCCTACTCCCGGTGGGAGTAGGACTCCTCCGGCGCGCCTCCTCCTAGGGCCGGCCGCACCCCCCCTTTGCTCCTTTATATACAGGGGAAAGGGGCACCCCAAAGACACACAAGTTGATCTACGGATCGTTCCTTAGCCGTGTGCGGTGCCCCCTTCCACCATATTCCACCTCGGTCATATCGTCGCGGAGTTTAGGCGAAGCCCTGCGCCGGTAGAACATCATCATCGTCACCACGCCGTCGTGCTGACGGAACTCATCTCCGGAGCTCGGCTGGATCGGAGGCTGGAGATCGTCATCGAGCTGAACGTGTGCTGAACTCGGAGGCTCCATACGTTCGGTGCTTGGATCGGTCGGATCGTGAAGACGTACGACTACATCAACCGCGTTGTGATAACGCTTCCGCTTACGGTCTACGAGGGTACGTGGACGAACACTCTCCCCTCTCGTTGCTATGCCATCACCATGATCTTGCGTGTGCGTAGGAATTTTTTTGAAATTACTACGTTCCCCAACAGTGGTATCCGAGCCAGGTTTTATGCGTTGATGTTATATGCACGAGTAGAACACAAGTGAGTTGTGGGCGATACAAGTCATACTGCTTACCAGCATGTCATACTTTGGTTCGGCGGTATTGTGAGATGAAGCGGCCCAGACCGACATTACGCGTACGCTTACGCGAGACTGGTTTCACTGTTATGAGCACTCGTGCTTAAAGGTGACTGGCGGGTGTCTGTCTCTCTCACTTTAGCTGAATCGAGTGTGGCTACGTCCGGTCCTTGCGAAGGTTAAAACAGCACCAACTTGATGAACTATCGTTGTGGTTTTTTGATGCGTAGGTAAGAACGGTTCTTGCTAAGCCCGTAGCAGCCACGTAAAATTTGCAACAACAAAGTAGAGGACGTCTAACTTGTTTTTGCAGGGCATGTTGTGATGTGATATGGTCAAGACGTGATGCTATATTTTATTGTATGAGATGATCATGTTTTGTAACCGAAATTATCGGCAACTGGCAGGAGCCATATGGTTGTCGCTTTATTGTATGAAATGCAAACGCCCTGTAATTGCTTTACTCTATCACTAAGCGGTAGCGATAGTCGTAGAAGCAATAGATGGCGTGAACGACAACGATGCTACAATGGAGATCAAGGTGTCGCGCCGGTGACGATGGTGATCACGACGGTGCTTCGGAGATGGAGATCACAAGCACAAGATGATGATGGCCATATCATATCACTTATATTGATTGCATGTGATGTTTATCCTTTATGCATCTTATCTTGCTTTGATTGACGGTAGCATTTTAAGATGATCTCTCACTAAAATTATCAAGAAGTGTTCTCCCTGAGTATGCACCGTTGCCAAAGTTCGTCCTGCCGAGACACCACGTGATGATCGGGTGTGATAAGCTCTACGTCCATCTACAACGGGTGCAAGCCAGTTTTGCACACGCAGAATACTCAGGTTAAACTTGACGAGCCTAGCATATGCAGATATGGCCTCGGAACACGGAGACCGAAAGGTCGAGCGTGAATCATATAGTAGATATGATCAACATAGTGATGTTCACCATTGAAAACTACTCCATCTCACGTGATGATCGGTTATGGTTTAGTTGATTTGGATCACGTGATCACTTAGATGACTAGAGAGATGTCTGTCTAAGTGGGAGTTCTTAAGTAATATGATTAATTGAACTTAAATTTATCATGAACTTAGTACCTGATAGTATCTTGCTTGTCTATGTTTGTTTGTAGATAGATGGCTCGTGCTGTTGTTCCGTTGAATTTTAATGCGTTCCTTGAGAAAGCAAAGTTGAAAGATGATGGTAGCAATTACACGGACTGGGTCCGTAACCTGAGGATTATCCTCATTGCTGCACAGAAGAGTTACGTCCTGGAAGCACCGCTGGGTGCCAGGCCTGCTGCTGATGCAACTGACGACGTTAAGAACGTCTGGCAGAGCAAAGCTGATGACTACTCTATAGTTCAGTGTGCCATGCTTTACGGCTTAGAACCGGGTCTTCAACGACGTTTTGAACGTCATGGAGCATATGAGATGTTCCAGGAGTTGAAGTTAATATTTCAAGCAAATGCCCGGATTGAGAGATATGAAGTCTCCAATAAGTTCTATAGCTGCAAGATGGAGGAGAATAGTTCTGTCAGTGAACATATACTCAGAATGTCTCGGTATAATAATCACTTAATTCAACTGGGAGTTAATCTTCCTGATGATAGTGTCATTGACAGAATTCTTCAACCACTACCACCAAGCTACAAGAGCTTCGTGATGAACTATAATATGCAAGGGATGAACAAGACTATTCCCGAGCTCTTCGCGATGCTGAAAGCCGCAGAGGTAGAAATCAAGAAGGACCATCAAGTGTTGATGGTCAACAAGACCACTAGTTTCAAGAAAAAGGGCAAAGGGAAGAAGAAGGGGAACTTCAAGAAGAACGGCAAGCAAGTTGCTGCTCAAGAGAAGAAACCCAAGTCTGGTCCTAAGTCTGAAACTGAGTGCTTCTACTGCAAGCAGACTGGACACTGGAAGCGGAACTGCCCCAAGTATTTGGCGGATAAGAAGGATGGAAAGTGAACAAAGGTATATATGATATACATGTTATTGATGTGTACCTAACTAGAGCTCGTAGTAGCACCTGGGTATTTGATACTGGTTCTGTTGCTAATATTTGCAACTCGAAAGAGGGACTACGGAATAAGCGAGCACTGGCCAAGGACGAGGTGACGATGCGCGTGGGAAACGGTTCCAAAGTCGATGTGATCGCGGTCGGCACGCTACCTCTACATCTACCTTCGGGATTAGTTTTAGACCTGAATAATTGTTATTTGGTGCCAGCGTTGAGCATGAACATTATATCTGGATCTTGTTTGATGCGAGACGGTTATTCATTTAAATCAGAGAATAACGGTTGTTCTATTTATATGAGTAATATCTTTTATGGTCATGCACCCTTAAAGAGTGGTCTATTTTTATTGAATCTCGATAGTAGTGATACACATATTCATAATGTTGAAGCCAAAAGATGCAGAGTTGATAATGATAGTGCAACTTATTTGTGGCACTGCCGTTTAGGTCATATCGGTGTAAAACGCATGAAGAAACTCCATACTGATGGACTTCTGGAATCACTTGATTATGAATCACTTGGTACTTGCGAACCGTGTCTCATGGGCAAGATGACTAAAACACCGTTCTCCGGAACTATGGAGAGAGCAACAGATTTGTTGGAAATCATACATACAGATGTATGTGGTCCGATGAATGTTGAGGCTCGTGGCGGATATCGTTATTTTCTCACCTTCACAGATGATTTGAGCAGATATGGGTATATCTACTTAATGAAACACAAGTCTAAAACATTTGAAAAGTTCAAAGAATTTCAGAGTGAAGTAGAAAATCATCGTAACAAGAAAATAAAGTTTCTACAATCTGATCGTGGAGGAGAATATTTGAGTTACGAGTTTGGTTTACATTTGAAACAATGCGGAATAGTTTCGCAACTCACGCCACCTAGAACACCACAACGAAATGTTGTGTCCGAACGTCGTAATTGTACTTTACTTGATATGGTGCGATCTATGATGTCTCTTACCGATTTACCGCTATCGTTTTGGGGTTATGCTTTAGAGACGGCCGCATTCACGTTAAATAGGGCACCATCAAAATCCGTTGAGACGACGCCTTATGAACTGTGGTTTGGCAAGAAACCAAAGTTGTCGTTTCTTAAAGTTTGGGGCTGCGATGCTTATGTGAAGAAACTTCAACCAGATAAGCTCGAACCCAAATCGGAGAAATGTGTCTTCATAGGATACCCAAAAGAGACTGTTGGGTACACCTTCTATCACAGATCCGAAGGCAAGACATTCGTTGCTAAGAATGGATCCTTTCTAGAGAAGGAGTTTCTCTCGAAAGAAGTGAGTGGGAGGAAAGTAGAACTTGATGAGATAACTGTATCTACTCCCTTATTGGAAGGTAGTTCATCACGAGAACCGGTTCCCGTGACAACTACACCAATTAGTGAGGAAGCTAATGATATTGATCATGAAACTTCAGATCAAGTTTCTGCTGAACCTCGTAGGTCTACCAGAGTAAGATCCGCACCAGAGTGGTACGGTAATCCTATTCTGGAAGTCATGTTACTTGACCATGATGAACCTACGAACTATGAGGAAGCGATGATGAGCCCAGATTCCGCAAAATGGCTAGAGGCCATGAAATCTGAGATGGGATCCATGTATGAAAACAAAGTATGGACTTTGGTTGACTTGCCCGATGATCGGCAAGCCATTGAGAATAAATGGATCTTTAAGAAGAAGACTGACGCTGATGGTAATGTTACTGTCTATAAAGCTCGACTTGTTGCGAAAGGTTTTGACAAGTTCAAGGGGTTGACTACGATGAGACTTTCTCACCCGTAGCGATGCTTAAGTCTGTCCGAATCATGTTGGCTATTGCTGCATTTCATGATTATGAAATTTGGCAAATGGATGTCAAGACTGCATTCTTGAATGGATTTCTAGAAGAAGAGTTGTATATGATGCAGCCGGAAGGTTTTGTTGATCCAAAAGGTGCTGACAAAGTGTGCAAGCTCCAGCGTTCCATTTATGGACTGGTGCAAGCATCTCGGAGTTGGAATAAACGCTTTGATAGTGTGATCAAAGCATATGGTTTTATACAGACTTTTGGAGAAGCCTGTATTTACAAGAAAGTGAGTGGGAGCTCTGTAGCATTTCTAGTTTTATATGTGATGACATATTATTAATTGGAAATGATATAGAATTTCTGGATAGCATAAAGGGATACTTGAATAAAAGTTTTTCAATGAAAGACCTCGGTGAAGCTGCTTACATATTGGGCATCAAGATCTATAGAGATAGATCAAGACGCTTAATAGGACTTTCACAAAGCACATACCTTGACAAAATTTTGAAAAAGTTCAAAATGGATCAGGCAAAGAAAGGATTCTTGCCTGTGCTACAAGGTGTGAAGTTGAGTCAAACTCAATGCCCGACCACACAGAAGATAGAGAGAAAATGAAAAATGTTCCCTATGCTTCAGCCATAGGCTCTATCATGTATGCAATGCTGTGTACCAGACCTGACGTATGCTTAGCAATAAGCTTGGCAGGAAGGTACCAAAGTAATCCAGGAGTGGATCACTGGACAGCGGTCAAGAACATCCTGAAATACCTGAAAAGGACTAAGGATATGTTTCTCGTATATGGAGGTGACAAAGAGCTAGTCGTAAATGGTTACGTCGATGCAAGCTTTGACACTGATCCGGACGATTCTAAATCGCAAACCGGATACGTGTTTATATTAAACGGTGGAGCTGTAAGTTGGTGCAGTTCTAAACAAAGCGTCGTGGCGGGATCTACATGTGAAGCGGAGTACATAGCTGCTTCTGAAGCAGCAAATGAAGGAGTCTGGATGAAGGAGTTCATTTCCGATCTAGGTGTCATACCTAGTGCATCGGGACCAATGAAGATCTTCTGTGACAATACTGGTGCAATTGCCTTGGCAAAGGAATCCAGATTTCACAAGAGGACCAAGCACATCAAGAGACGCTTCAATTCCATTCGGGACCAAGTCCAAGTGGGAGACATAGAGATTTGCAAGATACATACGGATCTGAATGTTGCAGACCCGTTGACTAAGCCTCTCTCACGAGCAAAACATGATCAGCACCAAGACTCCATGGGTGTTAGAATCATTACTATGTAATCTAGATTATTGACTCTAGTGCAAGTGGGAGACTGAAGGAAATATGCCCTAGAGGCAATAATAAAGTTATTATTTATTTCCTCATATCATGATAAATGTTTATTATTCATGCTAGAATTGTATTAACCGGAAACATGATACATGTGTGAATACATAGACAAAACTATAGTCACTAGTATGCCTCTACTTGACTAGCTCATTAATCAAAGATGGTTATGTTTCCTAACCATAGACATGTGTTGTCATTTGATTAGTGGGATCACATCATTAGAAGAATGATGTGATTGACATGACCCATTCTGTTAGCCTAGCACTTGATCGTTTAGTATACTGCTATTGCTTTCTTCATGACTTATACAAAGTTCCTGCAACTATGAGATTGTGCAACTCCCGTTTACCGGAAGAACACTTTGTGTGCTACCAAACGTCACAACATAACTGGGTGATTATAAAGGTGCTCTACAGGTGTTTCCGAAGGTACATGTTGAGTTGGCATAATTCGAGATTAGGATTTGTCACTCCGATTGTCGGAGAGGTATCTCTGGGCCCTCTCGGTAATACTCATCACCTAAGCCTTGAAAGCATATAACTAATGAGTTAGTTATGAGATGACTTATTACGGAACGAGTAAAGAGACTTGCCGGTAACGAGATTGAACTAGGTATTGGATACCGACGATCAAATCTCGGGCAAGTAACATACCGATGACAAAGGGAACAAAGTATGTTGTTATGCGGTTTGACCGATAAAGATCTTCGTAGAATATGTAGGAACCAATATGGGCATCCAGGTCCCGCTATTGGTTATTGACCAAGAATGGTTCTAGGTCATGTCTACATAGTTCTCGAACCCGTAGGGTCAGCACGCTTAACGTTTCGATGACAATTTTATTATGAGTTTATAAGTTTTGATGTACCGAAGTTTGTTCGGAGTCCCGGATGTGATCACGGACATGACGAGGAGTCTCGAAATGGTTGAGACATAAAGATTGATATATTGGAAGCCTATGTTTGGACTTCGGAATGGTTCGAGGTGAAATCGGGATTTTACCGGAACACCGGGGGGTTACCGGAACCCTCCCGGGGGTTAATGGGCCTTAGTGGCCCATGAGGGAGAAGAGGAAGGACCGGCCAGGGCAGGCCGCGCGCCCCCTCCCCCCCTAGTCCGAATAGGACAAGGAGAGGGGGGGGGGGCGGCGCCCCCCTTCCCTCTTTCCCTCCCCCCAAGTCCTAATCCAACTAGGAAAAGGGGGGGGGGAGTCCTACTCCCGGTGGGAGTAGGACTCCTCCGGCGCGCCTCCTCCTAGGGCCGACCGCACCCCCCCTTTGCTCCTTTATATACGGGGGCAAGGGGCACCCCAAAGACACACAAGTTGATCTACGGATCGTTCCTTAGCCGTGTGCGGTGCCCCCTTCCACCATATTCCACCTCGGTCATATCGTCGCGGAGTTTAGGCGAAGCCCTGCGCCGGTAGAACATCATCATCGTCACCACGCCGTCGTGCTGACGGAACTCATCTCCGGAGTTCGGCTGGATCGGAGGCCGGAGATCGTCATCGAGCTGAACATGTGCTGAACTCGAAGGCTCCGTACGTTCGGTGCTTGGATCGGTCGGATCGTGAAGACGTACGACTACATCAACCGCGTTGTGATAACGCTTCCGCTTACGGTCTACGAGGGTACGTGGACGAACACTCTCCCCTCTCATTGCTATGCCATCACCATGATCTTGCGTGTGCGTAGGAATTTTTTTGAAATTACTACGTTCCCCAACAGAAACTACTTCAGAAGAGCTCAAGAAATGTTATCCTGGGTATCCACCATGCTGGCAATAAGCTTGGCAAGCTGATTAGCTTTGTCCTGTTTGGCGCTAAAATCCTCCAACGCTTGCTGTTGCACCAGAAAGTATGCATCTGAATGCTCCAGGGACTTCCGCAGTCCTTCCGCTTCTTGTCGCAGCACAGCTGATCGATGTCTTTCAGCTTGTAGTTGAGACTCAAGAAACCGAATTGATTCACACAGTTAGTTTGAATAGCTTGTGCAAGCGGTAGTGGCCAGTAACTCGAACACTAAACCAAGACAGGACTTTGGGGTTGTCTCGCTGTCTTCAAGATAGTCTTCCTTAGCTGTTTTATCAGCTTTGTTGGAGACCAACAAGGATGTGTCACTATCCTGAACCTTAGCTGCATTACTTCCTTTACCATTGCTTAATAAGGCACTCTTCCCCAATATTCTGTCAGCATTCTAAAAGAAGAAACAAGCAGACACATAACAAGTTTAGCATGTACTAGTATATGAAACTCATTTCGGTGAACCAGTTCATTAGTAAGGTGGACAGGATTAAACTACCAAGTCTTCTATTGCCAAGTACTAGTACATAATAAAAGCATCAAACAAACATATATCTATGTCCTATGGTCACTGCATTGTCTTGCCAAATCAAAATAGAGACACGGTTCAAATCATATCAGTTCAAGACAAAGCAGCAGTGAAAGAATACAAAGCGTGGGAAACTACACGGCACAACAAGATTTCAGATGGGTACCACGGGTCTACATGTACAACAACACTATTGGCTCTATTGTGATGCTAGTAATGTGCATGATATGAAAGTCAACTGTATACACAATTGAAATTGAAATCAAAAGAGCTATTGATAAGAGCAAACCTGTTAAAGAAACATGCGTGAACATATCTGCCATGCCATTGGAGTTTCGATTGGATCCTTCAATTTAAAAATAAGTTTGTATGAGTAAATACAATGATACAAGAGCAAAGCAATCATAGTTAAAAAAGGCGCGCCTAAGCGAGCGCTTAAGCGCGCCTAGGCTCTAGGCGTTGGCAAAACGCATTGCGCATAACTACGCTTAATCTGTGCATAACTGCGCATAAGCATGCGCTTTGGTCAGTAAAGTGCAAGGCGGTGGCAAAACGCACAATTAACGCCTAGCGCTTTTTTGAACTATGATAGCAATGGAATCTTAAATTAGAACAATTGTTCTTCAGGTTTAGGCACTTGTTCTACATGAACAGAGTACAGTAAGACGCAAGAATATAATACTTAAAAATAGAAAATGAGCTCATAGACCTTACCACATTCTTGGTTCGGGACCAGTACAGAACAAGGCGTTCCCAGTCATCGTCCAGTAAATGTGTCTCAGGAGAACGTAAGGGAATTTGATGAGTTTCTTTGCCGGTGAAGTACGTTTTCTTCAGGTAATTCCGATACTGCCACCAAGCATTCTTGAAGATAGCAGAGGTATTAGCACAGGTTACCTCATCCTGAGTTTCCAAATCGGTCCTTCTCTATAGAGAAAAATGGGAAAATTTGCTGTATTATAACCATCATGGAGGTAGGATGTATGGGACGAAGCAAAGTAATTGCCATGAATAACATTACTTACACATAACTCCTGGACAAACACCTGCAACTGGCATTTTCCTTCATCTTCAGTATAATATTTCCAAGATGGGAAGATACGCACATACGATTTAACAACATCAAATGCGATAGATGCTAAACTACGACTGGCTGGTTGTGCTTCCTCCACAGGAATAGGCGTACTAACTGGTGGAGTTGGGGTTCGCCGTGATAGTACTGGCCCTTTGGGCACTGGAGCTGCCTTACTAACTGCTCTTGTTTGGGAGCTCTGTGGTGGAGATGGTGCTGTGTCAACAGGAACTGGGTTACTATCGGCTGGGGTTGGGGTTAGATTGGGTGAAGCTGGTTCTCTGTCCATCGCAGTAGGGGTACAATCTGCGAGAGTTTGGGTTATGTGTGGTAGGGCTGGTTCTTGTGCATGTACAACCGGGGTGCTATCTCCACCAATAGGTAGCACTGTTTTATTTGAAGACCGTGTTTTTATTCCGCTAGATACTGGCATCACCCGCTCCAATTCAAATGGCTGATAAACAGGAAACATAGTTGAATGTACAGACATTGTATGAGAGACAGATGCAATAGATAGTGTGGAAAAAAGAGGGCATGAAATAGTTGACATGTATATTGTTTAACTAAAACGGATAGCATGACATAATTTCACATATATGATGTCTATCTAAACTGGATAGCATAGCATAACATAATTCAAAGATATGATGAATAACTAAACAGGATCGCATGACATAATTCACCTACATGTTATCTAAGTAATCAGGATCGCATCATTTAATTCACATATGTGATTTATATGCTAAACAGAGGGCATTCGATATGATGTCTGAACTAAGAACATGGTGTTGAATATTGTGTATATGATGTCTAAACTATGCAATGCAAGACACCGTATGCATGATATGAGCAGTATAACCGTGCCAAGTTAGAGCATACACCTCAGTAGGGGAATAGGACTGGTCATCTGTCTCTGAATCCATCTCTGAGGAGCTATCGGGACCCAACAAGAGATCTGCTTCGACAGGTAGCACTGTCTGCTCTGAAGGCCTTGTTTTCACTCCAGATTTTTCCATCTCCCACCCAAATGGCTGATTCACAGGAAGAGTAGTTTAATGTACAAACATTGTCGACAAATGGAAATGTAATGAAGAAAAGGATGGGCAAGATATCATTCAAATATATGATGCCTGGTTAAACAGGATGGCATTGCACATTTCACATATATTATGGCTGGCTAAAAGACATGAGACTGCATAATTCCCATATATGATATAGAAACTAAACAGGTGGCATTACAGAACATGTCTAAACTAAGCAGATGACATATATGATGTCAAAAGTAGGCACTGCAAGGCAACATATGCATGATATGACTAACATCATCATGCCAAGGTAGAGCAAACACCTTGGGGGGTAAATAGGAGTGGTCAGCGGCGTCTGAATCCGCCTCAGAACAGATATCTTCCTCTGGATTACAATCTGGAGAGGGGTGGGGAGGGTTTGCCATTGAACCCACCATGGAGCGATGTCTGCATGACATTGTATTGCCGCGCAAAACTCTTCTCTTTTTCTCTACATGTTCAGCATGACTGTGTACAATATCTGACATGCATACGAAAAAATATGGTGAGATTATGTAAGGAGAGCATGCAGAAATTTAGAGTGATGGTAACAACCAGTGGATGGATCCAAAAATAATGATAGCAGGCTGATGATTGCTTTAAATTAATAAAAAGACAGATGATGATTGCTTTACTATTTGTTTCCCACCCAAGATGAACAACATAGGCATACCCTAGGTGAACCAGATATTAGACAGACATACTATTCATTGCTGCCTCGATATGTGCCCCACAACTAATTTAGAACTCAAGTTTGAACATGAATTTGGACCTGAGTTGGGAGTCCAAGAGCTGAACAGGACGATAAAGTAGCAGGTAAGTTTAAGCAATGCATAACATAAGCAGAAACAAAAGAGTGCGACCTCTCTTGTGGACCCGTGTACTCCTCAGGTTCATCTGCTGAGTCGATGATGGTGATGCCGTTGGGGTGCGTGCCGGCGGCAGGGAAGGAGATCTGAGGCGGCGAAAGACGGTCAGGAGTCATGATGTCTGGTTTGGTGGATGCTTCTGTCGATGGAGCAGCTCAGGTGAGGTGGACGACGTCGCGGCAGGAGCAGGACAAACCACACAAAGTTCCCTTCGACACGTACCTGTAACTGAAGTAATTCTGTAAGGGCTCATTTGGCTTGCATGATTCTTAAAACGCAGGGATAGGAAAAACACCGGAATAGGATAGGAAAATGCACATGGTAAACAGAGCATTTGTAAACACATGATTTCTATCAACTTGGGTGTTTGGTTTACAGGAATTGGAAGAGCAGAGGAATGCAAAGAAACATGGCCAAAATAAAGAGAAACCATATGAAAGCGTGTACAGTTAGAATGTTATTCTGGCACTAATGCACTTGGTCTTGTTTTCATGCATAGGATTTTGAAAAGTAGGTCCAGGTGGATGTTTTGCTTCATTCCTTTCAACAAAATGCATGAATAATTGAATAGTAGAGTGCCATTGGAAAATTCCCTATTGCTATGTTTTTCCGTTGAACCAAAATAGCCCTAATGGATCGACGTGAATGTATAGTAATAAGTGACGCAACAAGTGTACAACCTCTTTGCCGTAGCCATGTCGACCTCAGCATCATTGGGTTGGTCGCTGAAGCAGTTGAGGCAGAGGTGGCTGTCAGAGGTGTGGAGGAAGATCTGAGGAATCTGTAGACAGCGTCCAGGGCACTGCTCTGTTGTGATGGATCATTCTGTCGTTGGAGCAGCTCCGGTGAGACGTAAGACGTCAAGGCTGAAGCAGCACAAGACAGACATCGTCAATCTCAAGTGGGATTCTAATAGCATCTCCAATAGATGATGAAAAATGGATGTAAAATTAACATCACCAAAAACCACCTGACAACAACAGATGAGGTAAAAACAGTTGACTCTGAACTTAACTGTCGAAACTGAAATTAACTGTGGAATCTGAATGCTACTGTCAAAACTGAACGCAATGGTAGCAGAGAGACATTTGACATGTAGTTTAGGGAGGGCCTGCAGTTCATCTTCAACATGCACACCCCTAAGCCGCCTGCCACCACCAGCCGAACCGCCGGCCCCAGCGCCGCCTCGCCGCCCCGAAACAACTCGCCACCGCCGCCCCGGCCAGCCCTTTAGGCCCCCTGCCCCCACCCTGAACCCTAAGATAGATAGTAGGGTACCTCTCCGACGAGCCCCCGTCCCTGCTGCGGGTGGTTCTTCCTTAACTCCGGCGAGCCCCCCAATCCCTGAAAATCAACTGACCCGAAAGTTGATTCAGTCGACTGAAGTGTGGCTTAATCGGAGTAGAGCAGCAGCACAAGCGAGGGGGAGAGCAGCAGCAGCAGCTGGGCGAGCGAGCGATCGAGCGAGAGCCGGAGCAGCAGTAGCAGTGCGAGCGAGCGAGAGAGAGCCGGAGCAGCAGCAGCAGCGCGAGCGAGCGAGCGAGAGCCAGAGCAGCAGCAGCAGATCCGGCTGGTATGGACGGTGCCGCCGAAAGGGCCTCGCACTGGGGGAGAGCCGCCGTGGAGATGTCACCCGCGGCGCCGGCTTCAAGGTAGCCGCTCCATGGCGGTGCGGGATGGAGCACCGTCGGCGCCGGGAGGTCGAGTTAAGGAGAAGGTGCGATGCGATGAGTGTACAACCTCTTTGGTGGCGCCGAGTAGGCCTCGGCTTCGTCCGAGGAGTCGGTGAGGATGCTATGGTTCCGGTGGAGCAGGTTAAGGCGGCGCTGTGGGGATAGAGCAGCCGCGATAGACGAGGCGATCGTCGGAGCAGCTCCTTGGAGGTGGAGGACGGGGCGGCTGAACCGGTGGGACGGCGAGATGGATGATGGATCCTCATCCGGGGAGGTGGACGAGGGACGTCGAGCTGTTGCGGTGGACGACGTCGTCGGGGAAGAGGCTCCGGCTGGGCAGCGGTGACGTGGCGGATGGAGGAGGGTGGGGTTTCGCAGCTGGAGCGGAGAGGTTATGGCGGCCTGGGATTTCGAATGGCAAAAAGGGGGCGATGGGAGGGGGTGAAGCATGACTTACGGACGCGCTTGTACAAAATGTAGGGTGTGTTACAAAAGTACCCCCCACCGATTTGAACTAGCGGCCCTTTCGGCACAGGGTTAGAAGGGAGATTTCGCGTGTCGGGATTTGGCAGCTGGAGGGAGTTCTCGCGCGCGTTGTAATTTCGGGATAGCAAGGCGCGGGTTGTGAAGGCGCCAGTTTTGGGAGCACGATATCTGAATTTTCGGGATATAGAAAACCTAACATGTAGTAATATTGTACTTGTACGTACCAAATCAATTCGCACTTCCCTCAACCAAAAAGAAAACGAAAAAAATAAAACTATTCACACCACACAAAGAGACAGTCTTGCCCCGTTTTACTATACAAATGCTATTCAAAGCTAGTCCCTCCTTCCATCTATATAGGGCCTAATGCGTTTTTCGATGCTAACTTTGACCAAATATTAGAGCAATGATATATGACATGCAACTTACACAAAGCACACAGTTAACTTCGTCTGTGAAAGGTTCTTTCAATGATATAATTTTCACATTGTGCATGTCATGTACTATTAATCTTGTCAATAGTCAAAGGCGGTCTTAAAAATCTCATTATGCCCTATATAGATGGAAGGAGGGAGTATGAATCCATGTTATGTCCGATTAATTTTGTTCGCTTTGCTGTATAATGCATCTGACCTACTCATACCAACATTTTAGTGCATTCCAAATGTCTATACTACCGCTGCGATTCGAACTAAATTTGAATTCGTTTATCTATTTCAATAAGAATCTACAATCATGATTGTTGCCACTTCAACCATCATTCATGTATTACCTTAATAACACACCACATGATTACTATAGAGAAAGATATGAACTATGTGTACTACATGAACTCGAATTCTATTTTTTGAATACACTTGATGTTGATTCCAAATAATAGCACATTTGATGTACTAACTATATATTCATAATCTAAACCATGTTCCATACGTACACCATGTTTATCACACAAAGTATAGCGCCCCGCCCCCTACATTATGACAAGTATTTAGACCTGAGTTGCAAAAGCCACACATTAGCCCAAATTATAATCAATGTTGTACATTATGATATCTTCTTCAAGTATCCGTATCCACCTTTTTATAATGAATTATGATCTTTGTTCGTCTTTTACACCTTCACGATCCTCTTCTATTTGTAGCTAGCTAGCGCTAACTTTCTATCGTGCATGCACACGCCCGCCCCCCCTCACACACCCTTAGCGTCCCCTCCATCGCGCACGTTCATTATTTCTCTTTAGGTCATCCACCAACGGTGTGTGTAGGCCCCTAGCTCCTTCTTTCTGGCACACACCAGTCGATATACCTCTCTAGCCAAGTGTGCCTACCACAAACACATATATACTTCCGCTCTTCTCTTCTCACCGTCCATGCCCCCATATGTCCAATACGATTCCACGCAGGTGCACACTCCCGCCCCTCTTTTCATTAGTCACATGCTCGCACACTCCTCCCCCCTCGATATGGTAGGCCTCTCGCACCACCTCCTAGCCACACTCTCTCCCCCTGTCTGCCTCTCCGGACCTTATTTGCTTCTAACACATGCAGGCATGTATATGAACTGATCTCCCTACATATATCTAGGTCGACTATAATTCGTTTTCACCAAGCACCGATACACTTACCTCGCTAGTTATGTCTCTCCTTTTCTCGGACATACGACGGTTGATCTTCCTATGTAGTTACACATGCTTACCACAACCATATCTTCTCCCCTCATCATCCTTGAATACCTCCCAACCCGTCTCTCACACACACGTGCATAGACAGACAGACATCCCCCGCCCTCTCTTATTGATATTGCACTCATACCCTCCGTTTGTCTAGCATGCCTCTCCCACCATTTGTGAGACGCCACTCCACCACCAACCCTCTGACATCTACGTTTGTCTTTTTCCCAACCTTATTCCTCTGCTACACATATCCATGGATGTCGATCGATCTCCCTCAATACATAGCTAGGTCTCTCTCCTTCCCCAGACATATACTAGTCGACCGGTCTCTACCCCCCCACACACCGATAGTCGAACGTTGTAGGTAGGTATCCATGCCATCGAGAAGAATTGCACCTCTGTCCTCTCAAATTCCAGTAGGCCAGCCGCCCTGTATCTTTGACGTGGGCAAACACAAATTCGATGGCACTCTTTATCGATCGCGCAGCCACACACTTCATCCCTGTTTTCAATTCTATCGATATCTCACATCCATGACTCCGTTTCACACACATTGCATACGTTACGTTTTTCTGATTGAGATATCATCAACACATTGCCTCTGTTTCGCACAAACCATCTCTCTCACACCCACCCACGTACATACCTGCACCTAAAGAAGAAGTGCACGAAGGAGGCACGTACTCACGTCTCGTTCCCGGCCACACCCGCGCGGGTACACGGTGGAGTTCGTTTCTGTACGAAAAGGCAGCCCACGTGATAATTTGACGCGTGTAGCGGTTGTTTACTCGAAGGAGGGTCGGGTACCACGCCCAGAATATAAAACGATTGCCGTGGGGAAAATGGAAAAATGGGTTTGTCTCTCGTGAGTCTCATCACACAATCTCACACAAGGCCGCCATGGCCTCTCTCTCTCTCAGCGTTAGTCAGTGATCCGGCCGCATCCCATCCGCCGGTGGAAAGGGAGGATGTGCATCGTCTCTCCGTTCGACGGCGTTGAGGCAGCTCGTCCCAATCTACGGTACCCGCCGTTCTCTCTGACCAAGCTCCGGCATGGTAGGGCCTTTGCCACTTGCTCGCTGCCGCAGTATGGGCAGATCCCGGCCGCCGGCGCCCTCCTAGTAACATCCCGACGACCCTCAGGTACAACTTCCTCCGGCCTTGCTCCACTGCCCATCTTCCCATGTTGCTGCATGTGGATCTTCTTTAGTTGTTTGCTTAAATCGTATCTCGGCCGGCGTACTTTCCATCTTGCAATCTCGTCCTCAAACCATTTTTGATAAACCACCATGTTCTATCTTTCCCTTTTTACATGGAACATGCTTCTTTTTTGTCAGCGTATGTGTCTTCAACTCGTGTTATTGGGTAGTAATTGTTTCCTTTCGACCTCCTTTTGCAAACAGGGCTATCCATTTTCACCTCGTTGCTATTGCGACCTTTTGGTGAACTGCACAAATCACTTTTCTGAAGAGTGTTTTGTGCAGTTCCGCCAAAATGTCACACGGGCAACATTTTTACATTTTTGTGGGACTGCGGAAAGGGAGATTGGTTTTGCTATCCTCCTCATCCAACTCCGTGCCTAATCTTCTCCGACAAGAAGTTAGTCCTAAAGAGAGATCGTAGAGGTGATCGGCTTCTATTTATGTGTGTTATGTTTCATCATCTAGTTCCACTATTATTGTAATCACACTGACTGGATATCTTTGCAAACAGGGATGGTCCGCCCGATTTTAGTATAGCTGCACAAAATGATCGGATTGTGGTGTCCTTCATACACCCCTTTTTTGGCTACAGAGCTGGGTGAAACTAGCTTCCAAGCAATGAACACTATGCCAAGGAAATGGAGCCATGCCTACGAACAGCATCAATCAATTATATTTTTTTCTTTATTTGTACACCTTCTCACAACTTTGTCTTCAGTTGTGATGTGAATATTGGCGCTGATCTGCGAACCATTGAGATGCATTAGCTATGGTAGTTTCATTTGTATTTGATGGAATGTTGTAACGAGATAATCTCGAGGCAAGACACATGAATCCTAAGTTGAAACCTTTTTTTCCTACGGGAACCAGAGTTGAAACCTTCATAGCATCACAGTACAATTTCATCAAAATTATGTGTACATATAAACAAATCCTGAAGGATTTATAGCAATGCCAGAAACAATTCAACTTCGTTTCGCCGACATGTTGGACATCCTTCATCCGGCTCCACCTGCCATGCAGCAATATTGAGTGCACAACACAACTTCAGGGAAAGATTCACCCTGGTCGTTGCGCCGCAGTAGTAATGACTAGTGAGCAGTCAAATCACAGAGCCCCACCTTCGCCACAGTATGTTGCTCGGACGAAGTAACCATCATTTCTCTGTTCCTTGAATCCGATGGTACTCCCATATTCCCACAGTAAAGTTGCTCGGGCGAATCAACCATCACTATATCCTCTCACATGTGATGACCACAGGAGCTATCCATTCACATTGCATGTTAAAAAAATAAAGGTCGATAACTAATGCGGCAAACTTTCAAAAAAAAACTAATGCGGCACTTCGGGCCGACGCGGCCAGATCGCATTTTGCACAAGAAATTACACACCATGTTTCGTTGACATGTGGTCCCATTCCAACATATCAGTGAGACGACGGCGAGTAGTAGGAGTATTTCCGAACCGATGTGTAGGCCGGGGCGCTCCTTCGTGAACCATGGCAAACTGGCAACCGTCCACCGATGCTTCGCCTATCCCTCTCGATTTGGAACTACTGTCGCACGCTCTTCCTCTCCCTCCTCCATTTTCCTTCAACCCTTCACGCTTTCTTCTGCCATTGTTCGATCGTCTTCTCCATGGAGGGAACAGGACGGAAACGACCCCGTTATTCTTGCCCCGATCTGAAAGATGACGTGGTGGAGGAACTCATTGATCGGTGCGACATCATCACCTCGGCTAGCATGGCAGGTTCGTTCAAGCCCATTCTTGACTCAACTAATAACATCATTACAAGGAACCCAAGAGTCAAGGAACGGTTTGATCTCCCCTATCTTCTTTGCCGTGACCCTGATGACCGGCGCTGTCACGACGGAGGCCTCGCCCTGTGCAAGTTGATGCCGCTTGATAATGATACGTATGATGTTAAGATGCCATCCCTTGAGGGCAAGGCCTGGGCAGGCGCAAATGGAGATTGGGTGGCCTGGGTAGGCGCAAATGGAGATTGAGTTGTTTACATTGGGTCCAACTGCAAGTGGGAACTTGTGAATGTGTACACTCGTGACCGGGTTCCACTTCCAAAAATCTCAGCAGACTGCCCAGAGGTTGAGCACACCGGTATTGTACGCACGTTCAAATACAATCATGGTGACTGTCTTCTACGAAGATAGCAATTTCTCGAGTCCCCACCCGCTCTTGGAATTACAACAACTATGAAGTTGTTGCTATCTTCGACAAGCTTGTTGCCGTCGTTGCTGGTTTGACTCGATGGACATTGCTCAAAAATCAGTTTCTGTACATGGATGAGTACTGTGATGCAATTGAATACGAGGGCCTTGTGTTTGCTTCCACCACTCGTGGCACCGTTTTTGCATGGAATCGTTATGATTTCGGTACGTTTGTCTTCCACCGTAATTATAATTGTTTCATCCACATGCATGCGGGTTAGCAAGTTTCCCTTTACTAATTAACCTTCTTCTTGTGTTTCCAAGGTCCTATGAAAATTCCGCCACCTATACTTGAAAATTTTTATAACCAAGGGGGAGATGACGATGGTGATGATCATGAGCATGAGGACGAGCAGCGCCCATATACTCGTTGGCGCCTGGCAACTAATTCCGATGGATCACCTCTTCTCGTGTGTATACAGCCCACTGATGATGTTACTGCTAAGGAAGCAGGTGTAGTCTCCCATGGTCGCACTCTCCGGACATATTCCAACACCCGTTGCATGGTATTCGGGATGGATACTAGTGTGCTAGCACCAACACCTTCTCCCTGGTACAGAATTGATAGTCTTGGAGAAAACTCGCTCTTCCTTGGACAAAACTATCCGATGATGGTGAAAGGCGATCCAACTGCTGTTGACACAACGTTACTAGCACCATTTATGAGAAGCAACTGTGTCTATACCTCGGACATTTGGGTGGTTCCCCACACTGGTACTGATATAGTAGGCCGCTTCAGCCTGGATGATCAGTCCTGCGTTGGCCTCGAGATCAACAATAGATGCCCCGTCCCAGAGAATCACTTGTGGTTCAAAGCAAGCATTTCCAACGCTGAGGAATGGTTGAATTGAAGTTCATTTCATTGCTTGTTATTTGTTGTGTGGTGAAAACTTTAGTATTTATAATGTATCCTCATTGTCGATGTGGGTTGATGACCTGTTGTATGTAATAAAATGATATGCCTGTGATAAACTTACTAAATTTATGAATGGCTTTCGAGTTGCTTCTGTGAGTGAGTGGTGCGATGAGGCAAAAAAATATTTTCCGAATACATAATTGTACGTGCATTGCAATAGGTTATCGGATGAGGCCAATCATCAACAATAGTAGTACACTATTTGTACTAGCTTCACATGCTTTGCGCGTCGTGCGGGTGTTTTTACTGTAGCCATACGTAACAAGCACCTCAAATCCTTGATACTTGTAGTACTATATAGTAAGTAGTAGGAGTAGTAGGGTGGCATGGGCCAGAACAAGCATTCACGTCCAGGAGTACGGCACACGCCACTAGCACGACTTCCATCTGACACCATATTTCTTGGAGTCCGTGCTAGAGCAATCTCTTCAACCTCATCGTTTCTCTAACGCAGCCATCGCGCGGCGGGCGAGGTGGGGGTTTGCCGATAGTCGGTTTCCTCAACTGCGGTCCCACTTGTAAGGCCAACTCCAACGCTCTATCAATATATGGATGTACTCTTCTTCCCAATACAAAAACTTGCATCCATTCTACTCCCTCCGTTCTACTACCTCTGTCCTGGTTTATAGGTCCTGAGGGAGTCCTGGACTAGGGGGTGTCCGGATAGCCGAACTATCATCATTGGCCAGACTCCAAGACTATGAAGATACAAGATTGAAGACTTCGTCCCGTGTCCGGATGGGACATTCCTTGGCGCGGAAGGCAAGCTTGGCGATACGGATATGTAGATCTCCTACCATTGTAACCGACTCTGTGTAACCCTAGCCTTCTCCGGTGTCTATATAAACCGGAGGGGTTTAGTCCGTAGGACAAACAACAATCATACCATAGGCTAGCTTCTAGGGTTTAGCCTCCTTGATCTCGTGGTAGATCTACTCTTGTACTACCCATATTATCAATATCAATCAAGCAGGAGTAGGGTTTTACCTCCACCATGAGGGCCCGAACCTGGGTAAAAACATCGTGTCCCTTGTCTCCTGTTACCATCCGCCTAGACGCACAGATCAGGACCCCCTACCCGAGATCCGCCGGTTTTGACACCGACATTGGTGCTTTCATTGAGAGTTCCTCTGTGTCGTTGCCCATAGGCCCGATGGCTCCTTCGATCATCAACAACGACGCGGTCCAGGGTGAGACTTTTCTCCCCGGACAGATCTTTGTATTCGGCGGCTTTGCACTGTGGGCCAATTCGCTTGGCCATCTGGAGCAGATCGAAAGCTACGCCCCTGGCCATCAGGTCAGATTTGGAAGTTTGAACTATACGGCCGACATCCGTGGAGACTTGATCTTCGATGGATTCGAGCCACAGCCGAGCGTGCCGCGCTGTCACGATGGGCACGATTTAGCTCTGCTGCCAGACAGTGCCCTGGAGGCCGCACAAGAGTCCGCTCCGACCCTTAACTCGGAGCCGACTGCGCCGATCGATGATGGGTGGCTAGACACTGCCTCGGGGGCTGTTACCTCTATGGCGATGGAGCCGAATACCGACCCTGTCCCTTGTGAAGCTCGTGACTCCGAGGTGCCGGACTCCTCGCCGGACTTCGAACCTCCCGCGCCCCTTCCAATCGAATCCGATTGGGCGCTGATCATGGAGTTCACCGCTGCGGACATCTTTCGGCACTCTCCTTTTGGCGACATCCTGAATTCCCTAAAATGTCTCTCTTTATCAGGAGAGTCCTGGCCGGATTATGGCCAAGACGGTTGGGATGCGGACGACGAAGAAATTCAAAGCCCACCCACCACCCACTTTGTAGCCACTGTCGACGACTTAACCGACATGCTAGACTTCGACTCCGAAGACATTGACAGTATGGACGACGATGGCGGAGACGACCAAGAACCAGCACCTATGGGGCACTGGAAAGCCACCTCGTCATACGACATATACATGGTGGACATCCCAAAGGATGGGAATGGCGATGGAACAGCGGAGGATGACCCCTCCAAGAAACAGCCTAAGCGCCGGCGTCAGCGGCGCCGCTCCAAATCCCGCCACAGCAAAAATGGAGATTCCGGCTCCGGAGACAATAAAACCCCGGACAATGCCGAAGACAACCCCCTCCAGCAAGATTCAGCACAGGAGGATGGAGAAGCCAACCCTCGTGAGAGAGTGGCAGACAAAGAGGTAGAGGACAATAATTACATGCCTCCCTCCGGAGACGAGGCAAGCCTCGACGACGACGAATTTGTCGTGCCTGAGGATCCCGTCGAACAAGAGCGTTTCAAACGCAGGCTTATGGCCACGGCAAGCAGCCTCAAGAAAAAGCAGCAATAGCTTAGAGCTGATCAATATTTGCTAGCCGACAGATGGACTGAAGTCCTTGCGGCCGAAGAGTACGAACTCGAACGCCCCTCCAAAAGCTACCCCAAACGCAAGCTGCTGCCCCGACTAGAGGAGGAAGCATATAAACCTACATCACCAGCACACAATACGGCCGACCGGCCACCTCGTGGCCGCGACAGAGAGGCCTCTAGGCCCTCCACTAAAGCCGCACCCCGGCACCGCTCGAAAAGCACAAAGCCACAGGGGAACGCACCGGACTTGCGAGACATATTGGAGGATAAGGCAAGACAAACAAGATCGATCTATGGATCACGTGGGCGCCCCATGATACGCGACGACAATTGTCACGCCGGGTATAGCAATTCCGGCCAGGCCGAACACAGTAGGCAAAGCTCGCTCGAGCTGCGTCGTGATATAGCCCAATACAGAGGCGCCGCACACCCACTATGGTTCATAGATGAAGTAATGGATCATCAAATCCCCGAAGGGTTCAAACCCGTGAACATTGAATCCTACGATGGCACAACAGATCCCGCGGTGATGATCTTCACGCCATCAAATACCTCCCACTCAAGCTTAAAGGACCAGCTCGGCATTGGCTCAGCAGTTTGCCAACAGAATCAATTGGGTGTTGGGAAGACCTGGAAGCCGCATTCCTTGATAACTTCCAGGGCACATATGTGCGACCACCAGACGCCGATGACCTAAGCCACATAATTCAGCAACCAGACGAATCGGCTAGACAATTCTGGACACGGTTCTTAACCAAGAAAAATCAAATCGTCAACTGACCGGATGCAGAGGCCCTTGCAGCCTTCAAACACAACATCCGCGATGAATGGCTTGCCCGGCACCTAGGACAGGAAAAGCCAAAATCAATGGCAGCCCTCACATCGCTCATGACCCGCTTCTGTGCGGGAGAAGACAGCTGGCTAGCTCGCAGTAACAACCTAACCAAAAACTCTGGTAGTTCGGATACCAAAGACAGCAATGGCAGGTCGCGTCGCAATAAGCACAAGCACCGCATTAACGGCGATAATACTAAAGATACGGTAGTCAACGCCGGATTCAGAGGCTCTAAACCCGGTCAGCGGACAAATCCGTTCAAAAGAACTACTCCAAGCCCGCCCAATTTGGACCGGATACTCGATCGCTTGTGCCAGATACATGGCACCCCCGAAAAACCAGCTAATCACACCAACAGAGATTGTTGGGTGTTCAAGTAGGCAGGAAAGTTAATCGCCGAAAGCAATGACAAGGGGCTGCACAGTGATGACGAGGAGGAGACACGGCCGCCGAACAATAAACGACAGAAGGGTTTCCCCCCACAAGTGCGGATGGTGAACATGATATACGCAACCCACATACACAAAAGGGAGCGGAAGCGTGCGCTCAGGGACATATACGCGATGGAGCCAGTCGCCCCAAAGTTCAATTCGTGGTCCTCCTGGCCGATCACTTTTGATCGAAGGGACCACCCCACTAGCATCCGCCATGGCGGATTCGCCGCATTGGTTTTAGACCCAATCGTCGACGGATTTCACCTCACTAGAGTCCTGATGGACGGCGGCAGCAGCCTGAACCTGCTTTACCAGGATACAGTGTGCAAGATGGGCATAGACCCCTCAAGGATTAAACCCACAAAGACGACCTTTAAAGGCGTCATACCAGGTGTAGAGGCCAATTGTACAGGCTCAGTTACACTTGAAGTGGTCTTCGGATCCCCGAATAACTTCTGAAGCGAGGAGTTAATCTTCGACATAGTCCCGTTACGCAGCGGCTATCATGCACTGCTCGGACGTACCGCATTTGCAAAGTTCAATGCGGTGCCGCACTACGCATACCTCAATCTCAAGATGCCAGGCCCTCAAGGAGTCATCACGGTCAACGGAAACACTGAACGCTCTCTTCGAACGGAGGAGCATACAGCGGCCCTCACGGCAGAAGTGCAGAGCAGCCTTTTAAGGCAATTCTCGAGTCCGGCCGTTAAGCGACCGGACACCGCCAAGCGCGCCCGGAGTAACCTACAACAAGACCACCTGGCACGTTCCGATCACGCGTAGCAATGCGGCCCCAACCCCAGCCCTCGCAAAATTGCAAGACCAGTACTACGCGTACATCACTACGCTCTGGAGATACCATGGGCATAGGGGGAGGGGCACGACCACGGCATGCCCAGAGTGCGGATCAACCACACCAGGGGCTCCCAAATTTGTCATTCTTTTTTTTTCTTATTCTCAGGACTCCGTTTTCCAGAAGCCCTGCCCGGCAGTAGATCTGCCGAACTCATGATGCAAGAGCCAGGGAAGGAGAAAAGCTACGGCAAGTATCCAGGTGGTCTCCATTACGAGCATTATACCTGTTTTATACAACATTCCGCAGCCTACCCCTGGAGGGAGACATGTTAAATAGTCCCACCCCTTGCTTATCGCACTATTTGTATCGTTCTGCATTCATCGCAGTATCTTTTGAATAAACAATGCATCACTTTTTGCCTATCATTGCATTCCTTTTTATATATCTTCACTTATGACATGTTGCACCCGTACGCTTTGGTACGGCCAAATACACCAGGGGCTTAAGTTCCTTAAATTATGGTGTGATAAGTCCGACCACTTTCACAAGTGCGGCACCCCGAACTTATAGCATTATATGCATCGGCTCCGAATCATGTCTTGGGTCAATAGTTGGGTTTGCCTGGCTCCCATGTTTTGGTACCTTACGTTCCGTTATATCGGCTAAGGTAGCGCTAGGAGAACCACTGCGATTGTGCCCTAGTTGAGCTGGGCTGAGCACCTCAGTGGAGAAAGCTAAAATTGACCGTCATGATGGGGCGAGAGCCGGTCGCTGTTCGAGAGGTTTTTTCGAGTCCCTAAAGACTTATGCCGCTTAGAGCGAGGAACCGGCTTTGTCCGGCCCAAGCGTGGATAGCGCCCCGAATTTGGCCTTCCGAACACTAGGGGCTTTGCCGAAATTTAAAATTATAGAATTCTATGGCTAAGTGAGAGTGTTCAAGCATTATAAGTCCGGTTGCCTCGTTCGTTGTGTTGAGCGCCTCCCTAGAAGGACCCAAAAATGGGAACAAGGGCGCTCAAGTTTATCCCGAACACCCCAGCACTCGTGGCATGGGGGCCGAAGCCAACGACTTGCCATCTCTCAGATTTGATAAACGGCCGCACAGAAGGTAATATTTTAAATTAACAAGCGTTGCTTAGCGCATATGAACAAAGTTTTCAGCGCACAGGATAACAAAATGTGAGTCTACTAAAAAATTACATCTTTGGAGCATTCACCCGCAATAATGCGGGCACCCTTCAGGACACCATTATAATACATCTCGGGCGTGTGATACTCCTTGCCCGGCGGTGGTGCGTCCGTCACAAGCTTCTCGGCGTCCATCTTGCCCCAGTGCACCTTAGCGCGGGCAAGGGCCCGACGGGCACCTTCAATGCAGGCGGAGTTCTTAATGACGTCAACCCATGGACAGGCGTCCACCAGCCGCTGCACCAGACCGAAGTAGCTCCCAGGCATGGCTTCTTTGGGCCACAACCGAACCATGAGGCCCTTCATGGCCTGTTCGGCCACCTTGTGGAGCTCGACCAGCTGCTTCAGCTGGTCGCTGAGGGGCACCGGATGTCCGGCCTCAGCATACTGAGACCAGAACACCTTCTCCATCGAGCTCCCCTCCTCGGCTCTGTAGAACGCGGTAGCATCGGACACGCTATGGGGCAGATCTGCGAACGCTCCTGGAGAGCTCCGAATTCGGGTAAGTAACAGGTAATTCACTTTTACATGCTTGCTTTGCATGAAGAATGCCTTACCCGCCGCTATCTTCTTTACTGCCTCGATTTCCTGGAGGGCCTTTTGGGCTTCGGCCTTCGCGGCTTTAGCACTCTCAAGAGCCGACGCAAGCTCGGACTCTCGAGTTTTCGACTCACGCTCCAAACTCTCGTGTTTTTCCACGAGAGCCTAGAGCTCTTGCCGTACCTCTGCCACCCGCGCCTCCTGCTTCTCTCGCTCGGCGCGTTCCGCGGCCGCATTGCGTTCGGCCACGGACACCGCCTCCTTCAGGGTCACCACCACGTTTGTATCCCCTGGAGTATCCACGTTATTCTTGTCATTTTTTCTTGCAACCAAATCCTTTTCTATAAGGTACAACTTTAGTAAGGGGTTACTCACCTTCCTTGTCCTCGAGCTGCTTCTTGGCACGGCCAAGCTCGATCCCGGACCGCTCGAGGCTCTGCTTCAAGGAATTGACCTCCGCAGTCAGTGCGGTAGAGGTCAGCAACGCAGCCTGCATACCCATATTGACATATTTTTGTTAGACTCCTGCGTATATCTTTTTAGATCCTCAGTTCGGCTTTTCTTTCCGAACACCGAACTGAGCATCAGGGGCTACTGTCTATGCGGTACTATTTTTACACATCCTAATCACATACCTCAAAGCCTGTTAGAAGACTGGTGCAGGCTTCGGTCAGCCCGCTCTTGGCGAGCTGAACCTTCTGAATCACCACACTCATGACAGTGCAGTGTCCCTCGTCGATGGAAGCGCTGTTGAGCACCTCCAGCAAGCTATCCCGCGCCTCCGGTTGGACGGAGGCCGCCGGGGTCACCGCCTTGCCCTTCTCACGAAGGGGCCGCCCACCGGACTCCGGAACCACCAAAGGTTCCGGTGCGGAGTCCGGTCCAAGGTCCGGGAGGTTGCCCTATGGCACCTCCGGCGCCTCCTCCTCCTGGCTGGTCCCCTTCTGGGACCCACCTCGGCGTCGTCTGCGTCACGAGGGGAGCAGGCGGTCGGAAGTGAAGCGCTATTCACATCCACGAACCCAGGGACCCGCTCGACGAAGCGGGGAGATCGTCCTTGGGAGGACTACATGGTTGTATTCGGTGTTAGAAGACGCTATGCGACAAAAGGAAAAACATAAGTTATTCTGGAATCCGGATACTTACGATCTCGCCAGGGGCTTGGCCCTCAAGGGCCACTCCTCTTCGCCGTCGTCGGCGTTGGTGGAACAGTCCGGAGGAAGGGTCCTTCCCTTCTTGGACCCTTCGGCCTCCCCCGTTGGGGAAGCCTTCCTCTTCTTCTCGCCCCCCGCTGGGGGAGAGGCCTCTTTCTTCTCCTCCTCATCTTCGTGGGAGGAGTCCGCCTCGGAGTCATCGGATGATGAGTCTGATAACACCTGGCGCCGGGAACTCCTCCGGGTTCCCGTGGCCTTCTTCTCCGGCACCACGTAAGGCGCCGGGACCAGCAGCCCTGTCAAACGGGCATCCGCTGGGTTTTCTGGAAGGGGAGCCGGACAGTTAACCTGTCCGGATGTCTTCTGCCAGGCCTGTTAAAGGTATTGGGAGTTTAGATCCCACATAGAGTCAAACTATGGAAAGCAAGTGTCCCGTAAAGGATAATATAGCTTACCTTGCCAGCTGGACGCTGTGAGCTGAATCCGTGATCTTCGGTAGCGGATGCGGGTGCCTCGGCGCCCTTGAACAGCACCCTCCAGGCCTCTTCATACGTAGTGCCGAAGAGCCTGCTCAAGGTCTGGTGCAGTGCCGGATCGAACTCCCACAGGTTGAAATCCCTCTGTGGCACGGGAGAATCCAGCGGATGAGCATGACCTGGACCACGTTGACAAGCTTGAGCTTCTTGTTCACCAGGGTTTGGAGACAGGATTGGAGTCCGGTCAGCTCCTCCGAATCGCCCCACAACAGGCCCTTCTCTTTCCAGGAGGTGAGCCGCGTGGGGATGCCAGATCTGAATTTGGGGGCCGCTGCCCATTCAGGGTCACGTGGCTCGGTGATGTAGAACCACCCCGATTGCCACCCTTTGATGGTTTTCACGAAGGCGCCCTCGAGCCAGGTGATGTTGGGCATCTTGCCCACCATGGCGCCTCCGCACTCCGCTTGGCTACCGCCCACTACCTTCGGCTTGACATTGAAGGTCTTTAGCCATAAGCCGAAGTGGGGCTGGATGCAGAGGAAGGCCTCGCACGCGACGATAAACGCCGAGATGTTGAGGATAAAGTTCGGGGCCAGATCATGGAAATCCAGGCCATAGTAGAACATGAGCCCCCGGACAAAGGGGTGGAGTGGGAAGCCCAGTCCATGGAGGAAATGGGGAAGGAATACCAGCCTCTCATGGGGCCTGGGGGTGGGGACGAGCTGCCCCTCGCCGGGGAGCCGGTGCGCGATATCGCTGGACAAATATCCGGCCTTGCGCAGCTTCTTGATGTGCCCCTCCGTGACGGAGGAGGCCATCCACTTACCTCCCGCTCCAGACATGGTTGGAGAAGGTTGAGGCGAGATGTGCGGACTTGGGCGCTGGAGCTCGAGTGCGCGGAGATGGATAAGCTAAGGAGGAAGAAGGCGTAGGTAAAAAGGTGGATCTTTATCCCCTTATATATGGGCGGACAAAACTACACGTCCCCACCAGCCCGGTAAAACTCGCTTATCTCCCAAGCGCCGCAATCAATGGCGCGGTTGGGTTACCCACGTCCGTATTGATGAGGATCCCAGAATAAGGGGACACGATCTCTGCTGTGACAAGACGTGCCAAGGAAACCGCTTCGCTAAAACGCGCTGAGGTGGAACTATGAAAACGATTCGAGTAAAGGCTTGGCCGTGGTGTGACGTCATGCCACAAAATACGTCAGCATATTGAACTTGTGTAAATATTATTCTCTCTACGGTGGTATGTGGAATTTATTTTGCAGAGCCGGACACTATCCTGGTGTTCACAATCTTCTATGAATTATTCGGAGGAGGAACCCGCCTTGCAATGCCGAAGACAATATGCGCGCCGGACTCGTCGTCATTGAAGCCTGGTTCAGGGGCTACTGAGGGAGTCCTGGACTAGGGGGTGTCCGGATAGCCGAACTATCATCATTGGCCGGACTCCAAGACTATGAAGATACAAGATTGAAGACTTCGTCCCGTGTCCGAATGGGACTTTCCTTGGCGTGGAAGGCAAGCTTGGCGATACGGATATGTAGATCTCCTACCATTGTAACCGACTCTGTGTAACCCTAGCCCTCTCCGATGTCTATATAAACCGGAGGGGTTTAGTCCGTAGGACGAACAACAATCATTCCATAGGCTAGCTTCTAGGGTTTAGCCTCCTTGATCTCGTGGTAGATCTACTCTTTTACTACCCATATCATCAATATCAATCAAGCAGGAGTAGGGTTTTACCTCCATCGTGAGGGCCCGAACCTGGGTAAAAACATCGTGTCCCTTGTCTCCTGTTACCATCCGCCTAGATGCACAGATCGGGACCCCCTACCCGAGATCCGCCGGTTTTGACACCGACAGGTCCCCTTTGTAGTTTGTGTCAAATTTTGACTAAAGATTTAACTAACAAAATGTTAATGCATGTCAAGCAAAAATATCTCATTGGATTCGTATTTGAACATAGTTTTCAAAAATATAATGTTTGGTGACATGCGTAAACATTTTGTTAGTTTAATCTATGGTCAAAATTTGGCACGAAATATAATGGGGACCAATAAACCCGGACAGAGGTAGTATTTGTCAAAATATATATGTATATAGACATGTTTTAGTATATAGGCACATCCATTTTTGGACAAATGGAAGTCAAGTATTTTGGAACGGAGGGAGTACACAATAAAATTTTTAAGTTAGCACAACTAGTCTAATCTGAGAGCACAACCGAAGATTTGGTCGGGTTCTTCCTCCTTTTGCCGACACGTGGGACATCTAGCATCCAGGTCGTGTCATGAAAGAAAATAGTGGTAGTTGATAAGTTGAAGCCACGAGATGTGCATCTTGGGTTAAACTGTAAATAGAATCTTACTACTCTTGAGTAACTCCAAATGCGGCCACCGAAGATCTTTCTTGGATTTGTTTTTCATCACCAGCACGTCGAGGTGAAAGATGTGCAGGTTCAGTGGGTCCTCTTGCGTTTTCATTGACATGTGGGGCCGCATGTGAGCAAACAGATGATGGGCTCCGCGCGTCCGCTGGCTGGCTGAGAAGAGAGATAGAGGAGTGCTGAGCACGGACTGCAGGAAATTTGTTCTACGTAACCAACACCTTGATATTCGTGTGTGGTTGTTTCTAGAATAAAAAAAGGAGATACCTCTATTTATGTTACTCACACTACGCCTAGCCTAAGGTTAGTAGGTGACCTTGCGCTTGGCTCTTCGCCTCTTCCGGAAGTCGATGGTTCTACAGTAGTGCTTCTGGCAACCTGACACCAAATGAACTGCTGCACGTCCACCGCTTGTAAGCAAAAGTTTCTCCTTGTGCTGCGAGCCACCACGCACGCGTTGGAGAGGGAGAAGGCGTAATCAAGCTTCTCGTTGTTCTGCGAGTTGACGGGACACATCAAAGTTATTTACTAGTAGTACGTACTCTCTCCAAAAAGGGCTGACCATGTCATTGCTACCATCCCGTGCTCCGCCGTTGAGTACGTGCACTATACAAGTGCCATTCACGTGCCATCGAGGAGAAAAAATATTGCGTAGGTGCCATCAAAGTGCACGACTCACTTACGGAAAAGGGTTTCCCCCTGTTTTCCCCCCCGCACGACTCACTTATGCACTGCTTATCTGATTATCTCCATTTTCTTGCATGACACGTGCACCTTGATGCTAGATGTCTCGCGTGTTGGGAAAAGGATGAACAAAGCTCACGTAAACGAAAAAAGTTTAAGAGCATAGATTCCCGACGAGCGAGGAGGAGCAAGGAACCTCGCGGTGGAGCGTCTGCAAGGAACCTTGTGCGTTTCCCCCTATTTTTTGCCGCCTACCCACCTATAAACAACTAAAAGAACATGAACTTTTCGCTAACCACTAGAAACGGTACATCAGGATGCTAAGTTGAAGATGTTTTGTACTCCCTTCGTTCCCAAATATAAGTCTTTTTAGATATTTCAATATGGGACTACATACGAAACAAAATGAGTGAATCTACACTCTAAAATATGTACACAAGCGAACTCACTTACTCCATCCGATCCAACTCATGCACATACGCGCAAAACGCACGTACACAAGATGTGCATGCACACACGCTCGGCCGCAGAATGCACGTGAATAACACATGCATGCGCACACACTCGGCTGCATGGAGGCGTGCGCCATCCGCGGCGACGTCCGGTTCATCGTACTACGGCGAAGCTCGCACGCAACGGTGCATACGCATCTCTTGCAGCACCTCTTTGCCGTTGTTGCTCAACTACTAGTCAGAGACTAAGACGACCGCAACCTCGGCCTTAGAGCTAGCACCGATGGAAAAACACGCACGCTGCACGCCACGAGCACATATGGAGTGCCCACGACGTGGTGGTGGTGCGTCCCTAGTCGCCTCTACTCCTTCTGCGCACGTTGTCTATCAAGGCGGCTGCATGCTAATGATGATGTGGGTGAGATCTTCTAGGACTCAGATGATGACGAGGAAAATTATGAGACACAAGGTGACGTACACCGTCAAGGTCCACTGTCAAGGGGGTGCTAGCAAGTGCTTAGATGTGCTTAGAGCAAGTACAATAGAGCTGAGTCAGCGGGCTATAAGGAATAAACAGTAGTATATTTCTTCTTAGTTGGAGGAAAGAGAAGAGGAGAGAGAAGGTAAGCGGGCTCTTCGTGAAGAGCCAGCTCTAGCACGTGCTCCTAGGCACTTTGTAGTACATGTTGACTATAAGATGGGCTGTAGGCTTATAGCCAGCAGCTGGTTATACTATTAATGCTCTTTAGATGAGGTGCTAAGTGCATTAAATGGCTTAGTATCTCAAGTGTTCAATGCATAGGTGCTTAGTTTATTGGTGCCACATCATATTTTATGCCTACGTGGCAGGCTTAGCAGCTATACATGGTGGAGCACTGGGAGAGGCCAAGGCTGGTCATAGTGGGGAGTAACTTGTACTGTAACATATTACTATGTTACTCTAAACATCTCTATAAACCGGGAAGGAGGGAGTAGTAACATACACTAGTGTCATATGCAGAGTATGGGAGCACATGATATTTCCCCGTCCGGACCGATCCCAAGTTGGCTTCTCACCTTCTTGGCCCAACAAAAACCCCTCCCCCCTCCCGCGCGCGCTTCCCGCCCGACGCCAGCTGAGCCCGCCGCTCCACATTGATGGCAAGTCAGGGCGACGCGACCTCTCACTGCTTCCGCCGTTGAAGCGGCGCGCCGACCGAGGGCACCGCCCGCTGCACGCCCGGCATTTCAGACTACACAGTGGATAGTAACTTTTAGAGCAAGTACTACTGTACTTAGATGACATAAGCAGGCTATAAGGATTTAAATATAGTATTTGTGCTTAGTTGAAGGAGAGAGAAGAGAAGCAGATTGTAAACGTGTAGCCGGTTGTACTCCAACATACTCTACTTTGTGAGACAAAAGGTGGGGCCATTATTAATGATATTGTATTTATACTAAAGGGACTAACGGATGCCTTAATTACTCCGTTTTTTTGAGACAAACCTTGGTGGGGCTATTATTGACTTTTTTTGAGCTATTATTGACATGGACGTGGGGTTTGGGGGCCAAAGGCCTACTATTATACTCCGACCTGACATGCTCTACCCTAGCCGCCGTTGTATCATATGGTTTCGCACCGTTCCAGATCTTAGGGCCGCCACGCAATTCTTCTCCAGCCCTCCTTCCGGCGTGCACCGCGAGAAGGGACAGCAGTCCTCCGAACCCCGCCTTTCGTGATCCTGTACGGGAGAGGGGCGATCAGGTTTTTGGGGAGCACACTCCTGTGACTGCTGCCAGCGACGACTTCCTCAACGACAGCCTTCTTCCCCGACCTCGGTAACCTCTTCATCAACGACATGAGTGACAACATCAACCACATCGGTTCTACTCCCGCTGTATAGTATGTGATTCTGTCCTCCTGGTTTAGTCCGCATCATTACTTTGATGTTTGCAATTGTCGTCATGATCTATTTACTGCTGATTCGGATTAAATCTCATACTAAATTGCTCATATATTCAACAATCCAATCCAAAAACCTGATCACAGGCAATTTACTCCGAGTTGTTTTGCTGCGCTTTTGAAGCCGCCTACTTTTAAGGGGGTGCAATATAAAAGGTGGCGCACAAGAGCAGTATATTGGTTTCAGATCATGTGCTGCTATGACGCCACTAAGGGTAAGCCTGAGGGCGATCTTAATCCTACACAGCAGGAAGCTTTTCAGAACATGGATACCCTCTTCAAAGCCGCCCTGCTGAGTGTTCTTGACGATTCCATTGTGGATTCGTATATGTTTTTTGACAGCGGCAAAGACATGTGGGCTGCGCTTGAGGCCACGTTTGGGCCCTCGGGCGCTGGCAACGAGTTGTACGTCATGGAGCAATTCTGTGACTACAAGATGACTGATGAGCGCTCTGTTGTTCAGCAGACTCATGAGATACAGTCACTCTCTAAGGAACTTGAGTACTTTAAGTGTGTGTTGCCGGACAAATTTGTTGCTGGGACCATCATTGCCAAGCTTCCACCTTCGTGGAACGATTTTGCTACTTCTCTGAAAAACAAGAGACATGAGTTTTCTGTTTTGGATCTCATTAGCACTCTTGATTTTGAGGAGAAGGCGAGAGCAAAAGACACACGTGCTTGGGTCGCCGAGGGAGCTTCTAGTGCCCACATGGTACACGAGAAGAACTTCCAGCCCAACCAGCCCCAAAACAACAAGAACAAATCTCAGGGGAAAGGCAAGTTTGATGCAAAGAACAAGCCGTCACATTCTACCAACTTCAAGAAGAATTCTCATAATGGGAAGGGATACAAACCTCAATTTTGGTAGCACCACACAAAATTTATATGGCTGCATCTACCTGCTGTCAGCTAACCTCATGGTGCTCCAGGTATTCCTACATTCGTAACTAGGTACAATGACCACCGCAAGATGAAATTAGCTTATTCGTACGTTGACTTGCTGAATGCAGTGCGGAACGATCCTGTCATGTCTGGAGGAGCAAACAAGCAGTGCAGCCGAAGGTGGAAATCAACCAAGGACTTATGAAATTATATGTAATCTTCCTCAGGCAGGTCAGTATCCCCTTCGTCCAGATGATCGTGTTTTGTCATGCCGAGCTATTGATATGTGCTACTGTTTTGCAACACCGTTTAAGTACAATGAATAGGATATCAGGGGAACTGCACAATATGGACCCATGTTGAGTCATCTCTATTGCCTCATGTGTTTGCTGCAAATGTGTCAGCATCAATTGCAAGATGAGGCAGCTAGATAGCTGTGGAGTTGCCAACATGCTCAAAGTGCTCGCAACATTGAGAAGAAACAAGCATGCCCAGGAAATTAATGCGTGCGTAGGGAGGCCCTTTGCTCAGAGAAGCATCGACCGATTTTCTTTATTTCCACACCTTCTCACAGTTTTGTATATTGGTTATAGTATGGTGAATCATTGAGATGCATAGACATGCTAAACTTTTGTTCTTCTAAATGTTAGTTTACTGTGAGTGTCTGCATCCAGTACCGCATCCTCTAATTGGTGGATGCACACAGAGAAAATAAATCTCCTTAATTTACTCCATAACCACCCTATTAAATAGGCCTAGTAACAAACCAGGTGCATGCGGCGGCCGGCGGGCACATGCATCTTGCATGCATGGCCAGTCATGCAGCAACGCAAAAGAAGAGAGCGGTTCTTGGGAAAAAAGCGAGTAGTTAGTGCAGCGTGCCTTATAAACACGAACAGCTCGCTCTCCTGCTTCCGTCTCCCCACCCAATTCCCCCCGCTCCCCAATCTTCCTCACTCGTCCAGAAAACCCCGCTCACCTTCTTCCTCACTCGTACAGAAAACGCCTGCTCCTCTTCTTCCACTCCTACAGAAATCCCCAGCCCTCCTTCTTCCCCACTCTCACTGCCACTAGGCTCGTCTCTGGCTACTCTGCTCAAACCCGTGAGCTCGGCACGACGCCCACAAGGAAAATGGAGTCAGCTGGCCCCAGCACCAAGAAGATGAGGCTCCCGCCAGCGGCGATGCTAGTTGTAGATCCCGCACCCGGTAGCGCGGGGAGAAGCGGCGAGCCCCCCCACCCGAATCTGAGGAACCGGTAGAATCTCCGGTGGACCGCATCAGCGATCTCCCGGACGTCATCCTTGAGGAGATCATCTCGCTTCTCCCCACCAAGGATTGCTGCCGCACACAAGTCCTCTCAACTCGGTGGCGCCCTCTATGGCGCACCGCGCCCCTCAATCTCGACTGTCGTCAGATATCTGTCCTTCCTGAATTTGACCTCATCAGAGCCATCGTCTCTTCTCACCAGCAGGGCCCCGTTCAATGCCTCTGCATCCCGACAAGCTACCTGCTGTCCATACCCGGCAAGGTGGACGTTTGGCTGACATCCCCTGAATTCGGAAAACTCCAGCAGTTTGAATTCTACCATTACCATGAAAGTTTCATACCACGAACATACCAAGAATTCGTGCCCACACCACCGTTGTCCATCTCGCGGTTTTCCTCCTCTCTCCACACCGCCACCTTCGCCCGGTGCCATCTACCAGACGATCTGGTACAAATGCTTCGACTCCCACTGCTAAAAAAACTTTCGCTTGTGGTGGTTTATCTGTCGGAGGCCTCACTGCACAACATCATCCACTCTAGTTGCCCTGCCCTGGAGCGCTTGCTGATTATTTTGGGAATAGAAATCGGTATGAGTTGTCTCCAAATAAAGTCGCCTCACCTTAAAAGCATTGGAATTTGTTTTAAAGGACATCAGCTCATCATCGAAGATGCCCCTTCACTTGAAAGGTTGCTCCTTCATAGTTGTTATACACCTTCAGAAATAATTGTCGTCTCTGCGCCTAAACTGGAGATCTTGGGTGTAATTCGTGCCCCGTTTAATAATCACAAGGAGTTGGTGTTTGGCTCCTCACTTTTTCAGGTACCGTATATTTTCATCTACACATTTGTCATCATATGCTGCATTTTTCATTTGTGCGCATAAGTTTTATATCATCTTGGAGTACACTTTGGGTACTAATATTATGTTACATGCTCAATGAAGAGTTCGTCCATTGATAGCCTATCAATGCTGCTGGATTCTGTCAAGATCATATATATCAGAATGTATAGTTTTGATCTAGACATAATTATTGGCTTGCTGCGATGCTTTTGATCTCTAGAGAATTTATACATAGAGGTGATGATTTCATGCACATTGAAAGCCCGTATATATTGTACTAGAATTAACTGTTCAGTTGTCGTTCTTTCGACATACTCTTTTTTCAGACCTTAACTGTTTTCAATCTTCATGTCTACTTAGGGAGAACCACATGGGGAAAAACATATAACCAATCGTTTGCGTAATAAGCACAAGGATTTTCTCAATTCTCATGACATTCGTTTGAGGACAATAACGATGGGATGATATGCATCCAACCAGGCAAACAGAAGCTTTGTCACATTCTTCCTGTTGAACGCGAGGTTACTATTGTCCATGAGGCTTAATTTTTACAGCAAGAGATTTCTCACGGACGAACATGTTGAACAGCAAAAAAAGAAGTTTCACGTAGATAAATGGGCTTCTAAACGTGCTCGACTTATATTTACAATAAGTTGTAGACATCCTGAAATAAATTTTTTTGCACAGGATGTTGATTTTATGGATCAGACCAATCCATTTGTTTGTGACTGCAAAAAAGAGTGGTTGGGTTAGATGTTACTGTCATGTTCAATCTGGGTTTTGTCTAAAAATTTGATGAACAATTAATCCTTGGGCTTTTTGTACCATTTGTATGCTTGACTTGCATGTTGTTGCCCTCATACTCCCCTCGACCTGCCACTACACTGCCGCATCTTTCATGGCTGCTGTTCGTTCCCGTCCGAGGCCTTGCCGTCGTTCTCCGCCTTGGTTAGCTCGCTGTGCTCACCGCCATCTGGTGTTGTCAACATGGTCAACAACCAAGAGGAATCAGGAGATGACTGTACGTGGAGAGGCTGACAGTAGGGACCCACCAGGGTCATTGCATTTCGCAAGCAGGTGCCTCGTTATTACAAGCCAAAACAATACTTCCTCCTAATTGTTTGACAACTAGGTTCCACGCCATTGTCAATGTAGTCAATAAACGAGAAAATTACACAACGAGCAGATAACACCAGGGACCTAGCAGCTCGCCCAGTTGTTTTTCAGTTTCAGAAACAGAGCTCAACTGCGCGCTGTGCAGGGGCTGTGGCCCATCTAGCCCACGCTTACGCTTTTATTAAGACGAGCCCAGTTGATATTTTTTTCTTTCTGAAATTGGCTAGCCCAGTTTCTTTTTTTTGAGAATACCAAAACCAAGGCCTACTTGCTTTTCTCAGCCCTGCTGGGCTGCAAATCTTTCAAGACGAGGAGGGATAAGAAATGGGCTTCCCCAGAAAACGGGCTATAAGTTGTAAGAAATGGGATGTAAATTTTTAAACCAAAGCCAACCGGCAATTGCATTAAAATATCATTTTTCAGGATTTCTCTACTCTCTACTCTTATAAAAACCAAAGCCAACTGGCAATTACATTAACATATCATCTTTTCACCCACAAGATAAACTACTCATACAAATGCATCTTCATGTCCCGTGCAACAAACGGGCATCTGGCTAGTTAAGATTCTAAATTTCATTCATTTTTTTGTGAAGCATTGTTTTTTGAATTTTATTTTGATATAATTTTTTGAAAACTATTTTTAACGTGACTCGAAATTTCGTGATTAAAAGAGTTCGGACCCCACCGAAATATGCAAAATTTCGTTGAATTTTTTAGCAGTGCCCAGAATATATGGTCTGTAATGCTAATAAAAAGAATATGAGCTTCAAATATCCTTAAGAATTAGCAAATGGGTTGTAAATTATTGAAAATAATGGCTAATGGGCTGTATGCTGTTTTCCACAGATTTGGAGGCTGACTTCTGGGCCTACTAGGTTGACGATGACGCTGTCCTAATTTTTTTTGACGCGTACGCAAGGCTTTGTCAACTTAGTCAACACACAACAGTGACTATTGGATGTCCATCCAACGGCCGCCGTGCTTCTTTAATCTCTGATCTTCCTGCTCCAGCCGCCCAAACCAGCACCGGCGGGACTGCCTGCTCCCTCCTCCCGTGGCTGGCTGTGCTGCCGCCAGGCCATCCCTCTAACCACCCACGCATCTTGTTATTTTCCGGCGACGTCAGCCTCACACCGGAGCCGACCAGTCAGCGCTCGTTCTCCCCTCAGCGTGGGCATCCGCTGCGGTGACTTCGCCGGCTCCGGGTGGTTCTCTTCCTGGGCCCCTCCCTCGTCCACCGCGTTTGTGCTCTCGGCGCGGCGAGGTCAACATGGTCAACAAACAACAGCCATCGGAAGAGGCTGACAGTAGGGGCCCACACAGGAAAATGCCTCCTTATTACGCGCAAAATAATGATTCCTCCACCTGATAGCTGGGACCCACCAGAAGGGTCTCTGTATTTCGCGAAAAAACATTCCCCCCGCTGTCAGCTCGGATCCACCGGAAATGCCTCCTTATTACGCACAAAAAAAATGAATACTCCCCCTGCTAGCTGGGACTCACCTTGGTGGGAGGCTGACTTGTGGGCCTACTAAGTATACGGGGACGGAGGGCTTTGTCAACTTAGTCAATATGAACGACTCTAGCTCCAGTGACCGTACGATGTCCATCCAACAGCCGTAGTGCTTCTTGAACCTTTGGTCTTCGTGCTCCAGCCGCCCAAAGCAGCGCCGGTCGTGCCGCGTGCTCCTGCCTCCCGTGGCCGGCTGTGATGCCGCGGAGGCCTCACCGCCCCCTACTACTCCCACCGCTGGCCAGGCCATCCCTCTACTCACCCACACCCCCTGTTATTCTGCGGCGTCCACTGCTGCGTCTTCCCCGGATCCGCGTCGTCCCCTTCCTAGGCCTCGCCGTCGTTCATCGCCATGGTGCTCTCGGCGCGGCGTGGTCAATGTGGTCAACGACCGACTTCTGTCGGAAGAGTACTGTGCGTGGAGAGGCTGACAGCTGGGTCCACGGCGGCCGCAAGGAAGTACCTCCTTATTACGCGCAAAATAATTATTCCTCCACCTGACAGCGGGGATCCACCGGACGGGCCACCGTATTTCGCGGAAAAAATGTTTCCCCCTGACTGCTGGGACCCACCAGCTACATCTTTGTTTGATGAGATTTTTTACAAAAGAAATAGCACGAAAATAATTTGTCCAATTTTCACTTTCCTCAATAAGTTAAACATATCAATGGAGCAAGGAGTGCACATAAGTGTGTATGGCTATGTCAGTAATGTCATGCACAATTTAAGGGGAAAATATGCACATACGCACAGTGCACACCCTTTGAGTTGATGGATTAATTATACATGGGCATGTGCATGTGCATGGATTGCACCAGGTCACGTATCAATTGCATGCAAGGATAAGTTTGTAACGACGTATTCGGGTATCTACGGCCGTCTGGCAACACGCGCGTATGTGTATTCAAATACCGGCAAACTGAAATATGTACATACATGAAATATAGGCATGTATTATGTGTGGGGCGAGCTACACCTACATGTACGATCCTGAGATTTTGCTAGTAAGTATTTTGATGTCCACGTACAAGGATGGGTTTTGGCGGGCCAGGTAGTCGATCAACTTGGACGACAAGCAATGAACAATCGGCATGTTACAAAGTTGGAAAGAACAGCCACAACCGGCAAGTTTTAAAATTGGAAACAGATGCAAACCGACCTCAAGGATCAAAGCCAGCCATATGTGAGGTACGTATCACATAGCTTTCCTTTTCTTTGTGCACCTTGGGCGTCAAGAAGAAGAATCATACTACAAGGGAAGAAATCGGCCGCACGTTCCATCCATCAACACCTTTTGGCTGGCTATATATAGTCAGCGAAGGAGGACAGAGACAGAGGCAGCCGGCGAGGCAAAAGCACCTCCCGTAGGCTCCTGCACACAGAGAAGATGAGGAGACGCGCCCCTGGCGGCAGCGTCGAGAAGATCGGAGAGCGTGCCCATGCAGCAGCACGTGCGCCAAGGGGATGCATGCATGCGGCGATGACATCCTCACACGGAAGTAAAGCAGCGACGAGCAGATGAAAGTGCCCGCGGGAGGACTTCCGGCGGTGCAATAATCTTGTTGTTTCTCTATGTGTTATTGCAGGATGGCCGAAGGACATGTTGAGTTCATGATGTACATATGCATCACTACCGTCTTGCGGCGAGGCGAGAAGCCGAGAACACATCCACGAGAGCCAGCAACAGGCACACATCTGCAGGCACCCGCACGCGCAGAGAATATGAGGAGACGCACCCCTGGCCACAATGTCGAGGGGATCGGAGGGCGCGCCCATGTGACGGCGCGTACGCCAAGGGGACGCAGTGACGACATCCTCACATGGAAGCAGAGTATCGACAAGCAGATGAACGTGCCCGCGGGAGAACTTCCAGCAGTGCAATAATCTTTCTTTTTCTATGGTTATCATCTATTTTGCAGAATGACCTCCGCACGACACGCCTAGCAGAGGTGGCCGGCGACGATGGAGCACTCTTCTTAGATTTGAGGAGGCGAACGACACGCCCAACGGAGGTGGCCGTGGATGAAGAGGCGCTCTTCTCGTACAGGTGCTGTCGAGGCGGCGGACAACACGCCCAGCGGAGGTGGCCGTGGACGAAGAGGCGCTCTTCTCGTACTAGGTGCTGTCGAGGCGGCGGACGATGCGCCCGGCGTTGGTGGCCGCGGACGAAGCGACACTCTTTTTCGTACCAGATGCAATGAAGATGGCGGACGACGCAGGACAAGGAGACTGCATCAACACCGTCAACCAACATCATCAACCCAGTCCCAGAGGCGCGGAGCTCGCAAGGACTCCACCGTGTGCGCGGAGGATGCAGTCGTGTTGCCGCAGTGGATCGCAAGGCGGAGTTCACCAAGATGACGCCAGTCTCAACTTCATCAAGCCGGTTCCATGGAGGATGAAGGCATGGAGGCTCGGGAGGATGCCGCCGCCGTACCGCGGTGGATGGCGCCATGGAGTTCGCCAAGATGACGCCAATGTCAACATCATCAACCCGGTGCCGCAAGGATCGTGACAGGGAGCTCACAAGAAGGACGCCGCCCATCCACTTCGTCATGTTGGAGCTAGAGGATGGAGGCGTGGCGCCCATTGAGGATGCCACCGACATCTACTTCGTCAAGATGGAGCCCGAAGGCGCGGAGCTCGTAGGGATGGTGCCGCGTGCTGAGGAGGATGGTGAGACAGAGCTCGCTAGGACGACGCCCGTCCTCTTCTTTATCAAGTCGGCACCATGGAGGACAAAGGCGTGGAGGCTCGCAACGATGCCGCCACCATGCCGCCTTGGATGGCGGCGCGGAGCTCGCCAAGACGACGCCCAACGCCAACACCCGGTACCGCGGAGAATTGTGGCGTGGAGCTCGCAAGGAGGACACTACCAACATCAACATCATCAAGCTGGACCAGAGGCATGGAGCTCGCGAGGATGCCGCCGCGTGCGGAGGCATGGAGCTCGCGGGACATCACCACCAATGTCTACCTCGTCAAGATGGAGCCCGCGACATGGAGCCATGGAGCCAAGATGATAACACACACTCTTGGTGCTGCCTGCAACATGGAGCAGAGATGCGGTGTTGTCCGTGACCTGGAGGAGAAGATGGTGCCACATGACGGTCTCCACGACCCGGAGCCCATGAAGATGAGGCGTGATGGCGACGAGGCGATGTCACTTTGCCAACACTAACTTCCGATGGCCCCGTGAGGCGGCGCCCTTGTCTTGGAGGACCACCGTAAACACGGCGTCCAGCCGAGACGAGGCGCCAACCACACCGGCACTGCCGATATGAGCAAGCGTTGGTTTTACACCGACGCCGGTCTCCATATGAATACTCCCGCGAGGCGAACCCCTTGCATACCCGATGAAGCCGTTACATCGTAAAGAAGTCCGAGCTGAGCAGGACCCATGCAATTTCAACACCGACTACATCAACGTTGTCAAAACCGACGAGGCGCGACGGCGCGGGCGAATGTGGCCAACACAAAGCCATGTTTTGAGCGGCACGTTTACCGACGAGGACACGGGCTTTGCCGCCACCCAGACCATACACACACACCATCATCATCATGCATGGAGAACGCAAAGCGAAGACGACGAAGACAACCACACGGCTTAATCGGAGGTATCTCGCGGAGCAACCCGCGGGAGTAATTAATCAGGAGCTTTTCGAGACCCCGGGAACCAGGAGGCCGCACATCGCCATAGTCAGGCAGGCCGCGCTAGTAGGCCACGGAGCGCATTCTTTTTTTATGGGATCTTGTAATTTTGTTTATCCGATGAGATTAATGAAATACTTGTTTCCCATACCATTTTTTTGTGTACTATGTACACTGGCACGCCCGCACACTTTTTTCTTTTCCCCGGGGCATGAGAGAAAATCAAACTCCCCCTCTTTCCTTCATCCAGAGCGCATTAAGATTTTTCTCGTGTCAAACAAATTGGCACACCCGGTGGGACATGGTTCTCCTCCCATCTTTGCTTCGCTGTGGTCGCCGAAATCGTCTTTGCCAATCTCCCAATGTGCACAACATGCTGCAAGGATCTCCATCGGTAAGATCTATTTGTTGCAGGTGGACTCTCCCATGGCAGCAGATCGGAGCCGATGATATCTAGCCTGGATCATTGCCGCCTATGGTCTTCATCGAGCAAGGAGGCAGGGTCTTTATGCATCATGCCCAAGATCTTGCGCATTTTCAAACTGTGCAGTTGAAAAAGGCGCTAAGGCGGGAGGCGGCCAAGGCGAAGAAGGAGCGTCGCGAGCTAATGCTTGAGGCGCACGCCCTCTTAAAGGAGTCAACAAGGGCGAATATGAAAGAAGATGTGGAGGCAACTCAACGCCTTCACACCAGGGCCGCCAACAGGCGAGCAAGTGCGGCTTTCCTTCACGCCTCTACCATGACTTCACACTCGGAGCCGCCAACACCAACACCATGGCACACCGAGGTCAAGCTACAGGAAGGCTTGAAGACCATCTCCCACAACATGCGTAGGCTCATGGTGAACTCTTGTTTTTTGGAAAGCACACATCCTCTATGCAACTACAAGGGGGAGAATTGCAAGGCCCTACAGTTTCCATCAACCTCGACGATACATGAAGATGTGCATGGGCGCCATGTGTCCACAAGTCGGCGGTTGATTGAGGATCACTCTCCAACGATAATAGGTTCTTTGTCCTCTCTTGTGAGTCACTAGCACCAGGTGGCGAGGATTCAAGGTGCGGATCTTCACCAACTCCAGGAACATGTGAATCATATCCATAGGTGGCTCCATGATCAAGGAGCACCGAATACTTCATCAATGTAGGTTGCAGGTAGGATGAGGTGCCAATACCCAAGTCATCGCCCTCAACATGAGTGCCTCGATGACAGTCTTCACCAAATTGCCACTTAGAGCAGGGGAATATTAACATGCCCCCATGTTGGAATAGATGGTTAAGACATCAAGATGATGAGAGGAACCCTCGACCCACCCAACGGTGGCGGCCATGGGACCCTCCACGGCAAACAATTCCACCACAACAGGCGTCCCATCCTAGGCTTGGAGCTCGATCACAACTCCATGTGACGGCGGACAGGGCTTCATCATCCACTCGGCACCATGCGCCACTCCGTCCTCTCCGGGTGAAGGGTTGTCAATGTAGGCGCCAACTGCGGCTCACCCGAGCTGACACGGGACTCGTCCAAGGTGGGTTACCATCCACACCATCACCGACATTGACTGCCCCCAAGGCAGGGTACCGTCTACATCTTTGTCGGCATGGAGTTCCCCCAAGGCGGGGCACCATCTACCTTAGTTCACATGAAGATCGACTAGGAGGGATTCCTTTTTCACATCCGGCGACACAGATATCGCCAAAGATGAGTCGTCATCTACACCGCCATCATGGAGCTTGAGCAAGGTGGGGGCGTCATCTGCATCGTTGCTGCCTACAAGAAGCTGGGCCCAGGCGGGGCTCACTCTACACCACCACGAACAAGGTGCTTAGCCTTGGGTGGGGCTCAATCCGAACCATCCCAAACATGTGCACGTTCTAGGTGGACCATCATCAACACCGTCACTAACACTGAGCTCGCATGGGGGCAGGCGCCAGCTACACCAACTTAGAACTCGCCAAAGGAGGCACCCAAAGGAGACGCGCCATAGCGGCAGCGTCCAGGAGATGGCATCAAAAGAGAGAAGTGCACTAGGGAGGCGACGACACATTGGTGGTGGCAAACACGCCACATGCGCCCTGAGTTTGCATTACCTAGAAGACGAGCAAGATAAAGACTCACGCAGGAGGGGCGGAGGATTGCTCGCGCCCATGGCGGCGACGTGCTCGCCCGGCAACAGGTACGCGGCCCGGTGCTGTTCGGCGGCGAGAGTGCATGAGCCGAGGTGGACACATGGCCAAGAGAAGGCACGCACACATCCATCCATCACGCAACACATCATCCGGCCATCTCTCATAACATTCGCCTAGCATACACACACCCGAGGAGCATGCACAAGCGGCAGCGGTCGGACCATCCGACGGCGGCAGCGGACTTGCCGGGTAACACGCGTGCCCTGGCTCTAATCAACGGCCACCGTGTGCCAGGAGACGCACCATGGATGTCCATGGAGAAGCCAAGCAGCCAGAGGAACCTGAGGCACACGCGGTACTCTACCTGGCCTCGACGGATGCGCCGGTGGCAACATGCCCACCAGGAGAGGCGTAACGATGCATCTCCTTGTGTTGTATCCACTTTCTTGCAGGATGGTCAACGTTTAGGAGATGGGGAAGGAGTCGTAACAGAGCGCGCCCCAGGAAAACACACCCTCAAAGAAGAAAGAAAAGGCACAAAGAGAAGGGAAGGAGCCAAGAGAGAAGAGATGCGCCCACTGTGACGGAATTCTGCTGCCTCGTTCGCAGGTACATGTGCACTAGACCGGTGGGAGAACGTCGCCGCGGCGGCGGCGACAGCATCACCTATCCAAGCACGAAGATGCACCGACAACGACGGCAAGACAGCTGTGTGAAGTCAAGCTAGCTCTTTGCAGGAGCGTTTGAAGACATCTTGCGTTGCATGGCACATGCATATGAGGCTGCGTACAATTCTTTTTTTAATGATTCTTTTCGTTGTTCTCACTATGCAAACGCCGACGAAGATGGACACTCGAAGGCCATTGCGGGATCGCATCCAGGGCCAGAAGGAGACGCGCCCGCGGTGTGGCAGCGTCAAGGGAGCCGCAGAAGAAGCCCTAGCACTTGGTGCACTTGCTCCAAAGGCAGACATGGGCACGCAACGCCCACAACAGTTCCATGAACGTACCACAACGTTGACGGACGCCCGCTGGAGAACTCGCCTGTGGTGTCTTCTTCCATGCGTGTTGTCACTACAGCGGCGGAGAGGCCGCCAGTGTGTATCGCGAGGCCAACCCCACCTCGACAATGACATCGAAGGGGCTGCCGGCGTATGGCCCGGCGCCATCTGCAACATCACCACAATGTATGAGCAGCCAGCATGCAGCCCGGCGCCCTCTCCTCTTCCTCGAACCCCTGGACGACGCCTCGAGCCAGACCACATCCACGTGGTGATCAAGTACAGTTGTACACAAGCAAGTAGGAGGAAGCCAACGTCTAAAGCTCCACCACCAGCCACCACTACACCGAGAAGAACAAAATCATGGCAGTTTGTCTTCTTCAATGGGACACCCACATATTTAATGTCTATCTGTCTCTCTTTTCATCTCTCACTTCAGCGAGCGACGACGCACAACGCGCCCCGGTGGATGACACACACACACTCAGTCCGAGACAGTGACACCACGCTGCCAATATAAGCCGCGCCAAAGGGAAGCCGCGGAAGAGGCCCTAGCACTTGACACACTTGTACCCAAGGCAGTCGTGGACGATGCGCCGGCGGCTGCACCCCATGGTCGGACCACGACATCGACGAACGCTTGCCGGAGACCTCATCGGTACTGTCTTCTTCCACGCATGCTTCCACAACGACAGTGGCAAGGCTGCCGGCGAGTAGCTCGGCGCTAACTTCACGCTGCCAATGACATCAGAGGGGTTGCCGGTGTGTGGCTTTGTGCCATCTACATCACCCGTGACCATGTTGGATTTGTCATCATCAACTCCGGCTCAACGAGGAAGGCTGTTACATCAACATGTCGTCACCATCTTCATCGACTTCACACCCCGCAGTGACGCCGACTACATCGACATGTTGCCATCCGACTACATCGACACGGAGTCGCAATCTTCATCAACTCTTCATCTGGCAAAGGTGTCATCTACATCGATGCTGATGGGTGTCCACATGATGTCGCCATCTGCTTTAACTTATTACCTGGCGAGGACACGGACCCCCGCACGCCGCCATTCTTCAACACCAACCGTCTACACCGAGCGAAGGTCGTCCCCGTAACTGCGACGCCCCAAGGTCTACATCGACGAGCTAGTATTGTCGTCATCTTTAAGCACCGCTGTCATGTGGCGACACTCAAGTCTACTCCAAGTTCTACATCAACACACTTCCCCGACATCGTCCAAGCTCCGACGAGGCAAAGCTATACTCCATCGACTTGTCTTCTCCAGATGCAGCAATCCATATCTTGCCAGGCACCGACGAGGCGAAGGCAAGTCATCCAGTCCGACACCGACAAGGTGGACATCACCAGGCCGGGCACCGACGAGGCGAAGGTCGCCCAGTTCATCATCAGGCAACGACAAGACAGAGGGATATGGCTAAGGAGAGCCGGAGCGATGGACGAAACCGGCTCTCCCCTTCGCTTCATCACTACATCCCCACCATCTACACTAAGCCAACTGTGTAATCAAAGCCTTCAACAAGACACCCAACAAGATACTCAAGAACACGGTGACAAGGAACATGAGAGACTGGCATGACCGTCTCTTCGAGTCCTTATGGGCGTACCATGTCACAGTCCGTACCCCAACAAAGGCGACTTTGTTCTCTCGTTTACGGGAGTGAGGCGGTCCTACCTCTAGAGGTCCAGCTACCCTCTTTGAGGGTGGCTATCCAAGATGAAATCACCCACAATGAACAGGTACAATTGCGGTTTCAGGAGCTCGACGCCCTTGAAGAGCTTACCGCCAGAATATGGTGAGAGCTTATGACAAGCTCGTCAATAAACGCGTCTTCCGAAAAGGCGAGTTGGTCCTTGTGCTCAGGCGACCCATCGTCGTGACGCACAAGACGAAGGGCAAGTTCAAGCAAAAGTGGGAAGGGCCATACGTCATCGAGCAAGTCTACGACGGGGGAGCATACAGGCTCGTCGATTCCCAAGGAGTCCGACCTATGCCCCCAATCAATGGAAGGTTCCTCAAAAAATATTTTTCTTAAAATTTTGCCTCTTTTGTTGCCTTTCGGATTTTCATTGGGCAAACTTTTTCTGTGGGCTGTCGGATCCATGGTGCATTCTCCTTTGCATTTTGTGGATATCTTTCCCCATTTTTACGGACCAAGTCCAACAAAAAAATGGCTTTCCCCTATGCCACCATGTTGTTGATTGAAGTTTTTGGCTGCCCTAGGACTTGTTGGAGGGCGATACAATGTGTCCAGTTGCAGGTGGAGCGGTTCCTACACCCACAATGCACGACACATACCAGGTGTATGCTTCCGGAGGCAGCAGCGATGATTACGTGGGCACTTCTGAGTATTGAGACACCGCGCTCTTTATGTTTCCCGGCATGCCTCGTGTTCACAGAGGCTCGCACTCCAAGGAAGACCATAGGAAAAGATCATGGAGGGCTGCCTGACCCAACACAAGTTGTTTCGGTGCCTAGTCACATGGCAACCCTGGGGTGCACCACCAGAAGCCCCAGATAATGTGCTAGAGGGTTTTTCCTAGTCCACAGAGGTGAACAGCTCCCTTCCAAGTTCTCAAGGTGGGTCCCGAAGAATCCTGGAAGATGGGTCCCCAAGAAGTTCGTGTCGAATGTCAAAAACAAATCCGTGAAGTCCGTGGCTAATCAATCATCCACGTGAGCAATAATATGAAATTCCGAAAGTCCAAGAAGCAAATTCAAGAAAGAAAATCCCAACAGTCCAAGAAGCAATCAAGCGGTCTCAAGAAGTAAGGAACCCACTGGAAGGAAGGCGGGAGGTAGCTGTTCACCACCCCTCAATATGCAGGAAGAAAAATCACCAAGCCGTTGTCCCAAAACCATTTACCCTGAACTTATCACACCCAAGTCTCTGGGTTCATGGGGCGTGTGCAGGGGGCATGTTGAGCTATGCGGGTCCTCAGTATGATGATGGGCTAGAGTATGAATTTCCGTTGCCTCTCGGAAGCATCCCGAAACACGGCGTCTTCATACACGTACACCGAAGCTTATTTAAGTTGTTGAGTTGCAATCGTCAAGGTCTTTCGACGGTTCCCAATGACAAGTCCTTCGGTAGCCTTCTCGGATATCACGCCTATAGCTAGTGTATAACGGGAAAGCCAACATTTTAAAACCCACAATCTTTTTCCCCCTCTCTTTGTCGCCTGTTTTCGTTTGGTGTTCCTAGTTGTGCTCCTCCGACATCTTTTGCAGCCATGGAGAGGCACTCCCTGTCATCGTCGATGGCTTTCCGACAACAACCACTACTCAAACTACGTCCTGGGTGTTTGCGTGCAGCAATACCCATGCATCCCTGACAACATCGACGACAGCCCGACAACCAATGGTCTACACCGACACGCACGATGGGCGGCAGAAGTCAACACTGGCGCTCACGAAGGCGGAGCCGATTCGTCGCCGCAACCCCGTCATCGACAACAATGATGCATGGGGGCAATGTCAACCCCTCAATTATTCGAAAGGCCGATGGCGTCCCGGCGCACCACCAGAATTGTCACACCATGGATGGTGTGATGGTTCGCTCAATGAAGGGGAGCTATCGACGGTCTACCGATGCCTCGCCTACATCAACACAAGGAGATCACGGGAGCAGTGCAACGCGCCAGTGCGGTCAGCGTGAATCTGTGAAACCCTCCAATCAAGTCGGCTGGCACCGTAGCAACTAGATGGTCGCGACGAGATTGGTAAGAAATTCTTTTTGTTTTCAGGATAAGGCGTGATGTTTCGCCATGGAATGAAGACGGAATAGTTTTGCTTCGTTGACCGGCATCGTGCCTGTTATACGATCCAACGAGCTCTCTAGACACAAGTGTGGATGGACATGCCTACAGTAATTTGCTTTGTTACTAGTCAATCATCTTCAGGAACTGTGCGCACGATGTCACGGAGAGGTCGATTCTTCTCCGCTCCTTCAGGTTGCACATATCTTGATGCACCGAATCAATAAAAAATATTCTTTTCACCAAACTAAGTTCAATTGCTTCGCGCTTGAACTTTATTTGGTGAGGGGGCATTTGTTTGATGAGATTTTGTACAAAAGAAATAGCACAAAAATAATTTGTCCAATTTTCACTTTCCTCAATAAGTTAAACATATCAATGGAGCAAGGAGTGCACATAAGTGTGTATGGCTATGTCAGTAATGTCATGCACAATTTAAGGGGAAAATATGCACATACGCACAGTGCACACCCTTTGAGTTGATGGATTAATTATACATGGGCATGTGCATGTGCATGGATTGCACCAGGTCACGTATCAATTGCATGCAAGGATAAGTATGTAACGACGTATTCAGGTATCTACGACCGTCTGGCAACACGCGCGTATATGCATTCAAATACCGGCAAACTGAAATATGTACATACATGAAATATAGGCATGTATTACGTGTGGGGCGAGCTACACCTACATGTACGATCCTGAGATTTTGCTAGTAAGTATTTTGATGTCCACGTACAAGGATGGGATTTGGCGGGCCAGGTAGTCGATCAACTTGGACGACGAGCAATGAACAATCGGCATGTTACAAAGTTGGAAAGAACAGCCACAACCCGCAAGTTTTAAAATTGGAAACAGATGCAAACCGACCTCAAGGATCAAAGCCAGCCATATGTGAGGTACGTATCACATAGCTTTCATTTTCTTTGTGCACCTTGGGCGTCAAGAAGAAGAATCATACTACAAGGGAAGAAATCGGCCGCACGTTCCATCCATCAACACCCTTTGGCTGGCTATATATAGTCAGCGAAGGAGGACAGAGACAGAGGCAGCCGGCGAGGCAAAAGCACCTCCCGTAGGCTCTTGCACACAGAGAAGACGAGGAGACGCGCCCCTGGCGGCAGCGTCGAGAAGAACGGAGAGCATGCCCATGCAGCAGCGCGTGCGCCAAGGGGATGCAGGCATGCGGTGATGACATCCTCACACGGAAGCAAAGCAGCGATGAGCAGATGAAAGTGCCCGCGGGAGGACTTCCGGCGGGGCAATAATCTTGTTGTTTCTCTATGTGTTATTGCAGGATGGCCGAAGGACATGTTGAGTTCATGATGTACATATGCATCACTACCGTCTTGCGGCGAGGCGAGAACACATCCACGAGAGCCAGCAACAAGCACACATCTGCAGGCACCCTCACGCACAGAGAATACGAGGAGACGCGCCCCTGGCCACAATGTCGAGGAGATCAGAGGGCGCGCCCATGCGACGGCGCGTACGCCAAGGGGATGTAGTGACGGCATACTCACATGGAAGCAGAGCATCGACAAGAAGATGAACGTGCCCGCGGGAGAACTTCCGGCAGTGCAATAATCTTTCTTTTTCTATGGTTATGATCTATTTTGCAGAATGACCTCCGCACGACGCGCCTAGCAGAGGTGGCCGACGACGATGGAGCACTCTTCTTAGATTTGAGGAGGCGAACGACACGCCCAACGGAGGTGGCCGCGGACGAAGAGGCGCTCTTCTCGTACAGGTGCTGTCGAGGCGGCGGACAACACGCCCAGCGTTGGTGGCCATGGACGAAGAGGCGCTCTTCTCGTACTAGGTGCTGTCGAGGCGGCGGACGACGTGCCCGGCGTTGGTGGCCGCGGACGAAGCGGCACTCTTTCTCGTACCAGATGCACTGAAGATGGCAGACGACGCAGGACAAGGAGACTGCATCAACACCGTCAGCCAACATCATCAACACAGTCCCGGAGGCGCGGAGCTCGCAAGGACTCCACCATGTGCGCGGAGGATGCCGTCGCGTGGCCGCAGTGGATCGCAACGCGGAGTTCACCAAGATGACGCCAGCCTCAAGTTCATCAAGCCGGTTCCATGGAGGATGAAGGGGTGGAGGCTCGGGAGGATGCCGCCGCTGTACCGCGGTGGATGGCGCCATGGAGTTCGCCAAGATGACGCCAATGTCAACATCATCAACCCGGTGCCGCAAGGATCGTGACGGGGAGCTCACAAGAAGGACGCCGGCCATCCTCTTCGTCATGTTGGAGCTAGAGGATGGAGGCGTGGCGCCCATTGAGGATGCCACCGACATCTACTTCGTCAAGCTGGAGCCCAAAGGCGTGGAGCTCGCAGGGATGGTGTCGCGTGCTGAGGAGGATGGCGAGACAGAGCTCGCTAGGACGATGCCCGTCCTCTTCTTTATCAAGTCGGCGCCATGGAGGACAAAGGCATGGAGGCTCGCAACGATGCCGCCACCGTGCCGCCTTGGATGGCGGCGCGGAGCTCGCCAAGATGACGCCCAGCGCCAACACCCGGTACCGCGGAGAATCGTGGCGTGGAGCTCGCAAGGAGGACACTACCAACATCAACGTCATCAAGCCGGACCAGAGGCATGGAGCTCGCGAGGATGCCGCCGCGTGCGGAGGCATGGAGCTCGCGGGACATCACCACCAATGTCTACCTCGTCAAGATGGAGCCCGCGACATGGAGCCATGGAGCCAAGATGATAACACACACTCTTGGTGCTGCCTGCAACACGGAGCAGAGATGCGGTGCTGTCCGTGACCTGGAGGAGAAGATGGTGCCACATGAAGGTCTCCACGATCCGGAGCCCATGAAGATGAGGCGTGATGGCGATGAGGCGACGTCACTTTGCCAACACTAACTTCCGATGGCCCCGTGAGGCGGCGCCTTTGTCTTGGAGGACCACCGTAAACACAACGTCTAGCCGAGACGAGGCGCCAACCACACCGGCACTGCCGATACGAGCGAGCGTTGGTTTTACACCGACGCCGATCTCCACAAGAATACTCCCGCGAGGCGAACCCCTTGCATACCCTATGAAGCCGTTACATCGTAAAGAAGTCCGAGCTGAGCAGGACCCATGCAACTTCAACACCGACTACATCAACGTTGTCTAGACCAACGAGGCGCGACGACGCGGGTGAATGTGGCCAACACAAAGCCATGTTTTGAGCGGCACGTGTACTGACGAGGACACGGGCTTTGCCACCGCCCAGACCATACACACACACCATCATCATCATGCATGGAGAACGTGAAGCGAAGACGACGAAGACAACCACACGGCTTAATCGGAGGTATCTCGCGGAGCAACCCGCGGGAGTAATTAACCAGGAGCTTTTCGAGGCTCCGGAAACCAGCAGACCGCACATCGCCATAGTCAGGCGATTAATGAAATTAATGAAATACTTGTAATTTTGTGATAACCAGGAGATCGCACATCGCCATAACCAGGAGATCGCACATACTTTTTATGGGATCTTGTAATTTTGTTTATCCGATGAGATTAATGAAATACTTGTTTCCCATACCATTTTTTTTGTGTACTATGTACACTGGCACGCCTGCACACGTTTTTCTTTTCCCCCGCGCATGAGAGAAAATCAAACTCCCCCTCTTTCCTTCATCCGGAGCGCATTAAGATTTTTCTCGTGTCAAACAATCTTCGCATGCAAGGAAGTGCGTCTGGGCAAAAAAAATGATTCACCCCCCTGACTGCTGGGACCCACCATCTACATCTTCGCACGCAAGGAAGTGCGTCCGGGCAAAAAAATGATTCGCCCCCCCCCCCCGACTGCTGGGACCCACCAGCTACATCTTCGCAGCCAAGGAAGTGCCTGACAGTCGGGACCCACCTGGTCGAAGTGTACGTAGCGTTGTCATTCTAGTCACGAACGTGTACGTACATACTGGTCGTAGTAGAGGCGCGCACGTACACGTACGTACAACGGCGAGGGTGCAAGAAAGAAAATACGGCCACGTACGTACATACGGGCAGGGTCTCGAACGCCTACTCGCGCATACGTACATGGCTGGGTCGGAACGGAGAAACAGCGTCATCGTGTTCATGGGGAGCCAACCGGCTGTGTCGGAACGGAATGCGTGGTCGTGTTCATCGGGAGGGCTCGGACGGAACATGCGATGGAACGAGTCCTGGCGTACCGCACAACGGAGGAAACGGGCCTCCTACGGTCGAAACGGGGTCCTGTTGACCGGGAGGGGCCTGGCGTACCGCAAAACGGAGGAAACAGACCTCCTACGGTCGAAACGAGGGTCCTGTTGATCGGGAGGGGTGTGGTGTACCGCAAAATGGACGAAACGGGCCTCCTACGGTCGAAACGGGGGTCCTCTTGATCGGGAGGGGTGTGGCGTACCACAAAACGGACGAAACGGACTTGTGTTCGAGCGCTACGGTCGAAAAGAGGGTCCTGTTGATCGGGAGGGGTGTGGCGTACCGCAAAACGGACGAAACGGACTTGTGTTGGAGTGCTACGGTCGAAACGGGGGGGGGGGGGGGGGGAGGGGTGTGGCGTACCGCAAAACGGGACTCCACGAGATATTGTTCATCTCCACCGTCGACCTCCTCCAGCCTCCACAAGCTACCGTCGACCTCCTCCAGCCTCGACGGGCTCCTGTTCATCCAGCCTCCACCGCGCGCTACTCCACCGGCTACTGTTCAACCACCCCTCCACGGGCACCCCTCCACCGTCTATTGTTGATCCAGCCCTCCACACCACTTGGTCCTGTTCAACCACCCCTCCACGGCCACCCCTCCATCGTCTACTGTTCATCCAGCCCTCCACACCACGGGTTCCTGTTCATCCAGAGGCAACGCCACCGCTCACTGTTCATCCACCCCCCCCCCCGCAACACTCACTGTTCATCCAATCGATCGGCTTCAGTTAGCAGCAGTAGCGTAGGAATCGCTCCATCGGGTTCAGTTAACAGCCATCGATCGATCGCTCGGGTTCAGTAACGCGTAGCCTGCAGTGCAATCTCTCGGGTTCAGTTAGAGCCCAACGCCTCGCTCGGGTTCAGTTAGAGCCAACGCCTCGCACACACGCGTGTACGTACGAGAGAAACGCGCATCGCTCCGCCCCCGACCTCCCACCGTAACCAGCAACTCCCCGAAATTCCTCCCCCCCCTCGCTTCTACCATGTTTTTTTCCGTCATGGACGGCCCAAAGAATGTCATGCAGCTGCGTCTCCGGCCTGCCCAGGACGAAAAGCCCATTTTCTGTCATGATTTTTTGTCATAGAAGTAGGAGCCCACCACATCTATGATGATACCGGATTTTGTCACAATTATTGTCATAGAAGTGTCATATGTATGACTGAATTTTTTTTCGTTCGGCCCAAAATGTCACGGATGTGTCTTTTTTTGTAGTGCTCACAAGCAAAACATGATCACACCTTAGTACTATATGGGTGTTAATCACATACAGATGTGAACTATTGGTGTTAAATCACATGGCGACTGAAGGAAATATGCCCTAGAGGCAGTAATAAAGTTGTTATTTATATTTCCGTATATCATGATAAATTTTTATTATTCATGCTAGAATTGTATTAACCGGAAACTTAATACATGTGTGAATACATAGACAAAACATAGTGTCCCTAGTATGCCCCTACTTGACTAGCTCGTTAATCAAAGATGGTTATGTTTCCTAACCATAGACATGTGTGGTCATTTGATGAATGGGATCACATCATTAGGGGAGTGATGTGATGGACAAGACCCATCCGTTAGCTTAGCATTATGATCGTTACAGTTTCATTGCTACTGCTTTCTTCATGACTTATACATGTTCCTCAGACTATGATATTATGCAACTCCCGAATACCGAAGGAACACCTTGTGTGCTATCAAACGTCACAATATAACTGGGTGATTATAAATATGCTCTACAGGTGTCTCTGAAGGTGTTTGTTGGTTGGCATAGATCGAGATTAGGATTTGTCACTCTGTGTTTCGGAGAGGTATCTCTGGGCCCTCTCTGTAATGCTCATCACTATAAGCCTTGCTGAAGGTGCTAGTATTCGACTAGAGGGGGGGGGGGTGAATAGGCGATTTTTATGAAAGTCTTCAAAACATGGGTGTTTTGAAGACAAATGATAGAAATGACCCTATTGATATGGAGCGGAAGGTAGACTACACTAGACAAGCCATAGTCAAGTAAGCAATGAAGTGAAAGCACGAAGACTATAAGCAGCTAGGTAGATTGGATCAGGATGGAAGATAGTATGAAGCCAAACAGACAACAGTCTTCACACAATGAAGTCAAACAGATAAGGCACATAGGAAAATACTTCACGAAGACAAACTGTAAGTAAGGTGAGAGAGGTAGGATAGAACCAGTTGCACAGAGAGGACAAGGGATTTGTTGGACCAGTTCCAGTTGTTGTGACAACTGTACGTCTGGTTTGGGAGGCTGAGATTCAACTCCGAAGACCACGTCTTCACCTTATTCCCCTTGAGCTAAGAACACTTAGTCCTCGCCCAATCACTCTGGTATGTCTTCAAGGGAGACTTCCAAACGTTCACAGACTTCGTTCACCGGCAATCCACAATGACTCTTGGATGCTCAGAATGCGACACCTAACCGGCTGGAGGATTCACAGTTCTCAAGTGTAATAAGTCTTCAGATCACGCAGACAGAAAGACTTCAGTGATGCCTAACACTCTTTGGCTCTGGGTGTTTTGAGCTTTGTCCTTGCAAGGATTCTCTCTCAAAGGGTTCGGAGGTGGGTTGCTCTCAAACGACAAAAGCCGTGCACTAACTCTGAGCAGCCACCAATTTATGGTGTAGGGGGTGGGCTATTTATCGCCAGGAGGCAACCCGACCTGATTTGTCCAAAATGACCCTAGGTCACTAAGGAACTGACACGTGTCCAACGGTCAGATTTCGAACACACGCGGCAGCTTGACTTGGGCTACAACTAAAGCTGACTTATCCAGCTCTTGATAAGATTTGCTCTCATTGTCTTCACTCGAAGACATAGGATTTGGTTGAGCATCACATCAGTCACCCTGACTTTGTTCACTTGGACCCCACTTAACAGTACGGTGGTTCCTATTACTCAACAAAGAAGAAAAGCAAACTATGAAACACCTATGTCTTCGCACTCCATAGTCTTCACTCGATGTCTTCTCGTGTCATAGTCTTCAATGTGAATGTCTTCACAAACCACCATTGTCTTCAATGTCTTCACACATTTTTAGGGGTCATCTCTGGTAGGTAAACCGAATCAATATGGGACTACTACATGTGTTATCCTGTAATTCTCAAAAACACATTAGTCCCTCAACCAAGTTTGTCGTCAATACTCCAAAACAAACAAGGGGTTGCACTAGATGCATTTACAATCTCCCCCTTTTTGGTGATTGATGACAAACTGGTTGAAGTTTTCAACAGGGATAAAAGTATGTGAAAGTATAGAGTTGTGAGTATTGTCTTCACACATAAGACGAGCCCCCCTGAAGATGTGCATATAAATGATTTGCGTTTGAATGCGAATGCACATGGCAGGTTTTGCTTTGTGGAGGCCATCATCAAAGTGTGAAGACAAAGCATTATGCATATAAGCAAGTAACGAAGATAACGATATGCATAACGACAAATGGACGTCTGCAGAATGACTTCATGCGGGATTTATCATCGCATCACAGAATAGCAAATAAAGTAGCAGACGACCATCAAGTTTAAGTGTTACAACTCAGAGAACCAAATGTATCAAAAGACGAGAGTTGTAAGACTTGGCAAAAGTAATGCAACCACCCATAAGGACCCGCTTGAAGACTATCAACTCATATGCTTCTCCCCCTTTTATCAGTAATGACCAAAAAGGTTTGAAGACATAGAGCATCTACTCGTTCCTAGAAGGAGTAGATGGAGGAGCAGGGTAGACGTTGGAGTTTGGTGGTGCAGAGGGGCCTGGTGCAGTGTTGATACGCGCCGAGTGATAGTTGGTGAAGTAGCATCATCTTCATCATCGATGACTCTGGCATTGACAATGGCCGCTGAGGAGGAGTACTCAGAATCTTTGAGTGATGGAGTCTAACGCAAGACAACATTCCTGGGAGGAGTGGAGTCAAATTTGAATCTCTCTGTGAAGCCATCTTGCTGAACATCATCTTCAGAACTGAGTAATGTCAGACTCTTCCATGACCGCTGACAGGTTTCATGAGTGACAAATGCATTCTTGGTGGCTAGATTGTGAATGCAATTAACATCCATCAAGAGACTCTGCATTTGACGCTTGAGCTAGTAATGATGCTTATCTTGTTTCTGATGTAAGTCCACGAGAAGTTCTCGGTCATTGAGCACACAAGATCTCTTCCGAGGCCTTCGAGCAATAGTGCTTTCAGTGGCTTCAGTATGGGCACGATGAGGTGCACGGGTATTCAGCCAAAGGATAAACACGAGTTGCAGCATGAACTCCTTCAACATGTGGATTGAAACTTTGACGATCGACATTGTGAAGATAAATTGGCTCCTTGGCAGGCTCTGGGAAAATGGCGTCGACAGACATATCAACCTCTGGCAGGAATATGAGATGGTTCCACGCAGAGGGCTGATAGTTGACAGTAGAGTGAAGCTTGATGAGACGCATTACCCATGGAGCATAAAACTTCAGAACAAATATATCAGAGCCAGATGCAGCAAGTTGTCGGATGAAGAAATCTTGAGCATTGAAGCTGATGCTATTGAGAATATAAAAGACCAATGTCTTCATTGAGCCTTCAAGCTTTGCTGCAGAAGAATGTCCTTTGATGGGCCATAGAGTTCGCCTGATAATGTGATAGATGGTGCGAGGCAGATACTCTAGGTCTTCAACAAAGAATTCCTTTGGATATTCAGCATCTTGTGGCAGTGGCTTCATCATACGCAGCATTTGGCTCATATTGGCCTCGGGCTTCTGGAATATGCTCTCTAAAGCATTGCGGTGAAGCTGACAACCAGGTTCATAAAGTTCACCTGGAGTGGGCAGGCCAGTAAGCTCAAGGATATCAAGATCTTTGGCTTCATGATGGACATTGCCTGTCATCCACTCAAGGACCCAAGTTTTGGTATCCCTGTTGTAGCCGTGAATGTGAAGTGTAGCATAGAATTGTAATAGAAGCTCTTCATTCCAATTTTCCTTGTCAGTCACAAACTGCAGAAGGCCAGCATCTCTGAAGCAGTCTAGGGCTTCTTCCAAGCAGGGCAGTCCAGCAATGGCTTCGCAGTCTAGACGCATATGAGGAAAAATGCGCCCTTGATTGTATAAGACAGAATAATAACTGCATTGCTGATAGCTCCAGAACCGCTCAGATGAAATTCTTGGCCTTGAATATGGGTTCTTGGCACTATCAAAGAAGGTGTTGTGTTCAATGAAGCCATTTAGATTGAATGATCCTGGCGAAGACGCAGTACCTGGAAACCTTGGCAGCCTCGGTTTTGGCTTCTGGACCTGAGGCCTGTGCTCCACATGATAATCAAATTGAGGTCCGGGAGCAGGCGGAGGAACCAGAATTGGCCATCGAATAGTGACAAGCTTGCCTTGATAAAATGCTTGCTCAACGGTGTGAGGCCTTGGAGGCGGTATAGGAGCAGTGGCATTGACAGGGGCTTCAGACTTCAAATTGGTTACAGGTGCATCATTTGCTTTAGGCGCCATATTCACTGTAGGTGCCACATTAGCTTCATCCATGACAACGTCATTGGCTTCAGTAATATTGTTCGTGGCCGCCTCAGTATTTTCAACCTCCACTTGAGTAGATGGAGGGTCGGGCACAGACACGTTATCCTCGAGAACAACTTCTTGATTGGTGGGGGGGGGGTGTGACAACACATTGTTCTTCTTCACAGGGTTCTTTATTTTCTTCGGCTGATGCAGCCGATATGTCTTCATCAGCCTTGGCTTCAGACTCAGAGACGTTCACAGTAGGAGTGGCTTCAGGAAACACTTGATGTGCTACTGGGTTGGGTTGCACTTCTCCTGCTGGAATGCTCGGCATAGCGACTTGTGGCCTTGGTCCTTTGCGAAGCCTACGGAATGCAGGCGTCGCTTTTGGAGTGGGAGTTGGATGGACTACATAGTCATCATCATCAAGCACCGGAGTGGTGACTTGAGGTGGGGGAGTACTGGGTGAACTTCGACTTGGAGTTTCTGGTTGGGGGCGATCAGCCCATGATGCATCCTGAGCGACTGGCGTCAAGGGACGACCAATGCTGATGATTTCTCTGTTCGTGAGAATAGGTGATGATACCATATGGTGCTCGATCTAAGGAAGAACTACATCATCTTCTACATTGTCTTGGGGACCAATGTCTTCAGCTGTAATGGGGTCAACAGCTGGAACTTCTTCAGCTTTAGGAGCCTCTATGGAAGCAGGCTCATGAAGTACTAGCTGATGCTCTTGGTGGGGGGATGCAGGATGAGCAACTGAGAGGGGCTCGACAAGAAGGGGCTTTGTAGGAGCAGCCCGATTCTTCTTTGAAGACTTTGTCTTCCGCCTCTTGGTCAGTGGAGCATCATCAGGTACATTCTTGTTCTTGCGTTTTCTGGCTTCGGCCTCGGCTGCCCTTGCCTTCTTAAGTTCTGAAGCAATTGTGGCGACCTTAGGCTTCGAGCCTGTCATGCTGGCAGGAAAGACAATACGAGGTGCTTCCTGTCCTGACGCTTCAGCTTGGGCCACAGTTGGCTTCTTGTTTTTGGCAGCCATCTTGGGGTCGATGCCTGGACACCCAAGAGCCTTGCGCTTTTCAGCTTCATTGTGAGCCTGGACACATTTTGCAGTGAGGTGTTTCATCCGCTCTCTTGAGCCTTTTGCTTCTTCATGTTTCTTGTGAAACGCTTCCTTGAGATCATGCAGCAGCTTCTTGAAGTTCTGAACATCAGTGACGTTGAGCGTGGCCATGTGCTTCTTGAATTGAGCCTTTTCATAGTCAATCTTGTTCTTCTACTCCACTATCTTCTGAGCCAGAGCAAGATCATTTGCAATGGCATTGTGGAAAGCGACACTGATGCCAATGGAAGTTGAAGACCATCAATGCTGAGAACCGGATTGGCAAACCACTCATCAATGAATTTATTTAGGATGTCCACATCAAAGAGGGACAAATCGTTGAAGATTTCCGCCTCTTGTTTGCTCTTAATCAGCAGCTCAAGAGCGTCCTCACAAAGATCATCATCACTGGATAGATCAATGGCTTCATTCTCGTTCCTCAGAACGACAGCTGGGGTCAGTGCTTGACCAGAACTAAGAATGGGCTTCTTCTTCTGCATAGACTTCTCGGTTTTCTTGGAGATGCGAGAGAGGTCTTCAGATTGCATACTGGAAGAAGGAGGAGCTGTTGCCAATGGCTTCACAGGTGAAGCTTTTGGTGTGACAGAGGGTTTTGAAGCTTTTAACTTCTTTTCCTTCTGAGGTTTAGGAGGAGCTGGCGGTTCATCAGAATCCGTGTCATCAGCTGAGTGATCCGTGGCCCCTTGAACTACAATGTGAGTGATGAAGCCTTCGAGGTTATAGAAGGGGCCGATGACATTGGGATTGGCATCACGGGTGCCATCAGCCCGAGGAGCAGATGGACCGGGGTTCAAGTAGAGTCCAAATGCTATCTTGTTCTTCACAGCAGAATCCTTGGCAAACTTGAAGTTGCGCTTGAATAGATTGTCTTCTCGACACCATAGCAGAGAAGATGGGTCAGCATTCTCTGGCTGTGGTCTGCGAACCATGCACGGGTAGAAGCCTTGATCTATGGCTTCAGACAAGGACTTGGGTTGAAGATTTTTGTATAATATATCTCCCCAAGGTCCTTGATGGCATTCTTCTTGGCATACTCCGCAGTGACAAATCTGTACTTAAACCATTCTTCTGCCAAGTATCTTTGAATCCATTGGATTCGAGTTTTGCGTTCACCATAAGTTTCCTCAGGATCTGTCTTGTACAATTCATGCAAATCTGGTGGCAAATCTTTGGATGTATTCCCACGGTGCTGTCTGCCGCCCTTTCTAGCTGACTTTTCTGTTGCCATGAAGCTTAAACTGGATGGCTTCAGAACTTGCAAAGGCTTCTGACGGCTGGTCAGACAGGAACTGGCTTTAGGAGAATTGATATGACACTGTAAGAATTCTGCAAATGAATGCAGACTATGAGAACCAAGGGATTCTCCCACGGACATGTACCTGTGACAGCTTTAGAGGTGCGAGGGAAAGGGAAGAGGTCATATGCATTCTCAGAAGATTTTGAAGATAAATCAGTTTGAAGATATTGACCTCATAACGCGAAGACATTCACTTATTTGTTGAGAGTTGGTTCCAGATTTGTACGAATCCAAGAATAGGTAGAAGTGAGGAATCTAACTTGTGGTGAAGCATAAGTGAATATACTAGGCATAATATGAGATGCAAAACATGATAGATTCAACTTTGGAAGCATAGAAACCACTTTTGGTAGAGAAGGATGAATCTATCAGATCAAAAAGGCAGTAAAAAGTAAGTTTTAATTACCACATGAAGAACTGCTAGACAGAACGGAGTAGGAGGCCGAGCAGTTCAATCTCCCGTGCCCTAACTTGGCGACGGAAGATACCTACGGCGGCGGCAGAGAAGATGAGGTCCGCGGCCGGCGTGAGGACGGTGTCGGTGAGGTCGCGATAGCTAAGCGCTTCGTCGCCGGCGTCGTCAAGAGCTAGCGGTTGCGCTAGGGTTTGAGCGAGGTGTGGAGGTGGAAGAAGGACTTTTGACCGTGATGTGATGTGTATTTATAAGGAAAGGGACAGCACTGCACAATTACTCAGGTGCCCCTGGCGGTTCACATCTGAGGGACATGTGGCAAACATGCAACACATTGGAAGTTGTTCCATGTTCCCACGCACGCCTAGATTGTCGGGCGGTCGTTCTGGCTTCTCCGGTTTTCAGGCAATAAGGATGCAACATTAAAAACAGATTAAATGTTTGTCAGATTATCATCTGCTGACAAGGACTCAGAGAAGACAATCGACAGGTTTCAATAGAATGCATATGATTTGGACAGATAGAGTTGAGGTAGAAGCATAGAACGGGTAAGGGTTCGATCACATTCACTTAAATCAAAAGATTCAAGAGTGAAGACATAGCTATAAGTGAATGCTGTAGAGGACAGTACACAAATGTATATGAACCAAATCAACATAGTGAAGATAAATCATGAAGATAAATTAATGTTGAAGACAATCTAAATGCGAAGACTTTGCAATTGTAACGCCAAGAGAAGCACTTAAATAAGAATTTGGTGGTGGCGTTACCCACCGTATAGGAAGGATTAGACCCAGACACGGCGCAGAATTATCGTGGCATTCCGAAGTCAAATTCCACATTAATGTATTCACACTCAGAAGGTAAGTCTTCATTAGTTGAAGATATACGTTACTATGTGTGTTGCACATCTAAGTCATCAACATGCATAAGCGTTAGGATGTGTGTCCATTCACAGGACATTCGAGGATTCTAAGATATTTAGCTCACACCGCAACTTGCAAAACCTTTTCTCATCCAAGGGTTTAGTGAAGATATCAGCCAATTTCTCTTCAGTGTTGACGTGAATGATATCAATGTCTTCCTTGTTGACATGATCTCTGAGAAAGTGATGACGGATCTGAATGTGCTTTGTATTCGAGTGCTGAACTGGATTCCTCGAAAGCTTGATGGCGCTTTCATTGTCACAGAAGAGTGGCACATTCTTCGTGTTAATGCCATAATCCTTGAGAGTTTGCTTCATCCATAGAAGCTGAGCACAACACGATCCAGTAGCAATGTATTCAGGTTCAGCAGTGGAGAATGACACACAGTTCTGCTTCTTTGAAGACCAACAGACAAGAGATCGACCGAGAAAATGACATGTTCCTGAGGTGGACTTCTGATCAACCTTGTCACCAGCATAATTAGCATCAGAATACCTAATCAGATCAAATGTTGAGCCCTTCGGATACCGTAATCCTATCGTTGGGGTGTAAGCCAAATATCGAAGAATTTGCTTCACTGCTAGGTGATGTGACTCCTTTGGTGCCACTTGGAATCGGGCACACATGCAAACGCTAAGCATTATATCTAGCCTAGAGGCACAAAAGTAAAGTAAGGAACCAATCATGGAGCGGTATACCTTTTGATCGAAGTCTTTACCATTGTCGTCAGGACCCAAATGACTTTTGGTTGGCATTGGCGTCGTGTATCCTTTGCAGTCTTGCATTCCAAACTTCTTCAGGCAGTCTTTGAGGTATTTCTCTTGAGATATGAAGATGCCGTTTCTCTGCTGATGGATTTGAAGACCAAGGAAGAACTTCAGGTCACCCATCATGGACATCTGATATTGCTCTTGCATCATGTGCCCAAACTCATCGCTGTATCTCTTGTCAGTGCAGCTGAAGATAATGTCATCCACATAGATTTGGCACACAAACAGTTCACCGTCGTATGACTTCGTGAAGAGTGTTGGATCTAGTGAACCAGGTTTGAAGCCTTTGCTCTTCAAGAAGTCTTTGAGCGTGTCATACCAAGCGCGAGGAGCTTGTTTGAGGCCATACAATGCCTTGTTGAGCTTGTACACCATATCAGGATGTTTTGGATCTTCAAAGCCAGGTGCTTGTGCAACATACACTTCTTCTTGAATCTTGCCATTGAGAAAGGCACTCTTCACATCCATTTGGTACAGAAGGATATTACGATGGTTGGCATATGCAAGCAGTATGCGAATGGCTTCAAGTCTTGCCACAGAAGCAAATGTTTCATCGAAGTCAATCCCTTCAATTTGAGTGTAGCCTTGAGCAACCAGACGAGCCTTGTATCTGACAACTTGACCATGTTCATCTTATTTGTTGTGATAGATCCATTTGGTGCCAATGATATTATGCTTGCGAGGATCAGGATGCTTGACTAGTTCCCAGACATTGTTCAGCTCGAACTAATGAAGCTCTTCTTGCATGGCTTGAATCCATTCAGGTTCCATGAAGGCTTCATCAACATTCTTGGGTTCAGATATTGAGACAAATGCAAAGTGCCCACAAAAATTTGCCAATTGTGTTGCTCTTGAATGAGTGAGTGGACCAGGTGCATTGATGCTGTCAATGATCTTGTCAATCTGTACTTCATTTGCGACACGGGGATGTACTGGACGAAGATTTTGCCCTTGCAGATCATTGTCTTCAGCTTCAGCATTGAGTTTAGGCTGAGCATTGTCGTCAAGTTGACTTGGTGTAATGATGAGTTCATCTTCAGCCTGAGGTTCGGACGGTATGATCTCTCCAGTACCCATGAGCTTGATAGATTCACTAGGAGGAACTTCATCTAGCACATTTGGCAGGTGCTCTCTTTGCGAGCCGTTAGTCTCATCGAACCGCACATCCACAGTTTCAACCACTTTATAGTGAAAAGGGTTGACGACTCTGTAGGAGTGCGAGTCCTTTCCGTAACCAAGCATAAAACCTTCATGTGCTTTCGGTGCAAATTGTGAAGTGTGATGTGGATCCTTGATCCAGCACTTAACACCAAATACTCTAAAGTAACTGATGTTTGGCTTCTTACCAGTTAGCAGCTCATATGATGTCTTCTTCAGAAGGTTGTGAAGATAAACTCGGTTGATGATGTGGCATGCAGTGTCAATCGCTTCAGGCCAGAACTTCCTTGGAGTCTTGTACTCATCTAGCATCGTCCGAGCCACCTCGATGAGGGTTATGTTCTTGAGCTCCACGATGCCATTCTGCTGCGGTGTGTATGGAGGAGAAAACTCATGAGTGATGCCAAGTGTATCGATGTAAGTGTCGAGGCCGATGTTCTTGAATTCTGTGCTGTTGTCAGTTCTGATGTGCGTGATCTTGACACCATAGTTCGCATGGCACGATTGGTGAAGCGTCTGAAGACATCCTGCACTTCATTCTTATAGAGTATTATATGCACCCAGGTATATCTCGAGTAATCATCAACAATAACGAAACCATAGAGACAAGCAGTGGTAGTAAGAGTAGAGTAATGAGTAGGGCCGAATAAGTCCATGTGAAGCAGCTTGAAGGGTTGAGATGTTGTCATGATTATCTTCGAGGGATGCTTGGCCCTAGTCATCTTCCCAGCTTCACAGGCACCACACAGATGGTCTTTCTTGAACTTGACGCCTTCGATGCCCACAACATGCTTCTTCTTTGCGAGAGTGTATAGGTTCCTCATGCCCGCATGTCCTAGCCTCCGATGCCAGAGCCAACACTCTGAAGCTTTTGCTAGAAGACATACGACTAGCTGTGGTCCTGCTGAGAAATCTACCATATACAAATCATCTTTTCGATACCCTTCAAAGACTAGAGATTTGTCAGATTCCATAAGGACAAGGCAACGATATTTTCCAAATATCACAATCATATTCAAATCACATAGCATTGATACATCCATTAAGTTGAAACCAAGGGATTCAACAAGCATCACTTTATCCATGTGCTGATCCTTTGAGATTGCAACTCTACCAAGACCCAATACCTTACTTTTACCAGTGTCAGCAAATGTGATATGACTCTTATCAGATGGCCAAAGAGTTGAATCCATCAGAAGACTTCGATCACCAGTCATGTGGTTGGTGCAACCACTATCCTTAATCCATTCTGAAGCATGAGGTGTCATAGCCTACAGTACAGTTTGGGGGATAGGCTTCACCAAGAGAGTTGTGAAGCATAAACATTTGATGAACAAGTGGAACATAGAAGTTTAGATCTTGGTTAGGATAGATAGGATGAGTGTCAAGGAATCCCGGGATGAAATGCATAGTGAGTCCATTTGGGCATTTTATCTTGCGCCTAACAAGATATTTAAGGTCCCCAGCATAAGCATCATACGCCTTTGATTTCCGGCTGGAGACCTTTCCCTGCAAAAGAGAGTTAAGTTTTCTTAACCACCCACATTTTCAGGGGTGACTTAGAAGCAATGAGTCTAAGTGCAGCATTTTCCTAGCAAATACCCTTGCAGGAGGAGAATAATACTCATAGGGAATAAGCAGAAAAGTTCTTGGATTTATGAACATAGTGGTTTGAAGAAACACGCTCATATTCAAAGTTTTGAGTATGATTTCCCTGCAAAACATTGGCGTTAGGGTGACTTAGGTGAGTCTTCTGTCTGTATGAAGCCTTTGGACCATACGAAGCCTTTGTTATGGGGTTTGTATTCTTCCCAGGTGGCGTCATAACGGCATTCACGGGAAGACTTTCAAGAAACCTTTTGGGTACCCAGATCTTCTTAAGAGGTGGTCCATTCCTGCAGTTAGTACCAATATACCTAGCAAACACTTCTCCATTCCGATTCCTGAACAGTTTATAGTTTGCATCAAAGGATTCATCAATGATAATTGGGTTAGCACTAGTGAAGCCAGATAAGGTAGATGGATCTACTAAAGGTCCCCTAGTAGCAACCCATGTGGTTTTGGGGTACTGCTTAGGCATCCAGTAAGAACCATAAACATTCATTTTCCTCTCGAACCCAACACCCTCTTTCCTAGGGTTTCGGTTCGGAATCTGCTTTCTAAGGACATCACATAGTGTATGATGCCCTTTGAGACTTTTGTACATTCCCGTCTCAAGTAATGACTTCAACCTGACATTCTCATCAACAATAGTAGTGGTATCCTCAGATGAGGGGTTAGTTACCACATCAGTAGTTGAAGATATTGCAACAGTAGTAGCAGTTGAACATTCAGCAACAGAGACAGCATTATCACGCTCAATACATTTTAGACATGGTGGTTCAAATCCTTCCTGAGCGGAACTGATCTATTGAGCGCAAAGTTACTCGTCTTCCTTTTGAAGATCTTCATGAGCCGATCTCAATTTCTCAAGTTTATGCTTCCTTTGAAGATAATCATAGGAAAGCTTTTCACGAGAGGTTGAGAGCGATTCATGACGACTTTCAAGTTCCTCATACTTAACATGAAGATTTTTAATGTCTTCAATTAAGGACTAAGATTGAGTCATTTTCATGTCCAACAGGTCACCGCTTTTGTCTAACAATTTTTGAATATGTTCCATGGCATTCTGTTGTTCAGTTGCAATTTTAGCAAGTGTTTTGTAGCTAGGTTTAGATTCACATTCAGAGTCATCTTCACTTCATGTTTGAAAGTAAGCATCATGTGAGTTTACCTTGGCACCATGTGCCATGAAGCAGTAGGTGGGAGCAGAGTCATCCTCATCCTTGGCATCAACGTTGGTGACGAGGCCATTGTCTTCAGTGTCGAAGATGGACTTGGCGACGTATGCAGAAGCTAGAGCCAGGCTTGCCACTCCAGAATCAGTTTCCTCCTCGGACTCCACCTCTGCCTCCTCAGATGCAAACTTCTCCGAATCCATCTCCTTGCCAACAAAAGCACGAGCCTTGCCAGATGAGCTCTTCTTGTGTGAAGAAGACTTCGAAGAAGACTTGGAAGAGGACTTTGAGGATTTCTTCTTCTTCTTGTCATCAGAATCATAGTCCTTGCTCTCCTTCTTCTTCTTTGTCTTGTTGTCCCACTGTGGACACTCATAGATGTAGTGACCAGGTTTCTTGCACTTGTGACAAGTTCTCTTCTTGTGATCACGAGAGGAAGCTTCATCATTCCTTCAGCTGGATCTTGAAGACTTTCTGAAGTCTTTCTTCTTGGTGAACTTCTTCACGAGCATAGCAAGCTCCTTTCCAATGTCTTCAGGATCACCAGAACTGCAGTCAGATTCTTCTTTAGATGAGGAGACGGCCTTAGCCTTCAAAGCGCGAGTACGACCATAGTTGGGACCATAGATATCTCTTTTCTCAGATAGCTGGAACTCATGTGTGTTGAGCCTCTCAAGTATGTCAAACAGATCGAGAGTCTTGAAGTTAGGGCGCTCTTGTATCATCAGGGCCAGGGTGTCAAATGATCCGTCGAGAGATCTCAGAAGTGTCTTGACGATTTCATGCTTGGTGATCTCAGTGGTGCTGAGTGCATGAAGCTCATTAGTGATATCAGTGAGGCGATCAAATGTGAGCTAGACATTCTCATTGTCATTTCTCTTGAAGCGGTTGAAGAGATTGCGAAGAACACTGATCCTTGAATATCTCTGTGTTGAGACGCCTTCATTGACCGTGGAGAGCCAGTCCTAGACCAGCTTTGAAGTTTCCGGAGCACTCACACGACCATACTACCCCTTGGTCAGATGACTAAATATAATGTTCTTGGAAGTTGAGTCCAGTTGCACGAACTTCTTGACATCAGCAGGAGTGACACCTTCACCAGACATGGGAACGCCGTTCTTGATGACATACCAGACATCAACATCAATGGCTTCAAGATGCATGTGCATCTATTTCTTCCAGTAGGGGTAATCAGTGCCATCGAAGACAGGGCACGCAGTGGAGACTTTGGTTATCTCTGCAATCGACATAGCTAAACTCTAGGTGGTTAAACCGAATCACATAGAACAAGGGAGCACCTTGCTCTGATACCAATTGAAAGTGCTAGTATTCGACTAGAGGGGGGGGGGAGAATAGGCGATTTTTATGAAAGTCTTCAAAACATGGGTGTTTTGAAGACAAACGATAGAAATGACCCTATTGATATGCAGCGGAAGGTAGACTACACTAGACAAGCCATAGTCAAGTAAGCAATGAAGTGAAAGCACGAAGACTATAAGCAGCTAGGTAGATTGGATCAGGATGGAAGATAGTATGAAGCCAAACAGACAACAGTCTTCACACAATGCAGTCAAACAGATAAGGCGGGTAGGCAAATACTTCACGAAGACAAACTGTAAGTAAGGTGAGAGAGGTAGGATAGAACCAGTTGCACGGAGAGGACAAGGGATTTGTTGGACCAGTTCCAGTTGTTGTGACAACTGGAAATCTGGTTAGGGAGGCTGAGATTCAACTCACAAGACCATGTCTTCACCTTATTCCCCTTGAGCTAAGAACACTTAGTCCTCGCCCAATCACTCTGGTAAGTCTTCAAGGGAGACTTCCAAACTTCACAGACTTCATTCATCGGCAATTCCCAATGACTCTTGGATGCTCAGAATGCGACGCCTAACCGGCTGGAGGATTCACAGTCCTCAAGTGTAATAAGTCTTTAGATCACGCAGACAGAAAGACTTCAATGATGCCTAGCACTCTTTGGCTCTGGGTGTTTTGGGCTTTGTCCTTGCAAGGATTCTCTCTCAAAGGGTTCGGAGATGGGTTGCTCTCAAACGACAAAAGTCGTGCACTAACTCTGAGCAGCCACCAATTTATGGTGTAGGGGTGGGCTATTTATAGCCAGGAGGCAACCAACCTGATTTGTCCAAAATGACCCTGGGTCACTAACGAACTAACACGTGTCCAACTGTCAGATTTCAAACACACGCGACAGCTTGACCTGGGCTACAAGTAAAGCTGACTTATCCAGCTCTGCATAAGATTTGCTCTCATTGTCTTTGCTCAAAGACATAGGATTTGGTTGAGCATCACATCAGTCACTCTGACTTTGTTCACTTGGACCCTACTTAATGGTACAATGGTTCCTATGACTCAACAAAGAATAAGAGGAAACTACGAAACAACTATGTCCTCGCACTCCATAGTCTTCACTCGATGTCTTCTCGTGTCATTGTCTTCAATGTGAATGTCTTCACAGACCACCATTGTCTTCAATGTCTTCATACATTTTTAGGGGTCATCTCTGGTAGGTAAACTGAATCAATATGGGACTACTACCTGTGTTATCCTGCAATTCTCAAAAACACCTTAGTCCCTCAACCAAGTTTGTCGTCAATACTCCAAAACAAACAAGGGGTGGCACTAAATGCACTTACACTTGCAAGTAATGTGACTAATGAGTTAGTTGCGGGATGAAGAATTACATAATGAGTAAAGAGACTTTCCGGTAACGAGATTGAACTAGGTATGATGATACTGACGGTCGAATCTCGGGCAAGTAACATACCGATGACCAGGGGAACGACGTATGTTGTTATGCGGTTTGACCGGTAAAGATCTTCGTAGAATATGTAGGAGCCAATATTGTCATCTGGGTTCCACTATTCATTATTGACTGGAGATGTGTCTCGGTCATGTCTACATGTTCTCGAACCCGTAGGTTCCGCACGCTTAACGTGCAATGACAATTTGTATTATGAGTTATGTGATTTGATGACTGAAGTTTGTTCGGAGTCTAGGATGAGATCACATACATGACAAGGAGTCTCAAAATGGTCGAGAGGTAAAGATTCATATATTGGAAGTCTATATTCGGACATCAGAAAGGTTCCGAGTGATTCGGGTATTTTTCGGAGTACCAGGGAGTTACAGGAATTCACCGGGAGAAGTAATGGGCCTTATTGGGCCATACGGGAAAGGACGAGGCAGGCCAAAGGGGAGGTGGCACGCGCCCCCATGGGTCATAATTAGACTAGGGGAAGGGGGCGGGGGCCCCCTTGCACTTTCCTACTCCCTCTCTCTTTTGCTCTTTCCTTCTCTCCTACTCCAAAAAGGAAAGGGATTCCTACTAGGACTTGGAAGTCCTAGTAGGACTCCATACTCTTGGCGCACCCCTAAGGGGCCGACCTCTCTCCCTCCCTCCTTTATATACGTGGGCAGGGGGCACCCCAAAGACACACAAGTTTCTCTTAACCGTGTGCGGTGCCCCCGTCCACAGTTACACACCTCGATCACACCATCGTAGTGCTTAGGCGAAGCCCTGCGCCGGTAGCATCATCATCACCGTCGCCACACTGTCGTGCTGACAGAACTCACCTTCGTCCTCAACTGGATCAAGAGAACGATGGACGTCATCGAGCTGAACATGTGCTGAACACGGAGGTGCCGTATGTTTGTTACTTGATCGGTTGGATCGCGAATAAGTTCGACTACATCAACCGCGTTATTGAAACGCTTCCGCTTTTGGTCTCCGAGGATACATGGACACACTTTCCCCTCTCGTTGCTATGCATCTCCTAGATAGATCTTGCGTGATCGTAGGATTTTTTTGAAATTACCGCATTCCCCAATAGTCACTACCTATTAACAACTTGTATCGTGATTGCATTGTCCAACCAAGGTCCTTACCATCGGGGGGGGGGGGGGGTTACTTCAGTTATTAAGGATTTCGCCGGACGAATACATTGGACATTTAATTACTGCACTCATGGTCCCTAAGAAGTTCTTTTGGCTACTGTACAAATCCTTATTGTCATCGGCGTTCGGTGTAGCTTTTCACGCGTCCCTACAGTTTACCTCCTCCTAGATCGATCTAAGAGATACCAGATACCCGCTGAGCATTAGAATGAGAAAGACAAAGACAAATATGCTGTGAATAACACATATAACTAACATTCAATTAAGCACAGTCAATATCAATGTTCTTGTGCACAAGTACATAGGGTTGCAAGGCTACGCCTCAACTCATGGCCCAAGGGGATTTGTATAGTAGCCAAAATCAGATCACATATGAAAAACATTATAAATGACATTGATAGATGAATGATTGTATAGCTTTACAATGTCGCCGTATGCGGTGAATCGACTATAAATATGACAAACTATGGGAGAATGCCTATGGAGATGGAGACGATGGCATCGGCGGCGGCTAGGGTTTATGGGAATGGTGGTGGTGATCCTAGCAACTATTCTGCTCTTCGGAGGTTTGATGATTGTTCTGTTGCGAGTGGAGCTTGGGGCTTTTTGTAAAGTGTGTCGGGGATGATGTTATAGACCTACTGGCGCATGGTACAAGGGCGGGTACCAAATGTTGTCTTCATCGTTGGATCATTTGTGACGCGTCCAATTTGCTAGACTTGTTCTTGACACTTTATATTTCCATGATGGCCCATTTCATGCAGAAAAAAATTACATAATGGGATTTGCAATCTTTTGCATTTATTAGTCTTTAGTGATACGATCAAAGTGATATTCTTGGAATATTGAGGGTTATTCTGTTTAAACAATGGTGGTATGAGTGTAAAAAATACACTCATCCGGTACCACATTATTGGTTCCTCATGTAATGAGTTTACCTAATGATACATGTATGACAAGTCTAAAGTTTGAGCTGAATATACTACCCCAGTCCTAAGATATAAGGCATCTCTAGCACATCCTCCAGAACTTAAATATAAGGAAAATTATTTGGCAAATTAAGACATATCTAGTCCATCCAATATTATATTTCCCCCGGCAGCCCATGTTTGCTCTATGATGAGGACTTCTCACTAAAATGTGGGATGAACAGTGTCTCCCAAGACCATAACAAGCTCTAGCTTACCTCGCCATCTAAGGCGCCTCCCAGTCGCGGAGCTAGACAAGAATCTGGGGGGGGGGTGGCAAAGCCAAAACATAAACAACTAAGAGGGAAAAAAATCGAGTTTTTCCTTATCTAAGCCATGCATATTATATTTTCTTCACTGTTTTGCCTAAGGCTTGGGGGCGGGGGGCACGACCGCCTCAGACTTGTACTAACACTACAAAAAAAGACACATCCGTGAAATGGCCGATCGAATTTTTTCTGTCATACTTATGACACTTCTATGACGATAATTGTGACAAAACCCGGTATCATCATAGATGTGGTGGGTTCCTACTTCTATGACAAAAAATCATGACAGAAAATGGGCTTTTCGTCCTGGGCGGGCCGGAGACGCAGCTGCATGACATTCTTTGGGCAGTCCATGACAGAAAAAACCGTGGTAGAAGCGAGGGCGAGGAAAATACCGGGGAGTTCCCAGTTACGGTGGGTGGTCGGGGGCCGAGCAGTGTGCGTTTCTATCGTACCGTACACACGTGGGTGCGAGGAGTTGGGCTCTAACTGAACCCGAGCAAGGCGTAGCCTAACATAACCCGAGTGATTGCACTGCAGGCTACGCGTTACTGAACCCGAGCGATCGAGCGATTCCTTCGCTACTGCTGCTAACTGAAGCCAATCAATGCTGCCTCTGGATGAACAATGAACGTGCTGGGGGGGTGGGGGGGGGTTTGGATGAATAGTGAGTGTTGCTGGGGGGTTTGGATGAACAGTTCCCGGTGGGGGTGGATGAACAGGACCCCGCGTGTTGCCTCTGGATGAACAGGACCTCGATCGATCGAGCCGGTTGGGGCTGGATGAACAGGACCCCGTGGAGGGCTGAATGAACAGGACAACCCCGTGGAGGGCTGGTTGAACAGTAGCCGGTGGAGGGTTGGATGAACGGTAGCCCGTGAAGGGGTGGTTCAACAGGAGCCCGTGGAGAGGGCTGGTTGAATAGTAGCCAGTGGAGTAGCACGCGTTGGAGTCTGGATGAACAGGAGCCCGTGGATGATCAGTCGTAGGTGGAGGGCTGGAGGAGGTCGACGGTGGATGAACAGTAGCCCGTGGAGGCTGGAGGAGGTCGACGGTAGAGATGAACAGTATCCCGTGGAGTCCCGTTTTGCGGTACGCCACACCCCTCCCGATGAACAGGACCCCCGTTTTGACCGTAGTGCTCCAACACAAGTCCGTTTCCTCTGTTTTGCGGTACGCCACACTCCTCCCGATCAACAGGACCCCGTTTCGACCATAGGAGGTCCAACAGAAGTCTGTTTCCTCCTTTTTCGGTACGCCAGACCCCTCCCGATGAACAGGATCCCGTTTCGAACATGGCCGGTCGAACACAAGGTCGTTTCCTCCGTTCTGTGGTACGCCAGCCTCATTTCCACTGGCTGTTCCGTCCAAGCTGGTTGGCTCCCACGCGTTCCGTGCCTCCCGATGAACACGACGCATTCCGTTGCCTCCCCATCAACACGACAACGATGCAGTTTCTCCGTTACGACCTAGCCATGTACACAAGCCCTGGCCGTATGTATGTGCGAGTAGGCATTCGAGACCCCGCCCGCATGTACGTATATGGCTGTATTTACTTTCTTGCACCCTGGCCGCTGTACGTACATGTACATGCTACGTGCGCGCCTCTACTATGACACGTGCGTGCCTACATCGACCAGTATGTATGTACACGTTCGCGACCAGAATAACAACGCTACGTATGCTTCGACCAGGTGGGTCCCGACTGTCAGGCGCTTCCTTGCGTGCAAAGATGTAGCTGGTGTGTCCCACCAGTCAGGGGGTGAATAATTTTTTTGCCCGTAATATGGACACACTTCCTTGCGTGCGAAGATGTAGCTGGTGGGTTCCAGTAGTCAGGGGGAAACCTTTTTTTTCATGAAATTCAGTGGCCCGTCCGGTGGTTCCCTGCTGTCAGGTGGAGGAATAATTATTTTGCGCATAATAAGGAGCCAATTCCTTGCGCTGAAGTGGACCCAACTGTCAGTCTATCAACATACAATACTCTTCTGATGAAAGTCGTTCCTTGACCATGTTGACCATGCCGCGCCGAGAGCACCTGGGCGGTGGACGAGGGCGAGGCCTAGGAAGGGGACGACGCGGAGCCGGCGAAGACGCGGCAGTGGATGCCCACACGTAGAGGAGTATGAGGGTTACTAGTTCGGCTGTGGTGTGAGGCTGTCGTCGCTGCAGAATAACATGGGGTGTGGGTGAGTAGAGGGATGGCCTGGCTAACGGTGGGAGTAGTAGGGGGTGGTGAGGCCTCCGTGGCATCACGGCCGGCCACGGGAGGCAGGAGCACGCGGCACGACCGACACTGTTTTGGGCGGCTGGAGCAAGAAAACCAGAGGTTGAAGAAGCACTACATCCGTTGGATGGACATAGTACGGTCACTGGAGCTAGAATCGTTCATATTGACTAAGTTGACAAAGCCCTCCATCCCCGTCAACTTAGTAGGCCCACAAGTCAGCCTCCCACCAAGGTGGGTCCCAGCTAGCAGTGGGAGTATTCATTTTTTTGTAAGTAATAAGGAGGAACTTCCGGTGGTCCGAGCTGACAGCGGGGAGAACGTTTTTTTTTCGCGAAATATAGTGGCCCGTCCGGTGGATCCCAGCAGTCAGGGGGAAACGTTTTTTTTGTGAAATACGGTGGCCCGTCCGATGGGTCCGTGCTTTCAGGTGGAGGAATCATAATTTTCCGCGTAATAAGGAGGCACTTCCTTGCCGCGGCCGTGGACCCAGCTGTCAGCCTCTCCATGTACAATACACTTCCGATGGAAGTCGTTCCTTGATCATGTTGACCACGCCGCATTTCGTTGCATGCATGCTTCCATGGGCGTGGTGCATTCCCACTGTCAGCCTCTCACGTACAGTCATCTTCTGATGACTCTCGGTTGTTGACCATGTTGACCACACCATGCCGAGCGCACCAAGGCCGGTGGACGACGGTGGGCCCCCAGACTGGAATGACCTGGAGATGGGGAAGATGGGGCAGTGGAGTCACAGATGGAGAGGAGTGGGAAACTTGACTGGTTCGGGTCCGCGGCAGCACAGTCGCGGTGCCGCCCACAGGAGATAGTAGCAAGAACAGAGGTTGGAGAAGGAGCATGGCTGTTGGATTAACATCCGACGGTCCAGCTGCTAGAATCATTTGATGATTAAGTTGACAAAGCCCTGCGTACATGTCCGCTTAGTAGGCCCACAAGTCAGCCACCAAATCAGACGGGTCCCAGCTGTCAATGGGAGGAATAATTTTTTTCGCATAACAAGGAGGCACTTCCTTCCGTGCGAAGATATAGCTGGTGGGTCCCAGCTGTCAGGTGGAGGATACATTTTTTTAGCTTAATAAGGAGGATCTTTCCTTGCGTGCAACCATGGACCTCGTGGGTCCCAGCCGTCAGGCTCTCCACGAACAGTCCTCTCCCGATGACTCTCGTTTGTTGACCACGCCGCACCGTGTGTAGCGAGGCGATGGAAGACGGCGAGGCCCCGGACGGGAACGACTCAGATATGGGAAGACGGGACAGTGGAGTCGCAGATTGAGAGGAGGAGAAGGGTTATAACTGGTTCTGGTGCATCATGGGGCTGCAGTCGGTGGAGAATAACATGAGGTGTGGAGGGGTGGAGGGATAGCCTGGCCGGCGGTGGGGTAGCGCTTTGCAGCGATGCGTGCTAAGCAAAGCCGCTAGCTGCCGGAGGCCGGACCAGGCGGCCCCGACGACGCTGGAGGAAGAAGACGAGAGATTGAAGGTGCGTGCCGGCTATTGGATATACATCCAATGGCTGTCGATGTCATAATCATTGGTTGACCAAGTTGACAATGCCCTACGTAGGCTTCGACCTCTTGGCCCACATGTCAGCCTACAAAAATGTGGCATATATTTAACCCATGTTTTCTAGAATGTACAGTCCATTTGCTAGGCTGGGTGAACAAATAATTTCGCGTCAATGCGGCCCATTTATATTTTCTAAGAAATCCCAACCCATTTGCACTTCCTTGAAATACACGAATTAGCTGGGCTCGTTATATATATAATGTTATGTTAGAAGGAGCAATTAATATCAAAACATAAACCGGAGATGCACATTATATATATATATATATATATATATATATATATATATATATATATATATATAACAAATTAGCGAGTTATTGCTCAAAATAAAAATGAGCGTGTTATTATTACATTGGTCCTTAAAATCTTCGCAAGCTTTTGTACGCAATCGCTAGGATTTTCCTTGCCTGTGAGTCAAAAACAACCAGGATTTTCCCTGCCAACTTCTGTTAAACATTTACTTTTATAAGTTAATAACACATGGGATGTTTTTATAATGTATATGCAAGTCTCTATAAAATATACGATAACAGTAATAATATAAATATATATAATGTGGTTAGAAGGGAAAACATAAATTGGACACAACATTATTATTCTTATATATAGATAAATAGAACAGAGACCTGCGTTTTATTAATAAAAATACATTGGTTTGCCGATCTTCAAGAAAAAGCCCATAGGCTGGTATGGACCTCAAAAAATAAGTTGAAACCACTGTCTCCGTATGTCGTGGGCTACGCATGTTAAAATACAAAACATAGGCCTACCTGATACTTGTTCGCCCTCTGGAACAAAATGATACCAGCTAGATCCCTGAGCGAACTGGATTAAAGAGGGGGCCGGCGGCACGACTGAAGAAGCACATCAGAACCGATTTTTTCTTCTTCAATGGATGGCTCTCGATGGTGTTTTTAACTTGCCTCTGCACCATACAACTTGTATTTTTAGCCTCCCAGTCTATGGTGGAGCAGCATCCCATTTGCTGGGCGGGCAAACCTACAGAAACCATAACTCGATTTTTCATCAAGCCCCAAAAACAATGCGGTACTATGTTTGTTTTGAGGCCGAAAACATTACGGCAGGGGTTGAGCGGGGGATGGGGGAAGACAGAGCAAAAAGATTAAAAAGAGCTGATGCGCTGTTGCTACCCTAACAATGCAGGTGCAATTCTTCTCGGGAAGAAGGTGTGCCATTGACACCCACACATCACATACCCCACAGTAGGCATACTAACAAGTTCACACACAAGTACAACAGAAAAGGTAAACATTCATATCAAACTCAGGTTCACAGGACACGTTCATATTCATAGCCAACATTCACTATCAACAACTCAAAAGATTCATATATACACAAGTTCAGCATGTCTATGCATCCAAATGATTGATAGATCACACGATAATATTCATAGATAATTCACAGAAAGATTCAGATATACACATCTTTAGTATGTTTATGCATCCAAATGATTGAGATCACAGCCAATATGATCCTTGGACGAACTTTAATTACCTAGGGTACAGACTGGTAAATGGTGTTCTGTCGGAGGTACTTCTTGCTAAAATTAATGCTTGTACGAGTAAACTTTCGAGTACATAAGAGGCAGCATAGACAATCTGAACTTTGCTTGTAGGTTTATCCTCAAATAGTGGCCTTGTGCCGAGGGAGGTTTGAGCAACTTGGCCACTACTTTCATCCAACTAGTTTACTCGCTCATCTTGGTCTTGTAGCTCACCAAAATTCTACATTGCAGACGAGAAAGGAGGCGGTTGAGAAAATGAACCACCCAATTTTTTGTGCAGTTCAACTGAAATGGAGCATCCCTGGCGTCCAGACTGATTAAGTGCCAGATGAATATACGCGTCAACCAACTTTTCTGGAATCTTTAGACTCCATGCCATACAGTTCGCTACGATATCTGCCGATAACCAAAAGGCACAAGTTGGGACCAAATATTGGACTGTGTTTTTCCGGGCTATGTGCCAAGCAATATTTTTAGCGTTCACTCTCCTAATACTTGGAGTTTGACAACTGGTTGATGCCGGTTGATACAAGAATGAATATAGGCACTTCTTGTCAACATCAATGCTTGTCTGGGTGAACTTTGGAGTACATAGCAGCAACATAAGTATCTGTCCATCTGATCCTTTTGTGCAGTTCTACTGAAATCACCTAATGCAATGATTTGCCTGTGAGTTCAGGCTCCAAGTTACTCCTTTATAAAATCGTCAAACAGTAGCACAATACCAAATTACCAATACATGACAAGCACAATAATCGGGATAAATACCAGTACCAACCTGTGTGAGGTAGCATATCAATTACTATTTCTTTTGACTGGAAGCCGAGATAAGCGAAGAGACTAACAGCGAAGGAAGAAAGCAGGCCCAGATTAGCGACTGACAGGAAAGGACGGAAGCTGTCGAGGCAATGAAGCACCCAAAGTTTTTGTGCAGTTCCACCAAAATCGAGCATCCCTGTTGGCACATATATTGAGAGAGTGAGATTACTGTAATAGTAGGACTAGTTGATGAAACATACACTAACAAATAAAAGCAGCCTTATTATCTTAATGGGTAAAGTTAGCAACATAGTAGTCTTGCTTAAAGAGAGGTATTAGTTTATTTAATCAGTGCCAATTAGCTCAACACTCAAAGCATTGCCATATATCATAGGTTGCAAAACTTTAACGTGCAAAGATAAAGGAGTTTCTCATGATAGTAGCACGATACAAATAGAGATGACAACAAACTAATATGGATGACGACCTTAGGCCCGTACCAACCTAAGGAACAAAGCTTATTCATGTAGTCCCATAAGAGATGGTAAAGCACTCACGTGTGCACTTAAAATGTATGGTTGAAATTTGTGTGCACTCAATATTATATCGAAAGATTATCAAGAACTTCCAGCAGAGTTAAAGCACTGGCCGGGATACAGTTCATTGTATTGTCTTGTGTAGTTCCACTAAAATGTATGATTGGCATAACATGATCCCCGTTTGCACAAGTAGGAACAAGGTGAAACCTTCATTAGCTTAGTGAGAAAGGATAGAAATACATTAGCATATTACTCTAACGGTAGCATCAAATTCATGATGGACAATACGCAAAACATTGCCTCATTGAACCAATGGCAATAAATTGACATGCAAAACAATAGCACTATTATGTCATGACACTAATAAATATTCCCTCCCTGCTCCACCACATGATTCACCTCCATAGACAAACATACAAACGTACATGATTCAGCATAGGGTGCTACTAAAGATTTGTTTAACTCCGACAGGAAAATTAGGCAGCAATAAATTAGTGGTACTTAAGTACTCCTAATTAATTGAGTGAGACAACAGAAGTGGAAGGGATCCCTGGAGGATCGTCTCACATGTAAGGTAGTCGTTGCCGGAGCCCTTGAATGGCCTCGACTAAGGCCTTTGGCTTCAGCAAGATCACCCTAGCACTGTTTATTCTTCTTCTTCTTCCTCTTCATGCTCTGTTTCTCTTTCTCGTCACCAGTTGGTGAAACCAAGTACATGATTGGCCGTCTATTTCAGAATTGGTTTTGTCAGTGAGGGAGTACAAGTGTACTAGTAAAAATAGCATTATTTTCTCATGGCAGTCGCAAAATAGAGATGAACACATGCATTAAATATCATTCTTACCTAAAGGAAGGTTATGACGCCAATATGGATGATGAGGATTGTAACACATATCTCCCTTTGTGCAGTTCCACCGAAATGAACCAACTGTTCCATTCTGACATTCCAGTTAATAGCACAAAAGTCACTTCTTGGTTTGTGTGAGATGGAGTCTTAGTGTGTGTGTGTGTGTGTGTGGGGGTGGGTGGGTGCGGGCGTGAGAGAGAGAGAGAGATGGAGTCTTAGTGTGTGTGTGTGTGATGGAGTCTTAGTGTGTGTGTGTGTGTGTGTTTGCGTGTGTGTGTATGGGTGGGTGGGTGCGCGCGCGTGTGTCTGTGTGTGTTTGTGTGTGTGTGTGGTGTATGTGTGTGTCACGGGGTCCTTGGTGGAAGATGTAATTTAAGTGTGCATGGCTTCATCATAGAGAGGTGATGTGTATGGCAGAGGTCACCAACGATGCGGTGCGAGAGGGAAAAGGCCCGCAGAGAGGGAAGAGAAGGTGTGTGCGCGTGAGAGGAGTCGACATCGAGAGAACGTGTTTGTTCGAGAGACACTGAGGAAGACTACTATATATCTATGGTGCATGTAGGCGGGAATTAAACGAAGGGATGGTCTTATTGGTTTCGTGGATATAGGGGAAGAGTGAGAGGGGGGGTAGCTAGAAGGAGATTGTTAAGTGTGAGTGTGTGTTTTACCCATCCAAGCGGAAGTTATGTGCACACAAGAAGAGAATGATTCGATGTGGTGTTAGGGTTGAGGGTAATTAACTACGTATGGAGACATAGAGACCTTGAACATGCATGTGTGAGAGGTATACATGTATATGTGGGATGTGTGTGTGTGCGCGTGCGCATGATCGAGATAAAAGAAAGAAGACATAAGTCATAAGATCAACGACATGGGAGAGACGTATCGGTATGACAATATGCATGCATGTGAGAATGCAGGGAAGAAGGCCCGACAATTGAGCATGTGTTTTTGTCTTTAAGAGATAGTGGTGTGGGCTGGAGCATGCATCTATAGGGAGCAGAGGGAGTGAGACACAACGATTGTGCAAAAGAGATCAACCTATAAATGCATATGTATGGAGAGACATATATATAGTGTGTGATAGGAAGCAAGACTACGTGCGAGAAAGAAATGTTGACGGAGAAACTATAGATAGATACAGAGATGGAGATGCTAGCTAGAGGGACATCCGCTAGTTTGACTGTTGGAGATGACCGCCGGGTGGTTTAGAGGGTGAAGTTATGTGTGTGTGAGAGAAAGATAAAAAGAGGACACTTGACTGCATGTAGAGAGAAACATATTTAGTGTGCATGATAGGAAGCAAGAGTGAGGGCGGGAAACAAGGTTGTTGGAGAAACAGATTAATAGAAAGATAAAGATGCTAGCGAGTGTGCGTTAGAGATATGAGTTGAGTGGATCAGAAGGTGAGTTATGTGTGTGGGTGTGAGAGAGATAGAGAGAGGGTGCATGTGAGTCACATACAAACAAATATCAGAGAGAAATGAGATCCCGAGAGACAGAGTTTTGTGTCTGCGAGAGAGAAAGATATTTCACAACGAGAGTGATAGCTAGACAGACATATGAGGGAACGCAAGATATCTCTAGGGAGAGAGAGTGTGTGTGAGTGACATACAAGAGAACAGTGGAGAAATATGAGACCCTAGGAGACAGAGTTTGTGTTTGTGTGTGAGAAAGAGATATTTAAGAGGAAGAGTCATAGGTTCTCATACCTAAGGAGCGAAAGACATCTCTGTAAGAGGGGTGTGCGAGTGGCACATAGGGGAATAGTAGAGAGAAATGAGACCCCGGGAGACAAAGTTTTGTCTTTGTGTGAGAGAAAGAGATTCCACATGGAGAATCGTAGTTAGAGACACATAGCAGGGAGCGAGATATACTTAGAGAGAGATAGAATGATGAACGTCGAGGGAGAGAGTACCGTCAGTGTGTTACGAAGATAAAAGATCATTGTCGACATACAGGTAGCACGAGAGATACCCGAGAGACGATGAACGCGTATAGGTCTAGAGAGATACTCCTATATAACCATGAGTGATAGCTATATGAGACGAATATCTAGATTAAAGGGGATTCAAGTATTTAAACCAGAGATCACGACATCGATAATATCATAACACAAATTGATGTATCAAACATGCATATTCATTTGAATTTGGGGACATGTGTAATGTTATATAGTTTATCAATATTGGTGATCCATAGATTCTTTAATTAGAAACAATGCATTGTTTATATGCAATTAATGTCTAAACGGGATTACACTATATGTTGCGTGTGTGAAACACATTATAAATGTTTGAGAAGTAAAAAAACCCGCATGAAACACACATTAATTGGAGACAGTTAGCGAGGAATGCATGTCGGTGTCAAAACCGGCGGATCTCGGGTAGGGGGTCCCGATCTGTGCGTCTTAGGCTGATGGTAACAGGAAGCGAGGGACACAATGTTTACCCAGGTTCGGGCCCTCTCGATGGAGGTAAAACCCTACTTCCCGCTTGATTAATATTGAAGATATGAGTAGTACAAGAGTAGATCTACCACGAGATCGTAGAGGCTAAACCCTAAGAGCTAGCCTATGATGGTATGATTGTAATTGAGGACCAACCTCTCTAGTTTATATAGACACCGGAGAGGGATAGGGTTTACATGGAGTCGGTTACAAGGAAGGAAACACAATATCCGGATCGCCAAGCTTGCCTTCCACGCAAAGGAGAGTCCCATCCGGACACGGGCCGAAGTCTTGGGTCTTGTATCTTCACGCTTCAATAGTCCGGACGATGCATACAGTCTGGCTGTCCGGATACCCCCTAATCCAGGACTCCCTCAGTAGCCCCTGAACCAGGCTTCAATGATGATGAGTCCGGCGTGCAGTCTTTGTCTTCGGCATTGCAGGGCTGGTTCCTTCTCCGAATACTCCAAAGTAATTATCGAACACTTAGATCGTGTCCGGATCCACGAGGGGATTCTTACACACCATTGTAGGGAACATAGCATAAATCTGATCTGCTAGCAATCTTCATACATCGTGCCTTTGCATCGTGGCCTAGTTCAACACGAACCGACGTTTCTTGCCCCACCTCGACTCTCGTTGCGAGGTGGTTTTATTGGCACATCCTGCCAAAGCAGAGATCGTGTTCCTCTTATTACGGGATTTTCCATCAATATGGGCGTGCGTAACCTCACGACGACCGTTGGTATGACTCCGTGTATTTTTGGATAAGTCTCAAGCGGTCACGTTGAGGACTCTTGATATTCACCCCCTTTATAAAGGGGTCGAGGCCTATGTCTCTTTTCCACCTCCCTCGCGCCTTCTCGCACCTCGAGTTCTAACACCCGAGACCTAAGCCCAAACACCCCAGATCCTCCAATATGTATGGATCCAACCCTCAAGGCCGGTGGGTGGCCTCCTCAATCCAAGAGGAGGACATTGCGAGGCTTAGGGAGGTCGGATACCTGACCGCCGACATCCCGCACAGGCTTCCTGCTCCAGGGCAGGTCATCCCTACACCAGAGCCCAACGGAATTGTGAGCCCGCTGGCGATGTACCAGTATTGCAGAATCGCATCCGGGAGCTTCTTGAGAGGGACATTAATCTTGTCAGCATAATTCAAGTGATGTTAATCCGACGGATGTTGTCGTGCCAACGCCGACCTCTCCGGATGTGGGAGTTCAATCTAGAGGATCTGCGGACTGTTAAGCATTTCTTCGTTCTGAAGCTAAGGGATGTGCAAATTATTCTTCGGACCACAAGTAGAGTGTCCGGACACCACCGAGGATGTGGGCCTAAGCTGCAATCGCCTAGATACCCAAGTAAGTAACCTTGATACCGGATACTATGTTTTATATTTGCCATAGTTGTTATTCTGAAAATCATCCATGGCCAAGAATGGCTCAGGAGGCGGAGAGAATCAGGTGTCCGGCGCCACTTCCCGAACGCTCGCCTAGTCCAACCATTGCCAAAATGCTTGACCGGGTGTTCAGCAGAATGCCCTCAGGGAAGGACAAGGGGAAGAACAGGGAAGCCGAACTTCACACGCTGCGCATCCAAACCGGGGGAATTGTTACCTCCTCTAAGGAGGATAGTCGGGAAGGGGAGGCCAAAGCCTCCTCCCTGCGTGGGAAGAAGAGGGCCGCCTCCGAAGACTTGGAGATGGAGATGCCCAGGGGGCTCTGCCCCGACGGTTACCCTCACCGCGTCGTGCCCACCAACGGGCCAGCCCTCCACCGAGCTGTAAGTTAATTTCTAATTCAAAAGTACTGTGTTTCTCAGAGATCCATAACCAGGATTCGTCTTTTGCAGTCCGGCTAGCAGCTCTTCTCAACAGAGCTCGTCTTCGGGGGATCTTCCTCCGGAGATGATGGAGAGCGAGACTCCACCCACCTCTCCGCCTAATGAAGCGGGCGACACCGAGGTGTCATCACGGAGGAGTCCGCACCTGCTGAAGCCGGAGGCCAATACATCAGCCGCCCTGAGCCTGAGCGTTTGCCTCCCACGGGGGGCAATGAGAAGGGTTCAGCACAATTCAATGTCCGGCCGAATATACTGACAGGCCTTCTTGAGCAAGCTGCGCTGTCGGCGGAGCACTGCTCATTAATGAGCGCGGTGCTTAAGAAGATTTCATCTACTACAAGCGGTTTGAATGAGGCATTCATGAGCCTGCTCAGAGGCTTCGAGGTATGTAGTGAAGAATACACTATTTTTTGGCTGTGAGGCACGTGCTAGGTGTGCTCCATATAGATAGTAGCCCCTGAGACTCTGGTTGCCTGCCCTGGGCAGCAAACGTAGGATCGTATTTTGTAAGTATTGATTGCGCTGTACATATGCGCAGGTATCTAAGGATCCAGCTGCCGAACAGTCCGCTGAAGTTGCCGAACTAAGGAGGCAAATTGGATCTATTGATGCCGATATCACGCTGGTGAACGAGCGGCTGAACGAGTCACAAGGTATGTGCTCTTATTTCCTTATTTATATAGGAAAATATGAGAGTGGCATAATATGAATGCAATATGCTTGGACTGCAGATGGTGCTGCTGCCATGGAAGCCCTGAGGGCGGAAGTTGCCCATGCCAAGAAACAAGCTCGGGTTAGCAATGCGTCTGCCCTAAAGGCGGCCGAGGAATTGGGAGCCAAACAGGCTGCTCATCACCGAAGCGAGGAAAAGATAGCCGAAATGGCTGTGGAGTTAAAAAATGCTGCTGACCGATATGAGCTCCTTAAAAAGGAGCATAAGGATAGTTCGGCCGACCTGAACAAGGCACTTAATGCCACCAAGGAAATACGGACCGAGCTCAGGGGTGCGCGGGAGGAGCTTCAACAGGACGGTAAAATCGCGGCTGGGGGCTCCTACTTGCTGTGGACGAAGTTTTTCGATCCGAAGTACGCTTCCCTGGATGGACGCTGGAGTCCTGCGGACGCGTATGCAGATTTGGCGAAGAGTACAGCTGACGCTGCCGAGTTCTTGGAGGATCAGGGTGATAAGGAAGTGGAGAAGCTTTTCTGGTCGCAATTCAATGCTCCCACTCGCCCGCCGTCGTTAAGTGACAAAATGGCTACTGTAGCGGAGCTTCACAGGTTGTCCCGGCTTCCAATGCAGTCTGTAATAGACCATCTTTGGCCGAAGGGGCCTAAGCCGGACAATTACTTTGGTTTAGTGTAACAATTCCTTGGGGCCGTGCCTCGGATCAACGCCATGAGAAGGTCGGCGTGCATAGAGCGTGCGCGAATGGCCCTTGCCCGCGTTAAAGCCTATTGGACGGATATGGAGGCCACCATTATAGCGACACAGGATCCGGCGGGCGGCCAATATCCGACCGAGCACTACTTGGCGCAGGTCATAGAAGGTGCCCGCCTAATAGAGGCGCAGTGCTCGAAGAATGTCTTGTTCGAGTGATGAATCAAATCATTGTAAAAACAATGTTTATTTTGGTATAAGGCTATATTTATACTTTTTGCCTGAAAGTATTATTGTGTCCCCTGTGCGGCCGTTTTATATATATATATATACATTTGATCCGAAAGTTTGCAGTCATTGGCTTCAGCCCCCACGCATATAATGCGGGGGTGTTCGAGAAAAATATGCATAATCACACTTGATCCAACATCTTGGTCCATTAAGGAGGTGATCGCACGTCGAACTAGGCAACCGGACTATATAGCTGTAACGCTTTCGCTTAGCCATGGGAGTCTCATGGTGGGGCTACTATGTAGCCCCTGGTACCTTCGCTTGCATCCGAATACAGGCGCGTGTGTACATGACCGGGAAACGGTCCTTCGTTAATGCGGAGGGATCCTAAAGATTCCGATAAGTCTTCAAGTGGTTGAACAGTCTCTCGCTGTATCATGACAGTCAGTTTTCGGCTTTCTCTACTGAGGTGCTCGTCCGGAATAACTAGGGCACAATCGCAGTAGTTCTCCTTTGGCCACCTTAGCCGATAATAACGGAATGTAAGGCGGCAAACCCAGGAGACGGGCAAACCCAACATTTGACCAAAGACATGATTCGGAGCTGATGCATATAAGGCGAAAATCGTGATGCCGAACACTCCCGAAGGTATTCAGACTTTATAACAGACGATGGGCTTAAGAATGCCCATTCATTATAAACCCTGTTGTCGGTGTCAAAACCGGCGGATCTCGGGTAGGGGGTCCCGAACTGTGTGTCTAGGCGGATGGTAACAGGAGACAAGGGACACCATGTTTTTACCCAGGTTCGGGCCCTCTCGGTGGAGGTAAAACTCTACTCCTGCTTGATTAATATTGATGATATGGGTAGTACAAGAGTAGATCTACCACGAGATCAATGAGGCGAAACCCTAGAAGCTAGCCTATGGTATGATTGTTGTATATATCCTCTATCAACTAGCCTGGCCTCGGTTTATATAATGCACCAGAGGCCTAGGATAACAAGAGTCCTAGCCGAATACGCCGGTGGGGGGGGGGGAGTCCCTGTCTTGATCGCCAAGTCTTGTGGAATCTTCCTTGTATGCGGCAACTGTCCGAACTGGCCCATGAGTATACGGCCACGGGGGTCCTCGGCCCAATCTAACAGATCGGGAGATGACATATTGAGTACCCCATAGTCCAGGACACCGTCAGTAGCCCCCTGAACCGGTCTTCATGTTAGGGACGCTCCTCGATTTTTCCGAACTGTTCTTCATCTTCGGTTGCTGGTCTTGAAAACTGGTTTCACAAATCTTCTCATCTTCGATCTTGAGGATCGCCGAAATGCATCCGACAAGTTTATACGTCGCGTATCCGAGGAGCCCCCTTAAGTTTCCGGCCTTTATCAATGCCTTGTTATTTTTATGCCACACCTCGGGTTTGTAGTTGTTCTCAGGAGGCAGTGCCCTCTTGCATCCGAGCTCTAACGCCGGACTGCATTCGAGGTATCTTTTGCAGCCGAGCACCAATGCCGGACTGCTTTCGAGCTCCAACGCCGAAATGTATCCGAGCTCCAACGTCGGACTGTGTCCAAGCTCCAACGCCGGATTATACCCAAGATGTCATAGATCATCTTGTTGCAAAAAAGTTGAAGGAGTTTAGCCAAGCTTAATGCCGGAAATGCCCTCTAAGGAGCCAGCCACTTGCATCCGAGCTATATGCCGAACTTCTTCCGAGGTGGTTCAGCACCTCGGTCATGGGCTGATTTTTGGTCGATATTTTTTATTGATGCAATTTATTCTCTGACGAGATATATAGCCAGTAGCCCTCAAGGTGTGTATCAGTTTAAAACCCGAGATGTACCTAAAGGATGACATAAGACCGCTGATCCCAGTAACCGCTGAGACTCAGGTTGATTTGCAAAATCGGCCTGAGGATCAAGTCCTAGCTCGGCAGAATACTTCGGGACACAAAAAGCGGCGTGCTTAGTCCTCGAGACTCAGGTTGGGTGCGGCCGACCAACCTAAGGATCAAAATCTCCTCGGAAACTGTATTGCACTTAAATTTTCTGCATAGAACAGGCAATGCAGTAGCCCCCGAGACACTGGTCGGGTGGTAACACCAGATCAGGGGATCGATGTGCCCCTTTAATATTTGTAAATAATAAGCACAAAGCCCAGTAGCCCCCGAGCCTTAATGCGGGCACGGGTGGCCGAATTAAGGATCGATATCCCTAGTAAAATCACAAATTATGTGTAATGACTCTATGTATCCAAGTACTTTATGTCATTAATGCTCGGATCCGCATTGTACAAAACTTTGTTGACCGACCATCGGCTTCAACCTCCTCGGCCAGTAGCCGAGGAGTGTTTGTCCTACTTTATAAAGCCTTTATGAGGGCAAAGATTTACGACAAACAAGGCAATCTGGCCATACGGTTTTATAAACAAAGGTACAAGAGAGATATATTATATCACTGTTTAACATAGGAAATGTCTTCCAAAGAAAATAGTCCCTCTATCGGTTCCTTTCTTTGGGTTGTCATGCTAAGCATGATCACGAAACCTCAGCTCTAATGGAAGAGCAAAATATTGAGGATTTAGTTTGGGAGGCCAGTTACTAGCCCCCGGTAGTGTTCAACGACAGTCGAGGTCAAGCCATAAACACTTCGGCCAATGTTATGAACGGCCCGTCATTTAATATAGTCATCGGATCGCTGACCAGTTTACGCCTATTGTGATGGTCAATTTTCGGCTTTCTCCACTGAGGTGCTTAACCATGCGAGCTGGAAGCACGATCGCAGTGGTTCTCCCTTGGCACAACTAGCCGAACAAAGCGGAACGTAGGCGGCAAACACAGGAGCCGGGCAACCCAACTATTGACCGAAGACACAATTCGAAACCGATGCATATATAGCAATATCTGAGAATGTGTTTGCCTAATCCCTAAAGGTGTCCGGCGTTGCACTGTGAGACTAATGCTGGAAACGCATAAATAGTTTAAAAGTGCCATAGGCTCGAAAAGCCAAAAAACTTATTCAAAAGTTTAAAGTCCGCACTAGATCAAGTGTTCGATGCCAAATCGAAAACTGGTCTTAGAAAAAAAGGGTGCTTCTGTCGTGCTTTAACATGACACATCCTATCTCGAGACTTCAAGCGGGTCAGCCTATGGCGTCAACCTCCTATCCCGAAGGCGGAGTACTTCTTGTTAGGCCAGTTTAGCAAACTTTAGCGGATTTGAGAGAGAAATTGGGCGCCCCGGCTATTGACCGCACACTCGCATCGAAAAAAGGAGTGATAAATAGTAATAATAATAATAACCATGCAACGACTAAGAAGAAAAACAATTATTATAAAACGGCTCAAATAAACTTAAGAGCCCCCAAGTGACTTTGGTAAAAGAATGATTGTATGTACCGAAGTACTTATATCATATCTATGTTCACCCGAACTTTATACGCGTCTTAACCGACCGTCGGCTTCTCCCTCTTCGGCAAGGGCCGAAAAGTGTTATGTACTCCACCTGTCGAGAATATCGACGGTGTTTCCGATAACTAGGCAATCATGCCATAAGGCTGTAACAGACAAAGCGTGCTCAAGGAACTTATGCTATATTACTAACAAAGTGTAAGAAGCATCTTCGAAGAAAATAGTACCCCCACCGATACCTTTCTTCGGTGCTCATTATTACTATGAGACTTGTGCAATAGATTTTTTATACTCATGAGTTCCGTTGTGTGCTGACCATGATTGAAAACAATAAGAGCACTAGCTTTCGGCTTCACCCAGTCTGAGGTCAGAGCTCGGAGGACCCGGTCGTGACAGTCGCAGAGGTGCTCCCTTTACTCCCTAGCTGAACAATCGGGAACGTAGGGGTAAGCACGGGAGCCAGGCAACCCAGCTTGCAAATCCCTTAAGTCAATATGGTGCATATTGTGGTGTAATACACGAACAAGGAACAAAGCCGTACAAGTATAATCATATGCAAGAGGAAAAAACTTCATGAAGGAAGCCCCCAAGTGAACGGGGTATTTGAATTTGTGTGTCACAAACGAAGTTTGGACAAGGAAATTTTTTACAAGCAACTTTTTTCCAAAAAAGTATAATGCTTGGTCTAACCGAACACAAGTTAAAAATTAAAACTTTGAGCATGAAGGCAACTTAGCTGGTTAATGTGTTCAGTATTCATGACGTGGTCCGAGCTTGATGCGGGACAAGGTTCCCTCCCCCAAGCTGGTCCCGAGGTGGCGGAGCAAAGAGCTCGGCACTCCAAAGTGGTGACATAGCACGGGCAATGCAGGCCGGCAGAGTAATGCCAAAGTCCTCGGCATGGGGTAATGAAGTGTTGACGAAGCCCCCCGTCCAGCCGAGGTGACGCCAAAGGATATAGTCCGGCTGGATCATTTTCCTGTGCACAAAAAATAGTGCAAACCGGAGATAATAGTCATAATAATAAAAAAATCATTGCATAATAAATACTTTATGCAAAGTGAGTGATAGAAGAAATATGGCCTTGAGCCGAAGTCAATGTCGATGCAGGGCATCAGCGTGTTGCAGTAAAGGCGTGACAAAGCCTGAATTCATAGGTCGGTCCTAGTTCCGGATGCGGCGTTCGTCGGACTATGTACGGAAACTGACCGAACCACCGTGCGATCGTCGTTAATGCGACCACCATCTGATAGACCTGCGTACATATGATGGACAAACCGGAGTAATAATACCTTGGGAAAAATGAACCCAAACAAGCAAAAAATACTAGGATTAATAGCACCTGGTTTATTTGTTGTAGCAATCCGAAGAAAGGTGACTCCCAAAATTGGGACTCGATCCGCACACCCATTGCCTGATGGGCCATAGAGCAACGGCATGGCAATGTCGGCAAAGGTAGGCTTGCTGAGGCAAAGCCCTTGGTCCAGCTAATCGTGACGAAGCTGGTCGGCCGGTGACGCCAAAGTCACCGGAGTAGGTTGATGAAGAGATGGCGAAGCCCCCGGTCCAGCCGAGACGTTGAAGCCTTGATGTCAGCCGATGAGTCGAAGTAGATCGGCGTGATGGACACCGGCTTGAAGAAGCAATAGTGCAGCCCTGCCGATGCAGGTCGTGACGTGGTCAATGCCGGCTTGATGAAGTGACCGTGCGGCGATGCCGATGTGCCCGCTCCGTGTAATCCGTGGGGCGGCGATGTTGATGACGATTTATCCTTCACGATGCCGAACTCTTGTTCGGCTTGCCGAGATGATGATCCAAAGAAGTTGAGCTTGGCTCAACAAAGTGACAACGTGTCTAGCTCCAGGTCGGCAGCAGTGGAGCAATATTGCCGGACTGGTTTGACACCAGCATGATGTTGAAGATCATGTTTGAAAGATTTTAAAGTTAGTGGGATGTATTCGGGAACAAAACACAATACTCCATACAAAACTTCCTTCAAAAAGGATGTCCGAAATCACGTTCGTAAAAAAGACGAACTCGGGTCGGATTCGTTTTCGCGCAGAAAACAGATCCGAAAAGTGATGCACTAATCGGAAGGTTCCCGGATTTTGGACGGTCGGATCGAGCTAAAATTTTGAGGGGTGGTAGATATAGGAATTCCGCAGCCGTTCAACGATTGGATCTTCCAAAGGACGACCGAGCTAGAAGCTGGACACCACGCCCTAAACTCATCCAGATTCTCGTCCAGATTCAATACGGCTCCGGTATATCGAAGATTGCCGGAGATTCCTCCATCGAAACTCGACGAAATTTTCCAGGGTTGTTGTGGACTCAATTCCACACAATTCCACCAAAGCAATCGTTAAAACGACAATCGAGGAGGCGGTGGCGGACACAAGTTCGCTGTCTAGAAAAACAGCACGGTCGCCCGAGGGCAATGTTGGCGTTGAACCCCCGGGCTCCCTGGATGATTCCTCCATGATCTTGATAGAGATCAGAGTTGATGTTGATGAAGGCCCTCATCCGAACATGACGATCGGAGGTAGGGCGCAGTCTTTGGTCAAACCAAGGTGACCAGTCGAGCTGGTAACGACGATGCCGAAGTCGCAGTTGATCTGCAGGCGAGCCATCAACCTTTTGCCGAGCACACAACGGAACTCTCAATGAAAGCACCAATGTCGGTGTCAAAACCGTAAGATCTCGGGTAGGGGGTCCCGAACTGTGCGTCTAGGCGGATGGTAACAGGAGACAAGGGACACGATGTTTTTACCCAGGTTCGGGCCCTCTCGGTGGAGGTAAAACCCTACTCCTGCTTGATTAATATTGATGATATGGGTAGTACAAGAGTAGATCTACCACGAGATCAATGAGGCTAAACCCTAGAAGCTAGCATATGGTATGATTTTTGTATATATCCTCTATCGACTAGCCTGGCCTCGGTTTATATACTGCACCAGAGGCCTAGGATAACAAGAGTCCTAGCCGAATACGCCGGTGGGGGGGAGTCCTTGTCTTGATCGCCAAGTCTTGTGGAATCTTCCTTGTATGCGGCAACTATCTGAACTGGCCCATGAATATACGACCACGGGGGTCCTTGGCCCAATCTAACAGATCGGGAGATGACATATTGAGTACCCCCTAGTCCAGGACACTGTCACCTGTGTTTCCAGGTACGTGCATTAATCTGTCGCGACGAAATGCCAATAACGGCAATATCCTCTGTGGGTATGGAACCCATGGGATGGTTAAACAACAAGAGGCAATAGAAAAGGTTTACACATGGGCTTAATCTAAAAAGAAACATGTTGAATGGGGCCCTGCTGCACGTCTGCGCCTTTGTCTCCGTTGTGCCGTATCCTGGAAGGGTATTGCGCGAACGTTGTCTATGGAAGAAAACTCATAGGAGAGTACAATGTAAGTATGCGATGGATAGTAAAAGTGTAAGATGTTGGCCTGCCAATAAGGTTGAGCCAAGTGTGGGGCTGTATTAAATATTTATAGTCCCTAGTGTCCGCTATGGGATTGCATATACGGTACCCTGGTTCAATTTTGTCCGGGCTACCGGACTCGTCTAACCGTGTCTGTGGTCTTAATGACCAGTCATGTTTCTGATATTGGAGGCCGCTTATAGTCCGGCCGCTAGGGCCGTCACGTGTTCCTATGCGCGTGAAGAGCACTTTGTGATTCTGTTAACGGTGATGACACCACGTGGACCGGGCATCTTGAGTATAAGGTAACCATAGTGCGGTAATGCGTTGAAGAGGGCGAAGGCCGTTCTTCCAAGCAATGCATGATAGCCACTTTTGAAGGGTGCGATGCTGAAGAGTAGTTCTTCGCTTCTGGAATTGCCTGGGGAGCCAAATGTTACCTCCAGTACGACGGAGCCCCTGTCGTAGGCTTCAACGCCTGGTATCACCCCTTCAAAGGCGGTGTTGCTTTGGCTAATTCTGGATGGGTTTATCCCCATCCTGCGTATAGTGTCCTCGTATATTAAATTGAGACTACTTCCGCCGTCCATGAGGACACGGGTGAGATGGTATCCGTCGATTATTGGGTCAAGCACCAAGGCCTTTGATCCTCCGCGCCAAATACTAGTTCGGCCGTCCAAGTGATCGAAGGTGATCGGATAAGACATCCAGTAGTTAGATGTGGGTACGATGGGCTCTATATCGCGCGCGTCTCTATGTGCGCGTTCGTGCCTTCTCATGGATGTGCGAGTCGCGTGGATCATGTTCACTGTTTTAACCTCTGGCGGGAATTTTTTCTGTCCCCCAGTGTTCGGCTGGCGAGGTTCATCCTCGTCTTCACTTGGTCTTTCCCTTCCCTTGTGTTCGGCATTTGATTTGCCGGCCTGCTTGAAGACCCAGCACTCTCTATGCGTGTGGTTCGCAGGTTTGTCAGGGGTGCCATGAATTTGGCAGTCTGTCTAGGACTCTATTCAGACCGGACGGTCCCTCTTTACTGCCTTTAGATGGCTTATTTTGCTGATCAGGTCGAGAGCCCCTCAATCCTTCATTAACCATTGTGTTATCCGGGCTCTCTTCCTTGTTTTGGCTTTTATTTTTATTACGCTGTGGCTTCCCATTGCCATCCCTTATTTCGGATGTGCTGGGGTCGCTGGTGCCTTTACGGGCTAGCCAGCTATCTTCACCCGCGCAAAAGAGGGTCATAAGGCTTGTTATGGCTGCCATTGTCCTTGGCTTTTCTTGGTAGAGGTGTCTGGCGAGCCACTCGTCGCGGATGCTGTGTTTGAATGCCGCTAAGGCTTCAGCGTCCGGACAATCGACAATTTGATTCTTCTTAGTGAGGAATCTGTTCCAAAGCTTGCGGGCGAACTCTCCGGGCTGTTGGATTATGTGGCTTAAGTCGTCCGCATCCGGAGGCCGGACATAAGTCCCTTGAAAATTGGCCCTGAAAGCGTCCTCGAGTTCCTCCCAACTCCCATTTGAATTTTCGGGGAGGCTCTTCAACCAGTGTCAAGCTGGTCCCTTCAACTTTAGGGGATGGTATTTGATGGCGTGGAGGTCATCCCCACGAGCCATTTGAATATGTAGGATAAAATCCTCGATCTAGACCCCTGGGTCTGTCGTTCCGTCGTATGCCTCTATGTTCACAGGTTTAAAACCTTGTGGGAATTCATGGTCCAGTACTTCTTCGGTGAAGCACAGGGGGTGAGCAGCCCCTCTGTATTGGCATGCAGTTGACTGTTGTTGTGTCCAGTGTTTATTCCGAACTGGTATTTGGCTTGTATCATCGTTTTGGTGACCATAGTCCCTCGCCGGGGTGTGTCCCTTAGATCCGTATATGGACCTTGCCGCGCCGGCTTTCTTATCCAGGTGCTCTCGTAGATCGTGCGCGTTGTTGGTAGCTGCTCTGTTGCGGCTATGAAGTGGTATGTCTAGCCTCCTGGTCATGTTATTCTTTGGTGGAATGGCCTCGTCATCGAATTCTGGCAGTAGCTTGCGTTTTGGATAGCTCTTTATATGGCGATCATTGCCGTATCTTTATTCAGTGTCTAGCACTTTATTCCATCTGCGATTGAGCGTTTCCTGTGTGGCTTTGAGCCGTTGCTTCTGCTTCTTTAGACTTCTCGCTGTGGCCATAAGCTTTCTGTGGAGGTTATCTCGTCCCACGCGTTCTTCCGGAATGATGAACGGATCATCGTCTGGACTGTGTTCTTGTCCTGGGGCGGTTTGATGAACTCGTCCCTCGGGATCATTGTGATCGGGCGTGTGCTCCGAACTCGGTTTGGCGTGACCTGGCTCGTCCTGCTCCATCGCTGGGTCCATGTGGTCGTTATTGCCTTCAGAGTTTACTGGTATGTCGATCCTTCTTGCGCTCTTGTCGCTATTTTTACTGTTGCTGGCCTGTGAGCAGCGTCCGCGCCGTCGTTTTGGCTTTTGCCCGGGGGTTTTATCTTCCGGATTGCCGCCGTCGTCCTCCTTGGGTGTATCCACCATGTATATATCGTGTGACGAGGTAGTAGTCCAGCGCCCCAGAGATTCTGAATCTTCTCCTGCATCGTCGTCCATACCGTCGATGCCTTCGGAGTCGAAGTCAAGCACGTCGGTTAAATCATCAACCGTGGAAATGAAGTGGGTGGTGGGTGGCAACGAATTCCTTCGTCATCTGCTCCCCACTCGAGCCGGACATAGTTCGACCGAGAGCCTCCTGACAAAGAGAGAGACTTTAATGAGTTCAGCATGTCGCCAAAGGGCGAGTGCCGGAAGATATCTGCAGCGGTAAACTCCATTACTGGAGCCCAGCCAGGCTCGGCGGGCTCGGGAGCGCGCGGACCGGAACATACAACCGGATACGAGTCCGGGGGTCCGGGGTCACAGGCCTTCTTAGAAGTGAGGCTGGTGTTTGGCTCTATCATCGATGAGTGTGCGGCCTGTGGGGCGGGGTCCATCCCTCCGTCCTTAGGCAACACACCCTGCTCCGGATTTAGGTCCGAGGCTACTGCAGGGGTGATATCCCGAGCTTCGTCCGACAACAGGTCTAAGTCATGCTCGTCGTGACTGTTTGGTGCTCCTGGTGCAGGCCTAAATCCGTCGAAGATCAAGTCTCCACGAATATCCGTTGTGTAGTTCAAGTTTCCGAACCTGGCCTAGGGGCCGGGGGCGTAGCTATCGATCTGCTCCAGATGGCCAAGCGAATTGGCCCGCAGTACAAAGCCGCCAAACACGAGGATCTGTCCGGGGAGAAAAGTCTCCCCCTGGACCGTGTTGTTGATGATTGAAGGCGCCATCAAGCCCTGCAGCGACGACAAAAAGGAACTCTCAATGAAAGCACCAATGTCGGTGTCAAAACCGGCGGATCTCGGGTAGGGGGTCCCGATCTGTGCGTCTTAGGTTGATGGTAACAGGAAGCGAGGGACACAATGTTTACCCAGGTTCGGGCCCTATCGATGGAGGTAAAACCCTACTTCCTGCTTGATTAATATTGAAGATATGAGTAGTACAAGAGTAGATCTACCACGAGATCGTAGAGGCTAAACACTAAGAGCTAGCCTATGATGGTATGATTGTAATTATGATCGGCCTTCTAAGGACCAACCTATCTGGTTTATATAGACACCAGAGAGGGCTAGGGTTTACATGGAGTTGGTTACAAGGAAGGAAACACAATATCCGAATCGCCAAGCTTGCCTTCCACGCAAAGGAGAGTCCCATCCGGACACGGGCCAAAGTCTTGAGTCTTGTATCTTCACGCTTCAATAATCCAGACGATAAATACAGTCCGGCTATCCGGATACCCCCTAATCCAGGACTCCCTCAATGCATACATTGGATTGCAACATAAAGTGGTTTCAAATATTTGAAAATCCAAATTGCTGGATACAACCTTATGAATCTGAGATGATGCCATTTGTAAACTATATTTATGTATAAAGGGTGTTGTGCTTTTAAAAGTATATATAGAAAATGATGAATATAGAATTTTATTCCAATCGAAAATGGATCCTGCCCGAAAAAATAGAATACAAACGGGATTCGAATTGAGTTGGCATGGTAAACGTGCACTCTGCAAAATTTGAACAAAGTGGGGAAAGTCGCAGTAACCGCCCGAAACCAAAATCCATGAGATGGAAATTACTACTGCCTATCCCTTCCACGCAAAGCCTATCTGCTCGATTTCTATAGGTTTCGATAGGGGTAGGTTTGTAATTTCACTCAAACATGACATAACCACCTCTCACCCGGATTCATACACGGTGGGCGCCAAAACACAGTGTCTCCTCGGCCAAAATTGACTCCCTCCCCGATTCATACACGATGGGCGCCAAAAACAAAGTCTCGTTGGCAAATATTTGGTGTATGCGAGATTACCGTCCTATCCCCAACTGACTAATATTGCTGTGATGTAGGAAATTTGAAACGGGGGCTAAGTTTGTAAATTTCCTCGCATTTGAGACAAGCGCGCCCTGAAGAGATGGTTCCCCCTTCCTCTCTACCTCCATTTCCCCATTCGTACTCCGTGGGTGCCAAAACACCCTCTCCATCGCAGCCTCCTCCGTCCGCCACCCCATCCACCGCCGCCCTCCTCCACCATGCCGGAGCTGATACCCCGATGCCGCCGTCCATTACAAGAGATCTACCTCTCTCATCCATGGCTTCGGACCAGGATCCTTGCATCCCGTCCTATTGCTTCATCCCCACCATCGTCCACCTTGCCGGCGTCGCTCCTATGACCGTCTCGTCCACCGCGCCCCACTGCCACTGTCTACCCTCCTAGATCTGCTTCCATGCCGCTGACAGCCATCGCTACCATAGCACCGTCAAATTCTCAGCAGATGCATACACGGCGCCGCACCAGAGGCGGTACTCTTTCATATCTTCTCAACTTATTTATCGCAGCAAGAAAATAGATCGCCACTGCTTTACTTTGATTTCTTGTCCATCACTTACTTGCTAGTTGAAAGCAAACATTGGTTGCAAAGTTGCCTTTGTCCGGTTTGCACCTTCAGATCCGCCATGGCACACTCAACACTATACTCCCAATGCTTATGGTTTTCCCCTTTTATATTCCACACTAGTTAAATCACAATAGACTAAATTTCAAAATTGGGTCAGTCGATTTTTCAGAGCTTGCTGGAGTTTGCCGGTGCAAAGGAAGGGGCTCGGGTGGGGACAGTGGTTGTGGGGGGCGATGGTGGGGCCTCGCCGAACGAAGAAAATTCGACGCGGGTGGGGGCGGGGGTGGGGGTGGGGGTGGCGGAGGAACACAGGAGGTGGGGGCCGGTGGTCCGTCTGGCGGCCCGTGTGGTGTTTTGTATGGGAAGAATCAGAGACGAGGCAGAAGAAGGGTTAGGAGTAGGATCTTCATCCAACCGCCTGAAATGGTCGAGTGACCCAAATGACAAAAGTCACGTGACTTGCATGCAGGCATGCCTTTATATTCAGTACCATCATTGTACCTGCTTAGCACTGCTCCTGAATCCATCAAGCTAAACAACGTGCCACTCATAATTCCAAACTTGTTGCTCAAGTATGAATCTGATATGATGCTGATATTACTAAAACAGATAACATTTAATTGTCAGCTAATGTTCCTACTTTACTTTCGAAAAGCACGTGCACCACATATCGAGAGACAGCAGGGAGTTGCATTCTTAATGCACTCTGGTTCATCATGTGTGGGCACTGCGCAACGTACATTTTATTATCCAAAATCTGCTTTCTCTTCTTTAGCATGTTCCTCTTCCGCTCTTCTTTAATAAGTACTCTCTCCATTCCTAAATACAAGTCTTTGTATAGATTCCACCATGGACTACATATGGAGTAAAATGAGTGAATCTACACTCTAAAATGTATCTGGATACATCTGTATGTGATCCATAGTGGAAATCTCTACCAAGACTTATATTTTGAAACGGAGGGAGTATGATAGTAGTACAGTATGTTCCTTGTAGTGAAGATGAGTAGGGACATTTGCAGTGTAGAGGTCTATACGGTCGGTTGTGATGGACACTTTGAACTCTTCAGGCCTCTTTGATTCGTAGGATTTTGTAAACATGGGAATATGATTTGTAGTGGCCAGCCCACTTGAATCCTATAAGAATAGCAAGGAAACGCGGGGAGCGATGTCGCCTTTGAGAGTTACACTGATATTAACAGTACTGTACCTTCAGTTGAAGAGAGCTGGTATCCGAAAACTTTCTAGCCGTACCGGCAATACTAGCACATATATTCCAGCAAGTTCCACTTTGCTAATTTTACTCTGATGCTTATGGTTTTCCCGTAATATCTACACTATGATCTGTGTAGCTACTTTGTGTCGCACTAGTAGCATTCCACTCTTGAAGCTAATGCAATGACTTACAAATTGGCACCAAGGCATTGAGTGCCATTCTGGATGTAATGAAACTCATACGCTCCCCACCTGTTGACTCTTGTCCAGAATATGATCCTAATGACTCTAGTTCAAAATTGCCACATATAGAGAGACAACATGGAATTGCATTTCTTTGGGCGATGTGATTCATCATGAGTGGGAAACCAACATCATATGCAATGAAGCGGAACCTCAAGAATATGCTTCCTCTTCTGTTCTTTAACATGTTTCTCTTTTGTTATTCTGTATTTAGTATGTACAGTATGTTCCTTGTCAGGAAGGGGAGCAGTGACATCTGCAGTCAATAGCTGATAGAGCTGGCATGTATGTGATCGATATGCTTTCAATTACTAGCGGCAATACAAAACCGTATTTTCAAGCGAGTTCCACTTTCCCGATTTATATATCATGGTTATGGTGTACCCCTTTTATGTACACTATGATCTGCCTAGTTGTTGTGTGCTCTTTTTATCATGGTTTGGCAATAAACTCTCTATACAGTATATTATGAACCTATCATCTGCCAACTATCCTTACTTCTGGAGCCTATTTTTTTGTGTACTTGTGCCAGATTATATTAATGCACGCACCATATTATTGCACACATGAGCTCTCTCATCAGAATCCAGTGATAGCAAACAAGTGTCTACAGGGGCGCCCCTATATTAGAATATCCTCTGCATTAAAAAGATAATCTCACTACTATTTATGTTTTCATGGTTCTCAGATAGTATACGTAATTATAGTGAATATCAAAATCCGCACATCAGAAGAATATTGTGGAACACTGCAATGACTTACAAAATTGGCACCAAGGCATTGAGTGCCATTCTGGATGCAATGAAACTCATACGCTCCCCACCTGTAGATTCTTGTTCAGAATATGATCCTGTAGATTCTAACCTCGAAGAGTCAAAGGCAGATGGCCTGTCCTGTTCACCCATCAAGGTGCATATTATAATTTGGCAAGGTTTTATTGATTGCGCGTATCTTGCATATGTTGTCTTGCATTTCTTCTACTTTGTTTCACCGCCATCTGCTTAGTTTACTCATCATATATGTCGAGATGCCATGCCCATCCATTATCAATACATATTCCATCTGTCATCATACCATGTTTTTCCACTCAAATGTTATTCTTGTGCATCTGACATCAAAAAGGAAGAGGGTGATTGCCGAACCTGAAGGAGCACCAGCAAAGTCCTTGAAAAACGTGGTTGTGCCGGAGAAATTAGACAACACCCCACTTATATTGGTCGTACAACCAGTAACACAAAACATAGGACCGACTCCAGCAGACTGTACTCATACTTCACTGGCCACACCACTAGCCCCACCACACAGGACCCGCACTCCAGCAAAAGGTATGCCGATTTCAGTTGCCATAGCACCAGTCGTACCACAGAAAAATCCCACTCCAGCAAAAAGTAAAGCAAGTCCACCGGCCAAAGACCTATCCCAACTGCAAAGACGGCCAATTCCTGCAGATTGGAACCCCATTCCAGTTATTCCCAGTTTAAAAGACAATGCTTTCAATGTTGTTAGGGACTACGTGCATATATTACCATCATGGGAAGATTATAGTGAAGACAAACACCATTTTCACATCTTCCTGCCCACTTACATGTAAGTGCTATTATTCATGGTGATTGTTTTCCTGTTTTCTGTTGATTGAACACATCAATGATTTACATTACATTGTTGTAAGTAGGCGAGGGTCAATCTGGATAGTCATGATGAGCAAAGCTTGCTTGCGCTTTTCAAGGAAGAAATGCAGCAGTATCGGTGTTACCTGAGGAAATCACACTTCGATGGCAAGTCTATAGACGAATATTCGGTGAAGTCTCCTGTGCTAAATTTAGAAGACATTGAATGGAAAAACCATGTTATGCACTGGTCTCGTTCCGAGGGTGAGGTACTGTCTATGATATCGCATGACAATTTGAACTTCTACTTTTCTGCATGTGCCTTACGGATCTTTTTTGCAGGAAATCTTCTCGAAGAAGAATTCCGGTTTGAAAAGAACGATAGGATATTGCAAATATGCTACCGCTGCTTTGCTCTTGTTAGTACCTGTTGTCCTGTATCACTGTACTTGCATACATACCTGGTTCATTATGTGACAGCTTGCTTATCAATTGTTCGCTCCAAATTATCTGATCTATATGAATGCTTACATTAGTGTAGAATATATCCAATGCCAATGATTTTTTTTATCTCTCCATTGTTCTTATAAGTACCTGCTGTCCTTTATCAATGTACTTATGTTTACAGGTAGTTGTTCATGTACCATCACTCTGCAGCTTATTTTCCTTTGCCCCCCATTTTCTACACATCACATCTATATTTACTCTTACCATAAGGTTGGATAACACCGATGGTACTGAAGAAGTTTAGCTCTGCATTGCTCTTGGCTGTAACTTTTTCATGTATCACTGTACTTACATTTATAGCTACTTGGTTATGTAGCATCACTCTTCGTCTTATCTTAAATATTCTCCATTTTTCTTATACTGTCACATCTATATTTACTCTTAATAAAATGTAGAATAAAGGCAATGCTTATGAATAAGATTCTTTGGTAAACTTCTTGCATTGCCCCCCATCAGCATGGACAAGGGCTTTGTAGAGCCTGTCTTCACCAATAATGTAAGGTTGTCCTTCTCAAGCCTTTAAACTTTGTTGTGCATATTTGGTTAGGCATGACTGCAACAACTGTTTATTTTTGGTGTTTGCATCAAATTGCATGTTTAAAGTTTATTATGTAGTTCATAAACAAAAGTTTGTCCTTCTCAATTTAAGTTTTCAGTTGTACAACCAAGTTCCTTCTTCATACCATGTAAATTAAACTATACAGAGCAAGTGATCTTCTTTTGCACTTCATGTATGCTTCTGTTCTTGATCCGTAATCCAGTGGTGTGGTGAACCTACCCACTACAGCACAATGTCACATTCTGCAATGTCTTAACTATGAACAATGTCATATCATTCTACTATTATTTAAACCGTCTCTTTATTTGCCAATCTGAAATGGGATAAATTGACACCACACTAACCATTAATACTTATGAGTTCTCGATCTGTAATCCAGTGGTGTCATGAAGCTGCCAACTCCTTCACAATGTCATTTCCTGCCATGACTTGACCTGAACAATACCATATTGTGTTAATGCTATTTTAAACTGTGTCACTTTATTCGTCAGTAAGAAATGTGATGAATTGTCAACACTAATACTTATATGTGCAAAACCTATCATCTGTCTGCTTGTTTATCTTTCAGAGTGAGGACGATATAAGTGTCAAACAAGCACAGTCTCATCAGCTTGCTCAGCTGCTTGCGCTACAGCTCCCGAGAAGGGCTAACCTTTCTTGAACTCTATTAAAGTGCTGACAGTTTTGTATATTATTTTATCGGTGTGTTCATTTCCACTGGTGGCGATCTTTGATGCCCAGTGTATGTAATCTGCTGTCTGCTTGTGCTTTATTATCATAGTGGCGAACTTTGATGCCCAGTGGATGTAATATGCCGTAATTTCTTTATTGTATAGTCTAGGTTTTTTCTTATTCACGATCCTGCAGTTATTTTACTGTATATATATCCTATCTTCGCAGTAAACCGGCCAAACTGTAAAATTACGGTACATAATCGGGCCATCATGCAAATCAGTATGTATGATCCGCATCATGGGCCCCGTCATCTTGGTATGTTAACAGGCCTAAATGTAAACTAGCCCACTAGTAAATTCGGGCCTTTAATAGGCCGAGTAAACCATCGACCCTATTTTCGCAAGAAAACTCAATGGGCTTTCAGGAGGATGAAAAGTAGGTTGGGCCTAAAACATGCCGAACAGCTCACGGGCCGGCAGCAGGCGAAATAGACCCCGGCCCATGATTGTGCCAATCAAATCACGGGCTTGTAACAGGCCAAAATTGTCTTGGTCCTTGTTTGGCCCAATCAGATTATCGGTTGTGAGCAGGCCGGATGCAAACCGGACCGTAGTTTGGCCCAACTATATGACGGGCTTTTAACAGGCTGAAATAAATATAGGGCCGAAATGTTAAACGGGCCTTTAACAGGTCGAAACTAATATGAGGCCGAATGACTAAATGGGCCTTTATCAAGTGGGCCCAAAAGCATTGCGTCCAGTTGACGGGCCGAATCTGAGATGGGCCATAATTTAGCCCAAAGCCTCTCAAAGGGCCGTACCTGATCTGGGCTGTAATTTGGCCCAGAACGTGGTAGGATTTTAACGGGCTAGATCTCATATGTGCCTTTATTAGGCCGAGACCGTGGCTGGCTGTTAATGGACCGGATCAAATATGGGCCGACATTTGGCCCAAAAACATGGCAGCCTGTTAATGGGCCGGCCTACTAGTGTCATCAAAATCTTGTGGGCCTTCACCTGAGCCGACCCATAATGGTCGGTGAAATCTCTTGGGCCTTTAGCTGGGTCGGCCCATTATGGTCCGCAAAATCTTGTGGGCCTTTAGCTGGGCCGGCCCATTATGGTCCGCAAAATCTCATGGGCCTTTAGCTGGGCCGGCCCATTATGGCCTGCAAAATCTTGTGGACCTTTAGCTAGGCCAACCCATTATGGTCCACAAAATCTCGTGGGCCTTTAGCTGGGCCGGGCCATTATGGACCGCAAAATCTTGTGGGCCTTTAGTTGGGCCGGCCCATTTAAACTTTATGGGCCACTTTTGGGCCGGTCCACGTGTCAACATTTCATAAGCGCATCTCGCCCATTGGATGAGTGACACCTGTGCCAACGCAGAGCTAACGTGTTTCCTCTAGGAAATGATGATTTTACACGTGGAAAATCCCGATTGGTCCGGGCTATTAACGGGTTATCGGATCCAAAACCGGACCCGATAGCTTAACGGCATTCCGTTATGGTGGATGCCATGTATCAGTCACCCTTGACGAAAGAACTTCTGTGACGCGTGATTTATCGTCATGGAAGTGGACACTTCCATGATGATAATTTTGGTAATGTCATGGAACACTTCTACGACAGCACAGGTATGACTATCTTGATTCTGTCATAAAATCGTCATGGATGTACATGCATGACAGAAAACGTGACCTATTGTGACAAACACCTATCATCACGGAAGTGTATTTTTTTGTAGTGTAAGATCCACCACTAGCGCCTCCACTCAGTCCCGCCTCCCCTCTTTATCGAGATTCTAGCAAAAGAACATTTTTTTCATCGTCCCCATCTGTCGGATTCCGGGTTCCGGCAGACCCTTGAGGTTCGAACACTGGGGTGCGTGCAGAGATTTAACCCTCTGCCTATCTGCTCCTTGCCGGACCGCTAGGATCTAAACTACCAAACAGAACAACACAAGAGACACAAGATTTATATTGGTTCAGGCCACCATTGTGGTGTAATACCCTACTCCAGTGTGTGGTGTGGTGGATTGCCTCTTGGGCTGATGATGAACAATACAAGGAAGAACAGCCTCGCGAGGGTCTGTTCTTGGCTGGTGCGACGAACTGCTGGAAGGAGTTCAATCGCTCTATCTACTGGTTTCTTGGTGAGGATCCAGATTGCCTCTACCCTGGGGGTGGCTAGTCCTATTTATAGGCAAAGGCCCTAGGCCTCTTCCCAAATATTGAGCGGGAAGGGCGCCAACAATTGGCCATTTTGAAGGGGAACAGTGGGTACACTTATCCTGACTAAAGTTGGTCCTCGCCTGCCAAAGGCTCTGGTGGTGACGCCTGCTTGGGCTCCACAATGACTTCCTGCCGTTGGGCTGGTCTTGGTCTTGTTGCACAGAAATGGATGCCTTTGCTTGATGCTCTCGCCTGCGCTTGCTACCTTTGCACCAAAGAGGAAATAAGGACACTGTGCGGGCTGGCGCCCGACTGGCGCCCTTGGTCGTCATGGCTTGCGTCATGGGCACCTCGCGAGCCCACTTGATGAGGCCGTGCCTGAGGAAGCTCCCTGTCATTCGCCCCGCGAGGCTTGGCCCCTCGCGAGGGTCTTGAGTTTGCGTTGATGAAGATGGGCTGTGCTGGGCCTCCTTTGAGCCACGCCGCAGGCCGCAGGCAGGCAAGTCTGGGGACCCCCGTTCCCAGAACGCCGACAGTAGCCCCCGGGCCCACGGCGCGCCCGGACTTGGGCGAGCAGAGAGGCGAAAGGGCAAGTGCGAAGCATCGCGGGCCCTAACAGCCTGCGGCCTTGGGCGCCGCGTGGCGGTTGATTGGACATGGGCGGCACTGTTCCCCCACGCTTCCTTATTTTATGCCTTGCTAGGCGGACTTGCTGCCGCACACAGTCGCTCCCCATTCCGTTGCTTGAACGCTCCCTGTCATTTCTCCTCTCGAACTCAAGTTTTCGCATCCAATCCAATCTCGAACCTTCCCCCTCCCCCTTCTGCCGTCATGGCTCCGCCGAGGAAGGGAAGAGGGAAGAAGCCCATGCCGCCGCCTCGCTCATCGTCGTCGGCGGCCCCCGCCATCGATCGGCTGGTCATAATCAATCAAGAAGGCCTGGGCAAGGTCAGCTCGTCCCTGGCCACCATATTCAACGAGTGCGGGAGGACGACGGCCTGGCCCGCGTCTCGCTTCTCCATTGATAGGATTGCCACCGAGGTCTGGTACTTCGTCGACGCCTTGTGGGCGGGACTGGTTCCCCCCTTTTCTGATTTCTTCAACGCTGTGCTTTCCCATTATCAGATCCATATGATGCATCTGGGTCCTGAATCCATCACCCTTCTCGCGGTTTTTGCTTTCGTTTGTGAGGCAATGATGGGCATCATTCCTTCGGTTGCCTTGCTGCGCCACTTCTTCTCTCTGCGCCTTGCCGACCCCACCCAATGTTCAGGGTGCGTGAGCTTCATCGCTGCGCCTGAGACAGCGGCTTCAGGGATTGACTTCAGTCTTCCTCCGCCTGCGCCTGGGTTTCGTGAGCGGTGGCTGTATGTGGACGTAGGGGTGCCCAGCCCCCTGCTGACGGAGCCATCTTCGCCTGCTATCCCCAACTCAGGCTGGGGCCAGGAGACGCTCGCGAGCCCACGGCTCGCCTTCGTCTGGCGTCGCTTCAAGTTCTTGAAGGAGCTCGGCGTGACAGCGCCCAAGGTGGTGAAGGAGTTCTTGCTACGCCGCGTCGCCCCTGTCCAACGCCATTCTCATCGGATGTGGGCCTTCAGCGGTCGTGGGGATCGTATGCGGCTCCAGGAAGAGGACCTGACGCCTGAAGCGCTGAGGAAGGTGCTCTTGGTCTTGACTGGGGATCCTTCCCCCGGCGGCATTCGGCAAGGGGGGGCCTTGCTGTACCTCTGCTCGAATAGAGGTGACTTCATGAGCCAGATGCCCATTTTCGACGAATGGGGGCCGCACCCGGCTGGCCTCCAAGGGCCTCGCAAGGACCCAGTGGTGGTGGTCACCCTCACAGCCGGCCAGGGCGACTCTTCCTCAAGTGGCGGAGCAGGGAGGCATGAGCCTCTGGAGGCCGAGGGTGCCCCCGCCGAGGTGACATCACTGGGCGGCGCTCATGAGGGAGCGGCCCCTGAGGCCTGTACTGCCGTAGCTGAAGGTGGCGAGCGGCCGCCCACAGTGCCTGTGGCTGAGGCCCCTGAGGCCCCAGCTGCTCTTCTTGGTGAGGCGACCAGCGGCGCGCATCAGGCGGACGCCCCCGACGTGGGTCGCCTCAGTGCTTCCTCTTCGTCGCAGGTTGACCCCTGCGCTCAACTCTTGGGTCGCTTCCGCGTGGACTTTGAGGCCCTCCGGAAGAGGAGGGAGGCCCTGGGTGATGATTACCCTTGCCGCCTGCTGAAGCGTAGGAAGTACTTCGCCATCGATGAGTAAGCCATCTCCCTTCCCAGCTCCTGATTCTTCCGTTGTCTGTCTTGATCCTTGCTCCGCAGGGCCCTTCCTTCCGAGCTCGTGGGGGTGGTTGAGGAGCCATCCCCCTCGTCTCCGCCCTCTCCGCCGTCTTCGATCGTTCCGAACAGCAAGGCCCTTGTGGCGAGGCCAGTTGGTGAGATGAACCATCCCGAGGCGCAGCGCGGCCCTGCGCTCCCCGCGGCCTTCCTTCGCGAGCCTTCACGTGGCATAGCCAGCCTGCCGTGGGCTTCTCGTCTGGTCGTGGATCGCGATTGGCTGGGGTACTCCCGGCGCTCTTCACTTGGAGATGGACTGGCTCTAGGTCGGGCCTCTGGCAGGGCGTGCCCGGTCGTCTCAAGGGCGCCAGTCCCCAGCCCCCTGCCCGGAAGGGGAGTGCTGATCCGTGCCCCACGGCGCTCGCTTGGGGCGGATGATGGTGTGGAAGACGTACTCGAGTGCGCCCGGGAGCGTCGCGCTCTTCGCCAAGGGTTCCTCCAGAGGGCGGCTGACGCGGTGAGCCTGCTTGGTGAGGAGCTCGCTGATGAGCACACGCGCCTTGAGGCCGAGGGCCTGCGCCTGGTTGCAGAGAGGCGTGAGCTGGAGGTGGCTGCCTCCCTCGCGCATCGTCGGCGCGATCTCGATGATGAGGAGGCCAAGGCGTCGCTAGTGGCCTCTCGGGAGGCCCGTTCCCGGGCTGTCGAAGAAGCCCAGGAAGCTGACCGGCGGCGAGAGGCCACGGAGGAGCGGGCACGGGAACTCCTGGCCCGGTGCCACTCACTGGAGGAGCAGGTGGAGCTGCGTGAGGCGGCCCTTGCGTCGACGAAGGTGGCCTCCAGCGACCCAGCGGAGCTCTAGAAGCGTGAGGAGGCGCTGAAGCTGGAAGCCGCCGAACGCGCACGCGAGTATGAGCGCCTGGAGACGAGAGAGCGCTTGGTGATACAGGCGGAGGACGATGTCGCTGCGCGGGAAGCCTGTGTCTCGGAGGAGGTCGGACGTCGGGTGGCGACGGCACGCCTGAACCTCGAGCGCGAGTTCAAGGAGAGGCTGGAGTTGGTCCGGACCGAGGCCAAAGGTAGGACCACCGTCCTTAGGACCAAACTAGAGGAGGCAACGCGGCGGGTCGATGCCTTGTGGGTCGCACTTGAGGCGGCGCATGGGGAGTCAACTACTTCCCATGCCGAGGTGCTTCTTCTTCGCCAACAGGTGGTTGAGGCTGAGGCAGTCGCTCGCTAGAATGCGGACGAGATACATCAGCGGCGGCTCTTGGAACACGAGCACGCCCCCATGCTCACCACGCTTCGGGAGAGGGCCAACACGGCCTTAGGTAACATCTGCAAGGCGGCCGTCGGCGAGCCGCATGCCATTACCTACGCCGGCAACCTTCAGTTCTTCACCGACATCGTGACGCAGCTGGAGGCGCGGTCGGTTCGTGCCAGCAGGTTGGTGGAGGAGAGGAGCCGAGCGCTGCTCGGGCGCGCCTTTTCCCGCGTCTTCAGCCATCTTCGGAACATGGATCCTCACTTCAACTTTGATGCCGCCATCGCCCCAGTCCCCCAGGCCGTCCGAGACGACCTGACGTACTGGGTGGAAGACAACATGGACGCCCTTGTCAGGGCCTTCGCTTCAGATGATGATGGCGTGATCGTGGCCGCCGACGAGGGCGGCGTGGTGAACGGCCCTGACGTCGCTGGCGACAACGCGGAGGGCGATGGCGAGGCCGGCGACGCCAGCAACAGTTCGGGCGGCGTTCCTGAGGATGCATTGGGGGATTTATCCGACTGATAGCGCATTGCTCCTGTTTCCTTATCCTGCATGAATAGAACTCAGGCTTTTGTCCCGATGGTTGTAAGAGCATTTTTTGGAGGGGGTGCCCCTCATGTAAAACTTATGTTCAGCGTACTAGTGAATGCTACTTCGCTCACATGCCCGTGCCAAGTGGTAGGCCATGTGACGAGCCGGCTGGCTAGTTTACCTTTGTCTCGAGAGGGCCTCGAGATAACTTGTCGGAGGCCGTGGCGCCTCGCACGCCTCCTGATTGAATCCATGGTATCTGCAGTGAAAAACCTCCTGAGAGGGTACATCGACGGCAGTCTGGGTTGCACGCAAGCCAGGCCAGAACCGGCTCGCGAGGGGAGGCAGCTGAGGTGAGGTCGTAACCGAAACGCGAGAGATTGCTCGAACGAGACTAAGCACCCCTTCACCAAACACACACAAATCTCAAATTTGAGTCCAACTTAAATCCAGCGGGGGAAAGCAACAACCAAGAGAAAAGCAATGAAAGCAGAAAAAGGCCGCGTCCGGCACCTAGTCTAGTCTTGGACGTCTTCTCAGCAGCGCGGAGCTAAGTGCTACCACTGGGCGTGGGAGGGAGCCCCAGGGCCTGAGGCTAGCACCCCTGAGACTCCAAGGCGTGTACAGCCCCACTCATTATTACGTGAGAGTGTCACGGGGCGGTGAGCTTCACAGGCACTGGGCCTTCTTCACAGGTACCGGCCTTGCTTCATATCGCCTGATGAGGGCCCCGCCTTGCACCACACTCTAGTGCCATCAACGACGACCGGAAACCAGGAGGCCGCCAATGGGGTAGAGCGGTCGCCAGCGGTTCCCCCGACGACCACGAGTCCTCCGCCAGGGGAAGGCCCTGAGGCACCTCCCCAGCGGAGGACCTACCTCCTGGGAACGCCTTGCTCTGAACGCCGCGGTGGTGATGTCGGATCTCGGGCCCTCTCCTGCAGCCCCCGACGCCCTAAGAGGCCGCGGGAGCGGGGCAGCTGCTCGCTGTGGCGACCTGCACCTCCTGCGACCCATGATTAGTGTATGCCAGCTCCTGAGGGATTAGTGGTACCCGATAATCGTCGCTTCCAGCGTGGCCGGTGGGGCCGTCCCTGGGTTCCTGGAAGAGCTCAGCTTCTGGCGCCTCGTCCCCCCAACTCGGGCTGAGGAGTGAGCCCTGTTCGCCTTCACGCTGGTGCCCTTGATCCATCATGTGGGGAACGTACTCTTCTGGGGCCGTCATCCCGAAGGCCGCGCCATGCAGCTCTGCCTGATGCGCCTACCTGGGGGTGGTAGCGCGGCGGCCCGCTGGGGCCGTGGGTCGCGACGAGTCCTTCTTCGCTGGCGGGGAGCGGAGTCAGTGCTGCCGCCGGCCCGGTGCTGACTGCTTCACTGGTGTTGGAGTAGCCTTGGATCCCATGGGTGCACGTGGTGCCCCCGCGCGGGCCGCCCTAAGCCTGAGGCAAGAGCTGACTGCAGAAGGGGTGAGCCCCCGAGGCGGCAAAGCCCAGGAGCTCCGCCACCCGCTCTAGCAGCACGTCGCGGCCGCCTTCCATCAGCCTGCACTGCAGCAGCTCTCGGGCCATCGTGAGCGCGGCCCTTGAGTTCGCCTGCTCCCGGTGAGTGTACGGCATCGTGGCCGCGGCATGGTTGGAGGCCCTTGCGGCCGACCGCGTCTGCCTCGGTTTCAGAGCCGTCGAGGCCTGTCCGCGTCGCCCACGGCCCGCAGCACCCTGCGGACCGCAAGCTGCCTGGGGCATGGGGTCGCCCGGGGCGTGCGGCTCTATGCGGGCGGGCCATGCTGCCCAGGGATAGGGTTGCCCGCCTGGTCGCCGGACTTGGTGATGATGATGCGACGGGACGCGAAGTGGCGGAAGGTGGATCCCGGTGCACCCCTACCTGGCGCGCCAAATGTCGGATTTCGGGTTCCGGCAGACCCTTGAGGTTCGAACACTGGGGTGCGCGTGGAGATTTAACCCTCTGCCTGCCTGCTGCTCGCCGGACCGCTAGGATCTAAACTACCAAACATAACAACACAAGAGACACAAGATTTATACTGGTTCATGCCACCATTGTGGTGTAATACCCTACTCCAGTGTGTGGTGTGTTGGATTGCCTCTTGGGCTGATGATGAACAATACAAGGAAGAACAGCCTCGTGAGGGTCTGTTCTTGGCTGGTGCGACGAACTGCTAGGAGGAGTTCAATCGCTCTATCTACTAGTTTCTTGGTGAGGATCCAGATTGCCTCTACCCTGGGGGTGGCTAGTCCTATTTATAGGCAAAGGCCCTGGGCCTCTTCCCAAATATTGAGCGGGAAGGGCGCCAACAATTGGCCATTTTGAAGGGGAACAGTGGGTACACTTATCCTGACTAAAGTTGGTCCTCGCCTGCCAAAGGCTCTGGTGTTGACGCCTGCTTGGGCTCCACAATGACTTCCTTCCTGCCGTTGGGCTGGTCTTGGTCTTGTTGCACAGAAATGGATGCCTTTGCTTGATGCTCTCGCCTGCGCTTGCTCCCTTTGCACCAAAGAGGAAAGGAGGACACTGTGCGGGTTGGCGCCCGACTGGCGCCCTTGGTCGTCATGGCTTGCGTCATGGGCACCTCGCGAGGTACCCTGCCTTGAACTCTCCGCCTCCTCGCGAGCCCACCTGATGAGGCCGTGCCTGAAGAAGCTCCCTGTCGTCCGCCCCGTGAGGCTTGGCCCCTCGCGAGGGTCTTGAGTTTGCGTTGATGAAGATGGGCTGTGCTGGGCCTCCTTTGAGCCACGCCGCAGGCCGCAGGCAGGCAAGTCTGGGGACCCCCGTTCCCAGAATGCCGACACCATCATCTTCGGCTACGACAACACTTTTCCTTGGCGTTCATGGCCGACGACACCTCTCCCCATCAACCTTGTCCATGAGTAGAGAAGCACCACGAGTTAACCAACTGTCAGTGCTAAAACCGATGGATCTCAGGTAGGGGGTCCCGAGCTGGTGGTCTCAGCTAGATGGTAACATGAGGTAGGAAAGACAAGATGTTTACCCAGGTTCGGGCCCTCTCCAAGAGGTAAAACCCTATGTCTTACTTCTGATTGTATTGATTGTGATGGGAAACAAAGTGCAGGATGATCTACCTCGAGATAGTATGTATGAGTTCTAACTGTTTCTACGATGCCCCTACACACTAAACCCCTCGGCTTATATATGCGTTGGGGGTATCTAGGGTTACAAGTATGCCGGTTACATATAGGGATAAACATGTCGATCATTTGAATATGCCTTGAAGTGTACACAAAGTCTTCAAAGGATTCCATCTTGAGTACGCCGAGGGCCATGAATTGCATGGCCTATTCTTCAATTGTCGGTGGGTCCTCGGCTCAGCCCATGACTGGTAGGACGACATGGTGAGCACCCCCTAATCCAGGACACCATTGTCGGTGTCAAAACCGGCAGATCTCGGGTAGGGGGTCCCGAACTGTGCGTCTAAGGATCGAAGGTAACAAGGAGACAGGGGACACGATGTTTACCCAGGTTTGGGCCCTCTTAATGGAGGTAATACCCTACTTCTTGCTTGATTGACTATGATGAATATAAGGGTTACAAGAGTTGATCTACCTTGAGATCGTAATGGCTAAACCCTAGATGTCTAGCCTGTATGATTGTGATCTTGCCCTACGGACTAAACCCTTCGGATTATATAGACACCGGAGGGATCTAGGATTGCACAGAGTCGGTTAAAAGAAGGAAAATACATGATCCGAACGCCAAGCTTGCCATCCATGCAAAGAAGAGTCCCCTTCGGATACGAGGAAGGTTCTTTTATCTTGTATCTTCAAGGCCCATCAGTCCGGCTCACATCACATAGCCCGGACGCCCGAGGACCCCTTAGTCTAGGACCCCCTCAGTAGCCCCTGAACCAGGATTCAATGATGATGTGTTCGGCACGCAGGTTGTCTTCGGCATTGCATGGCAGGTTCCTTCTCTGAATACTTCAATGCAATCCTCCACGCAGACAACTGTATTCGGCTTTATTAAACAACTTCAGCTTAAGCTGTAAGGGCAAAAATATTTGAAATGAAATAAGCCATGTCCACAGGCAATTTTTCCGGCGAGGCGTTATGTCCTGGCCGGGTTAGTATTCTGAACCGTTTCACAACCTCATTTCGTATTTCGAGGCATGGCCCTTGCCACGTCTTGTCAAAGCAGAGATCGTGTCCCCTTATCACGGGGTTTTCATAATGAGGGTTTGGGTTATCCAACTGTGTCGTTCGCACATCCCTTGGGAATAGGCAAGATTTAAGGCTTGTGAGGGGGCGCTTGACATCCACTGCCTTTATAAGAATATAATGGTCCATCTTTTTACCCCACGCCTTCTTCCTCCTTCGCCTACCTGCCATTCGAGCTCCAGTGCCCAAGTCTCAATCCTTTCCCTCGCCACCAAGCACTCTAGCCATGTCCTGATCTGGAGTGCAAGGCAAGTGGATGGCCTCCTCTATTATAGAGGAGAACATCACAGAGCTCCGAGAAGCTGGGTATCTAGCCACAGACATAGTCCACCGGCTTGCTGCCAAAAAGCAGATCATCCCCACTCCGAAGGCTAACGAAAGGGTAGTGTTCATTCCCCATTTCCTTCGCGGACTAGGGTTTCCCCTTCATCCTTTTGTCTGCGGTCTCATGTTCTATTATGGGCTAGATTTCCATGATTTAGCCCCAAATTCCTTCCTCAACCTCTTGGCGTTTATCATTATGTGCGAGGCATTTCTCTGAATCCCTCCCCACTTCAGCCTATGGCTCAAGGTCTTCAATGTGAAGCCAAAGGTGGTTGAGGGCCAACACACAGAGTGCGGTGGCGCCATGGTAAGCAAACTCCCTAACGTCACTTGGCCAAAGGGAACATTTGTGGAGAGCGTCAAAGGATGGCAGCAGAGGTGGCTCTATATCACGGAACCCCGTGACGCCACATGGGCCGCCGCACCGGAGTTCAAATCTGGACCTCCGATGCGGCTTACATCCTGGCTTAATAAGGGCCTAGATTGGGAATCACCTGACGAGTTGACGGTGCTGGAGAGCCGCATCAAGGGCGTGATTAACAAGAAGACCAGCCTCCCCAGCATGATCCAGGTGATGCTTTTTCTCCGGATTCTTCCTTGTCAGCGCCGAACTCAATACATGTGGGAGTTCGACCTGGCCGGTCTCCGGACCCTGCAGCGGTTCTTCGGCATGATGCGCGAAGATATATGGAAACTACTATTCAGGACTCAAAAGTCGTGGCCAGAGATAAGCGAAGACCGCGGCTATGACAGCGCATGTCTGGCCACTCCCATAAGTTTTTATAATAACTTTCATTTGCAAATGCAAGGGGTATACTGAACCTTTGTGGTTCCCACAGGGCTGGACAAAGAAGGCGGAGCACATCAAATGTCCGATCCACTGCCCGAGGACCAAGCCACTCCCTTGCTGGCCAAGATGCTGGTTCCAGCACCATATCAGGCGCGGGAGAAGAAGGTCAAAAAGAAGGGCAAGGAGACCAGAGGTGGTCTCCGTTGTAAGGGTACTTGGACGCTATGTCTGAAGACTCCGAAGCCTCCTCCTCTCATGAAGAAGACGTGGAGGAGGAAGAGAGTAACTCCCCCCCCCCCCCCAGGGAAAAAAAGAAAAGGTGGGCTCCCGAGGATCTGGAGGCGGAGGTGGCCAAGAAGGGAAAATCCACATTTTCGGATGATTCCGAAGCGGATGCTGATGCCACCCCAAAGTGGCGCCCCAGGTTGAAGCCCTCGGATGAATCGTAAGTATCCGAAGATACCATATATCCGATTTCATACCATATTATTTTACCATACCGAAGTGCGTATTTATAGCCCGACTTGCGATGTCCCCCAACGATTAGCATCATCTGGGAACTCGCTCGGGACAAATGCGATGGAGAGCGAGTCGCCTCCGCAGATCTCTCCACCCACTGCCCAGGATAACACCGAAGTGTTGTCTCGGGAGGTCGTGAGGGTGGCGGCGGAGGGTAATACCTTCATTCCCGAAGAGAGGGGGAAATCAACCCCCATGGAGACCGGTGACGGGGGTAACGCTCAGTTTGGCCCCCGACCGAACATTATTCCGGAGACCCATACGGCTCCGGAATCAGGCCGGCAGCCTTCTTCAAGGGAAGGGGGCATGCCGTCTCCGCCTGCACCCTCTGTCAATCCAGAGGTGCCAGACACTCTGATGGAAGCACTTCAAGGTGCTTCCATTGTGGAGGACCACTGTACCCTTATGGGTATGGTGGTTGAGAAGGTTCGGTCCACTAAAAGCGGATTGAACCAAGCCTATGACAGCCTTCTATCAGGCTTTGTGGTATGTGAAGTTAGTTATGTCTAGAAGGAACAACTGTATATAGATAGTAGCCCGTGAGACTCTGTTTGGTGTTTCCCGTAGAAGGGCTGAACAGAGGATCGATTTGTATACCACAGGAGCTAACATATATGTCTATGTTGATGAGCAGGCTGCAAAGTTGGCAGCAGCCTCGCATGCAGCCGACGTCTCCGAACTAAAGTGGAGGCTGGAGGCAAAACAAGGTATGTTTTACTGAAGCATACCTGAACTGATGTGAGTTCCAATTTGTTATCTGACTGAGCTTTATATGTATGCTCATAGCTGACTCTTCTGAGGTCGAAGCCCTCAAGAGTGCGCTAGCCGCAGCCAAGAAGGAGGCGAACAAGGAACGCCCCACTCGCCAAAAGCATGAGGTGAGGTCGGATGAAGTCCAACAAGAGCTCACATACGCCATAAAGAAATGTGAGTCTTTGGAGGCAGGGTGTCGGATCATGAATCCGATCTTACTGCGGGGCTCCAAAGTGCAAAGGAGGCCCGGGTTGAAGCCCAAGGTGCCTATCAGGAGATTCGTGAGGCCAAGAATATCGCGGTTGGTAAGACTTTTAATATGTAGAGCAAATATGTAAGGAGGAAGTATACCTTCTTGACACACATTTGGAGTTCTCCAGGAGCGTTTGCAGATTTGCCCCGAAGTGTTGCAGATGCTGCGGATTTCTTCCGAGCCGAAGAGAGGAGACCAACAGAGAAACTATTCTGGTCACAATACCGTGAGCCAGAGCAGACCTTGCCCCTCGGCGATCAGCTAAAACAGCTGACCGAGCTGCATAGGATGGCCGAGCTGGCCATGAAGGATGTCATAATCCGTCTTTGGCCAGCCGAACCAATACCTAATAGCTACTTCGGGCTTGTGAAGCGGCTGGGCAATGCCTGCCCAAGGCTAGATGCTATTAAGCGGTCGATCTGCATCGAAGGTGCCCGGTTGCCCTTCGCCCGTGTCAAGGTACAATGGGCAAAGATGAATGCCGCTAGTCTTGCAACCGAAGGACCGCCCGTAGGCAAGGAGCATCGTGCGCCGGAGAAGTACTTCAGCGACGTCCTTGAAGGATCCCGTATTATAGAGGGCCTGTGCTTGAAGGATGTGATGTTTGAATGAATGTATCCGCAATGCCCAAACTGTGTAATGAAAACAGAGCGTTCGTATAAGGTTAGCCTTGTTTCCTCTGAATTTATTTATCCTCTGTTGCGACCGTTTACTAAATCTGATAGTTGGCCAGCCGTCGGCTTCAGCCCCTCAAGTAGATACTACGGGGGTGTTCGGAACAGAACAAAAACACACTTAACCCAATGATTTGGTCCTTAAAGGAGGTGCTAGTGCGGCAAACCAGGCAATCAGACTATGCGGCTTTATCACTCTCACTTAGCCATAGGAGTTTGATGATAGAATTATAGGCGCAACCCCTTGTGTTGATCAGCGATCCAAATTCAGGCGTTGTAAACACCTGACTAGGTTAAAACTAGTCCTTCATGTTACATGGAAAAAATTGCGAGAGATTTATACTGAGTCACCGAATAGCTGACCAGCTCTCGCCGCATCATGACAGTCAGTTTTCAGCTTTCTCTACTAAGGTGTTTGTCCGTCCAACCAGAAACACAATCGCAGTAGTTCTCCATTCACTTCTTTAGCCAAACAATTGGAACGTAAGGTAGTAACCACAGGTGACGGGCAACCCAACTATTGACCCAAGACATGATTCGGAGCTGATGCATATAATACCGGATTCGGGACGCCGAATTGCACTTGTGAAAGTGTTCGGAGTTATAATAAATTTAAGCACAATATGTGGCTGAATGGAGCCCCTAGCGATTTAGGTCAGGCCGAGGTGTACATGGCAATCACATGATAAAAAGAATATGGAAGAAGAAATAAGCCAGTACCATGTGATTTGGGCGAAAAACTGTTTCCATTATAGTCTGATTGATACGTCTAAACGTATTTGAACAGATAATGCTATAAGCATCGAGGCTATTTTACATGCCGAGCGCAAGGGAAAGCTGTGTACAAGTATTTAAGAATATTGGGGGAGGTGATCTTGAAAGACCCTTTAGGTACTCCGCCTGCGCTTCTTTTCACCTTGGTGTGTGATCCTTTGAGAGGATTAATGAATGAGTTTTCATAAGGGACCGAAAAAGGGACCCTATGACACCATAAAAAGGGCTTTGTAGGTTATAACGATCCTGAAAAGGAAAACGAAGTTAAGAAAAAGATGGATGGGGGTCTGGACACGGTTGAGCCGTATTGTGGACTTCATCCTCCATATGCCTCCATCATCGCCCATGGTATTTTTAGTGCGTAATTATGAGCACGCGGTACATACATTGTTGTTTGGTTGGGGCAAAGACAGAGGCCAGATTGCTAGTTGATCCCCTGATGAGATGGACTATCATTCTGCGGGGTAGTCCGGACTCATTTGATAGGGTCCGGTGGCGTAAATGTCGATGTGGAGCTTGGCTTGATAAGCTCGACCTGTACTTCCGCCGCGAGGGCCGCAATGTGTTCCTCAGTACGGAGTGAACGGTCCATGTTTCCATGAACTGTTATAACATCGCGTGGCCCTGGCATTTTAAGTTTTAGATAATCATAGTGCAGAACCGCATTGAAGCGGGCAAAGACGGTTCGTCCGAGCAGCGCATGATAGCCACTGCGAAAAGGGACGATGTCGAAGATCAAGTCTTTGCTTCGGAAGTTGTTCGGTGAACCGAATATGACCTCCAATGTGATTGAGCCTGTGCAGCGGGCCTCTACACCAGGTATTACTCCTTTAAAGGTAGTTTTAGTGGGTTTGATTCTTGACGAGTCAATACCCATTTTCTGGACTATGTCCTGATATAGCTGATTCAGACTGCTGCCGCCGTCCATGAGGACTCTCGTGACGTGGAATCCATCGATAATTGGATCAAGGAATAATGCGGCTGAACCTCCATGACAGATACTGGTCAGATGGTCCCTGCGATCGAAGATGATCGGGCATGCTGACCATGGGTTGAATTTTGGGGCAACTGGCTCTATCGCATAGACGTCCCTTAACGCGCATTTGCGCTCCCTTTTAGGGATGTGGGTAGCATATATCATGTTCACCATCTTGACTTCGGGGGGGGGGGGGGATTTCTTTTGTCCCCTTGTGTTCAGTGGGCGAGGCTCCTCATCGTCGTCCTCGTTGGGCGACCCTTTCCCCGTATGTTCGGCGTTTAACTTGTCGGCCTGTTCGAAGACCCAACATGTTCTGTTGGTATGGTTAGCAGGCTTGTCAGGGGTGCCATGAATCTGGCAAGGTCGATCAAGTATTCGGTCCAGGCTAGATGAATCGTCTTTGTTTCTTTTGAACGGCCTCTTCCATTAACCGGCCTTGGAGCCACTGGATCCGGTGTTAACCATCGTGTCTTTGGTATTATCAGCGTTGCTCCGATGCTTATTTTTATTGCGTCGGGGCCTGCTGTTTCTGTTATTTGCTTCGGAAGTGTCGGGATCGCTGGTAGTGTTGCTGCTACGAGCCAGCCAGCTATCTTCACCTGCACAAAAGTGGGTCATGAGTGATGTGAGGGCTGCCATGGACTTCATTTTTTCTTGGCCGAGGTGTCGGGAAAGCCATTCGTGGCAGGTGCTGTGTTTGAAGGCTGCTAGAGCCTCGGCATCCGGACAGTCGACAATTTGGTTCTTTTTGACTAGCAACCGGGACCAGAATTTTCTGGCTGAGTCTCCGGGCTGCTGAACTATGTGACTAAGGTCATCGGCGTCTGGAGGTCCAATATAAGTGCCCTAGAAGTTATCTCTAAAGGCATCCTCCAGGTCTTCCCAGCTTCCAATAGAGTTTTCTGGGAGGCTATTTAACCAGTGCCAAGCTGGCCCCTTTAGTTTGAGGGGGAGGTATTTGATGGCATGTAGATGATCGCCGCAAGCCATGTGAATGTGGAGAAGGAAGTCTTCGATCCATACTACGGGATCTGTTGTGCCATCATATGACTTGATGTTCACAGGTTTGAACCCTTCCGGGAACTGGTGCTCCATTACCTCATCGGTGAAGCATAGGGGGTGCGCGGCGCCTCTATATCGGGCCACGTCACGACGCAGTTCAGATGGAGTTTGTATGTTGTTTTCAGCCCAGGTGAAGTTGTGCTTGTCACGCCAGGCTTGATGGCCGTCTTCTCGCGTTGGGGTGCGGCCCCTTGATCCGTATATTGATCTGGTCTAACCAGCTCTATTATCTAGGTCCTGTCGTAGGTCATAAATGTATCTTGCAGCTGCTGTCTCTTTACCTTTACGGCGGAGTGGTGCAGGCGTGTGTTCGGCTTGAGTTGCCGCTCTGTCTCAGCCACGTGGTGGTTGGTCAGGTCCGTCAGTAGTATTATGCTTGGGCGGTATAGGCTCTGGGGCCTCGTCGTCAAATTGGGGTAGCAGCTTGCACTTCGGGTAACTCTTGGATGGGCGTCCGAGGCCGTATTCCTCGACTGCCAGGACATCAGTCCATCTGTCATTGAGCAGATCCTGATCAGCTTGAAGCTGCTGCTGCTTCCTTTTCAAGCTTCTTGCGGTGGCTATGAGCCTGCACTTAAAGTGCTCTTATTCGAAGGCTTCCTCTAGCATGATGAATTCTTCGTCGCCGAGGCTCCCGTCTTCTTTAGAGATTGGTACATAACACCATCCTCCAAACCCTCGTTCCCGATGGGACCATCAGGGTTGACTTGGCCCTCCTCCCAATCATCATGTTTGGATGTTGGTTCGACAGGGGCTTCTTGGTCTTTGGCGTTGTCCGGGGTATCATTATCTCCGGTGCCAGTGTTGTTGTCTTTTTCTCGGTGCGGTTTAGAGCGGTGCCGCTGACGATGACGCTTTGGTGGTGCCACAGGGGAATTATTCTCGACTGGGTCTTTCCCCCCTTCGCTGCCATCCTCTTTGGGTGTATCCACCATATACACTCATATGTGGAGGTAGCCGTCCAACGTTCGGTAAGAGGTGGGTTCTGGCTTTGTTCATCTCGGGTATCATCATCCATACCAATGATGTCTTCGGAGGCGTAATCAAGCATGTCGGTTAAATCCTTGACAATGGCTATGAAGTGGGTGGTGGGTGGGACGTAAAATTCCCTACACCCAGCCCCTAGTGCGGGCTAGTAAACGCCCGAGGACCCCTTAGTCTAAGACTCCCTCAACCGTCGCTAGCACCTATAAAGAAGAAACAATCACTTACGGATTATCTATACACAAAAGCATAGCCCACTAGGATAATAAAGATGATAAGTATCAATTCAGACAAAGAAGTGTCCAAACCATTTGAAGGATGTTTCTAGTGAATTGCATGCACGTGATTATATTCATATTACACTTGTAATTGCCTTGTATATTTACAATGACAGATAACGATGATCATTGCCCATGTGCTTCATTGGTCGGCCAGGGCAACCCAAAGACTGATTGATAGAAAGCCCGACCGCGCTTCCCACAGCAAATGACCTAAACCATCAGAACCGTTCACCCTCACCCAAAAGCACACGAGCAAAAGGAACCAAGTGAACCCGCCAGACGATTCACATGCCAGAGAAAGCTTGATTGGTGAGATCGTGTTGGCGCAACATCCAAAGGTGCTGGGTAGTCACTCCAAAACATGTCATTCGACCGGGCAGGTCAAAACACATCATCCGGGTAAACCCCAACATTTGAAGGCCATCATCGATCTTTCTATCTAATAGGCATGTCACCCTATGTCTCCCCGCCCGTTTTATTGATAAAATGAGGTATCGCAATGAAACCAGACTGTTTTAGGCACTGGCATGAGGCTAAGGGTGTCACTTCTCTCTATGAGCATGAATTTTTTGTTTGGTGTACCACCTATTGTCTGCTTGTTTGATCAACCATGTTTGAAGCCGTGTTGAAAAGATTGATTTTAAAGTTGGCCTTTCCAAAACATTTAAGGGCCGATTCTCTTATGTAATATATGGGGTTAAGGGAGGGAAAACCAATGTTGCAGGAGACGAAGAAGAAATGGTGGATGAGATGCATGATGTAATCGAGTATGAGTTTTCTCAAGGACTTTCTAACCGCCCAGCTGTAATAGCCTGGCTTAATAGGGATGATAGGCTACTCATATCAATAAGGAATCCTTTTTTCAGGAGCCCATTCGGAAAGAACTCCAAAATCAAGTGTGCTTGCCTCGGTGTAATTCTAGGTTTGGTGACCGACCGGGAAGTTAGTCCTGGGTGCGTATGAGTGAGGACAAAGTGCACAGAAAGACTAGTATTGAACTGTGGGGCTAGTAATCATGTGCTTCATTGGCTGACTAGGGCTACCCAATGACCGATTGATAGAAATCCCGACCACACCCCCATGGCAAATGACATGAACCATCAGAATTGTGCACCTCCACCCAAGAAGCACACGAGCAGAAAGAAGCCAAGCAAACTGACCAGACAATTCACATGCTAGGGAGATCCCGATCAATGTGTAGGTTGATACGTCTCCAACATATCTATAATTTATATGGTTTTGGTATGATTTTAATGAACTAACCCGGACTGACGCCGTTTTCAACAGAACTACCGTGGTGTTGTTTTTTGTGCAGAAATAAAAGTTCTCAGAATGGGCTGAAACTTTTTGACAATTTGTTTTGAAACAAAAGAGACCCCTGAAGCTTAGTGGGAGGACCAAAAGAGACACGAGGTGCCCATGAGGCACTTTGGTGCGCCTAGGGGGTAATGGTGCTCTGGTGCCTCGTGGGCCCATCTTATAAAGAGAGAAACCCCCAGAAATAACCCTAGAACTTTGACTCCGCCACCGCAAGCCTCTGTACGTTCAGAATACCATCTGGAGCCCTGTTCTGGCACCCTGCTGGAGGGGGAAATCGTCACCGGAGGCGATCTTCATCATCCCGGCGGTTTCCTTGATGAGGAGGGAGTAGTTCACCCTCGGGATTGAGGGTATGTACTAGTAGCTATGTGTTTGATCTCTCTCTCTCTCTCTCTCTCTCTCTCTCTCTCTCTCTCTCTCGTGTTCTTGATTTGGCAAAATTTTGATATACCACGAGCTCTGTTAATATAGTTGGATCATATGGTGTTTTTCCCTTCTCTATCTTGTTGTGATGAATTGAGTTTTTACCTTTGAGGTTTCACTATTATCAGATTGAGTACTTGTTGGATTTGAGAACACTTGATGTATGTCTTGCATATGAATACCCGTGGTGACAATGGGGTATTACATTGATTCACTTGATGTATGTTTTGGCACCCAACTCGCGGATTCCCGAGGTGACATTGGGGTAATCTATGCATAGGGGTTGATGCACGTTTTCGTCCTACTTTCTCCGGTAGAAATCTTGGGTCAGTCTTGGAACTTCTTTGTGTTGGATTGAATATTGTGAATCTAAAGTTGTTTGATGCATATCGAATAATCAACTCACATTTACTTGTGGTGACATTGGAGTATCTAGGTGACATTAGAGTTGGTTCATGCATATCATATGGTGTTATTTTAGTATGAACTCTAGGGGTGTTTGTGCCACTTATAGGGATGGCTCAATAGATTGATCAGAAAAGATAACTTTGTGGTGGTTTCATACCCTACAACAATTTTATCTTATTTTCTCCGCTAGATAAGAACTTTGGAGCAGTTCTTTGTCGCACGTTGAGGGATTGTTATATGAATCAATTATGTTAGCACTATTGAGAGATTACACTAATGAAAGTATGAACCTTAGGCCTTGTTTTCAAGCATTGCAATACTGTTTGTGCTCCATTTTATCACTTGCTACCTTGCTGGGTTTTTTCAGATTACAAAAAACTGTATCTACTATCCATACTACACTTGTATCACCATCTCTTCGCCGAACTAGTGCACCTATACAATTTGCCATTGTATTGGGTGTGTTTGGGACACAAGAGATTTCTTGTATTTGATTGCAGCATTGTCTGAGAGAGACCATCTTCATCCTATGCCTCCCATGAATTGATAAACATTACGTCATCCACTCGAGGAAAAATTGCTACTGTCCTACAAAACTCTATGCTTGGAGGCCCAACACGAGTCTACAAGAATAAGTTGTATAGTAGACATCATTGGTGTAGCATCCAAAGGTCGGGCAGAGATTCCAAAATACGCCATCTGGCCAGGTGCAATGTCCAAACACCACACAAACGTGTCAAAACACGCCATCCAGGTAGATGATAACCCACAAGTATAGGGGACTGAAACAATTTTCGAGGGTAGAGTATTCAACCCAAGTTTATTGATTCGATACAAGGGGGGCCCAAGAATATTTGAAAGTATTATCAGTTGAGTTGTGAATTCAACCACACCCGGAGAACTAAATATCTGTAGCAGAGTGATCAGTAGCACAGTAGTATGATAATTTGATAGCAGTGGTAACAGTAGTAACAGTAACAGTAGCAGATTTATAGTGATTGTAGCAGTAATAACAGCGAAATTAACTTAGCAAAAACCAATATGAGAGAATCATAGGAATTGGATCAGTGATGGATAATTATGTTGGATGACATTCATCATGTAACAGTCAAAACCTAGAGCGACAAAACTGGCTCCAATTCATCAATGTAATGTAGGCATGTATTCCGTATATAGTCATATGTGCTTATCATAAGAACTTGCCTGACATATTTTGTCCTACCCTCCCATTGCAACAGTTTCCATAAGGAAAGCTAAGGGATATTAAGGCCTAATTTTAATAAAGAACCAGAACAAAGCATTAGAAAATAGTGATACATGAACTCCTCAAACTACGGTAATCACCGGAAAGAATGCCAATTATTGTCACCTTGGGGTATGCGGATCACAACACGTAATAGGTGCATATAACTTGCAAGATCGGATCAAGAACACAAATATATTCATAAAAATATGAAGGTTTCAGATCTGAAATCATGGCACTTGGGCCCTAGTGACAAGCATTAAGCATGGCAAAGTCATAGCAACATCAATCTCAGAAGATAGTGGATACTCAGGATCAAGCCCTAACAAAACTGACTCAATTACATGACAAATCTCCTCCAACCCATCACCTTCTAGCAAGCCTACGAAGGAATTACTCACTCCTGATGGTGAGAATCATGAAATTGTTGATGGAGGATGGTTATTGATGACGATGGTGTCAAATCCCCCTCTCTAGAGCCCCGAACACACTCCAGATCAACCCTCACGATGAAGAACAGGAGGTGCCGGCGGCTCCATATCATAAAACATGATGATCCTTTCTCTCTATTTTTTTGAATGAATAGGTACTTATGGGGTTGGAGTTAGGGTTGGGGGAGCTGCCAGGGGCCCACAAGCCTGCCAGGCGCTCCCTGGGGGGTGGCGAGCCCCCTGGGCTTGTGGCGCCCTGGTAGCCCTCCTCTCTTATTTCTCTTCACTAGTATTTTTTATATATTCTTAAAATATTCTCCGTAAAGTTTTAGCCCAATCCCTGAACTTTTATTTCTGCACTAAAATAATGCCATGGCAATTCTGCTGAAACCTACATCGTTCGGGTTAGCTCCATTCAAATCATGCAAATTAGAGTCCAAAATAAGAGCAAAAGTGTTTGGGAAAGTAAATATGCTTGGGACGTCTCAACTCCCCAAGCTTAACTCATTGCTTGTCCTCAAGCGATTCAGTTGACAAACTGAAAGTGATAAAGAAAAACTTTTAGAAACTCCTTTTGTTCTTCTTGTTGTATATATGCTTAACTAGTGCTCAATTTATCAGCAAGTATTATGAACTAACCATATGAATGATAACACTTAGTCTCACATTTACTCATGTCAATAACATAAACAACTAGCAGCAATAATATATATCTCGGATGCCAACAATTTGTCAAACAATCATGATATAATATTTTTTTCAAGAGTATGCCAATGGCGTGCCATATTTTTATAGAAGAGAGCAAAATATTTACAAGATGCTAAAAATGGATGCGAACATCCCTTTAGCTACTCCAACACCTACATACACACTAGACTAATCTCTCACATAATGGTAACATGGTATCTTGCTAGCCCTTCCTAAGACCGAAAAACATAAATGCAAAGCACCTCTTAAGTTCAAGTAGCGACTAAATATTGTAATTCATGGTAGGACAGATCCAGTCAAGTCACACCAAACATTAACTATACTCAATGCATAAGAATGACAATAGTGCACTCCAATGGGTGCTTAAATGAGAAGGTGATGACTCATTAATAAAAGTAAAATAACAGAAAAGTAAATATTTAGGCCCTTTGCAAAGGGAAGCAGGGATTTGCAGAAGTGCCAGAGCTCGAAGCTTAAAACAGAGATAAATGTAATTTTGGGAGGCATGCCTTTCCTGTCAATGTCAGGGCTGAGAATTTTCAGTATCTTCCATGCTAAAGACATTACCGGCGGTTCCCAAACTAAAAGTAAAGTTTACTCCCCCTCCACCATACAAACACAAGCCATGGCTAGCCGAATCCTCGGGTGCCCTCCGTACCAACAACTTTCCAGGGGAGTTTGTTTCATTTTTTTCATATTGATCATAGGACCGGGCATCCCAAATACCAGCCCTTCTACTGCGATGACAAGTGAATAAACACTCATCATGAGAATAACCCGCTTAGCATGGAAGATACTGACCACCCCTGTCGCTCCATGAGTGGTACGGGCACACAAAATGGATGTTATCTGAATGATTAGAGGTGGCACATGCAAATTTACTTGGAACGCAAGAGTAATACCGCATATAGGTAGATATAGTGGACACATTTGGAAAAACTCTGGGTTTAAGGATTTTGATGCACAAGCAGTATTCACGCTTAGTACAGGCGAGGGCTAGCAAATAGATTGAGAAGCGACCCTCTAGAGTGACAAAACGGTCATAATCATGCATTGAGAATAATTAACACCAAGTACAAGCATGAGTAAGATATAAACACCATAAACATAAATATCGTGGAGGCTATGTTGGTTTTGAATCAACTACATGTATGAACATGTGCCAAGTCAAGCCACTTTAATTGTTCAGAGGAAGATACCATACTATCATACTACATCATAACCATTTTAATGCATGTTGACACTCAAGATAAATCATTACCAATCCTAACTATTTAAGCATGGCATGAACAACTATAATATCTAATTGTCATCATAAATATGTTTACTCATAATATGTTGAATCAAGATCGACCGAGCTAAACATATTTACAAAAACAAAAACAAGTTGAGTTCATACCCACTTTTTCTTGCCACAGTCACTTCATCAAATTATCGTCATTATTTCTTTTCACTTGCACGATTGAATTATGTGAAAATAATAATAGGTGCAAGTCTGCCATGGACTAAGTTGGAATCTGTAGACATTTGTTCGAGGAGAAGACAAGGTAATATGGGCTCTTTGTTAGATAATCAATAAAGCATATGAGAGCCACTCAATATTTCACTAAAATATTTCAGAGAAACACACTAAAATATTTTTGGTGTTTTCGGTTTTTCTGAAAAAAGCAAAGGAAAAAACGAAAATGAGAAAAACTATTTACACAGGAAAGCTCCAAATAAACAAAATAAGAAGATGGAAATATTTTTGGGTTTTCTTCTACTAATACGAAATAACTAACAAGAAAGGGAAACCGAAAAGAAGCGCTAAATATTTTTGGGTTTATGAAGTTTTTCGAACACACAAGAAGAAAGCGGAAATAAAACTAACATGGATATACAATGAAAAAGGATGAACACCGACACATGGAATGAATGAGTGATACATGAATGCAATATTGGTGAGAAATACGTACTCCCCCAAGCTTAGGCTTTTGGCCTAAGTTGGTCTATGGCCCGTGGTAGCCTGGATAATACCTGTAGTCGTAGTTTGGGTTGTACTGAAGTGTAGCTGTCACAGGTTGGTGTGCTGCCTCATCAAGACAGGCGGTATCCACCGCCCTCTCGTACTCCTCGGTCTCCTCCTCAAGTATGAAATTTCTATGTTTTTCCTGGAAATCAAAGAAGGTAGGAGCAGGCTAGGTAATATGGAAGAGACCACGCCTGTTAAAGATTAGCATGTATCTAAGGAGAGGGTCGTTCCTCTTGAGGAATTGGTGGCGTTCCATAGCATCATAATCAGGAAAACTAGGTGCCAACAAGATATCATTTTCTTTTATAGGCATTTCTAAATGAGCAGCGAAGCGAGTATAATAAATTCCACCAGACAAATCACCTACTAAGCCATTACTGTGTAAACGCCGTGCAACAGTAGCCCCCATGTTAAATTGTCTATATCTCAATACTGCACTCTTAAGAATGCTCAAATCAGGGGCAGAAAGATGACTATGGTCATGTTTACCATTAATGCATTTACCTATGAACAGAGAGCAAAATAGTGTATAGCAGGAAAATGAATGCTCTCCATAGGGGTTTGTGTTATGCCTCTAGTTTCACCCCTAGTAATATTTAGTAGAAATTCATTGCAATCAGATTTTTGAGGCTCAACGCATATCCCCAAGTTAGGAATTTTAAAATTCACTAAATTCATCGATATCCATGCGAAAAGGATTTTCATATAGGTTAAAGATAACAACATTTGAATTGCGGGCACTTATCATTGAGATTATAGTATTGCGGGCACTTATGTGACATGAAGTCTGTCAGCCCGACATGGTGCACATACATATCAAACTCCTCCTTAATACCAGATTGAGTCATGAAGGAATCCGATGGCCATTCACACGGGTGCACAAGAGCTGCCCGTGGCGGTTTGAGGTCCGGCTCACGTATTGCAAGCCTCGCAGAACTCTTGCTCAAAGAACCACCATCGAACATTTTCGTAAACCTTTTCTTTCTCCAAAAAATTTCTGAAATTTTTAGTATTTCAAAATAAAAGTGAACAAAACTTAACCAAATTGATAACAACTACTCCCACGAGTGTCTAGAAGCTATATCATGCATCAAAACTACTTTGGACCATATAAATTCAACATGCAAGCTCAAGAACATGGTCACCACCCCCTCTCTAGCCCCTCCATACACGACATCTCTAGCCCCCTCCGTTGCACCATTGGCGCAGAGACCAACCGCAGCCGGAAGTTAAGCAAACTATTTGAAAGTTTTTTTCCTCAGTTGTTTGCAAATGATTATGTGTGTAATATGTTGATATTTTCCTTATGATGATCATTCTCATAGCTTTCTTTGCCATTTTCTTCAGCAGATGAATGGACTCTGAGATTTTTTTGATGCTCCGGCCTTTCCGTACGGTCATAACAACTGAGAAATTAGCTATACCATTTGAAGGATGTTTCAGTAAATTGCCCACATGTGATTATATTTGTATTGCGTTTGTAATTTTCTTGTATATTTGCCAATGATAGACAATGATGATCATTGCCCATTTGCTTATTTGGTTGGCCATGGCACCCCCCATGCAAAATGACATGAACCATCGGAACCAATTGTGCACCCTCACCCAAAGTCCAAAACCACACGAGAAGAAGGAAGCCAAGCGAACTGACCAGACGATTCACAAGCCAAGGGAGAGCTCGAACAACGAGAACGTGGAGTCGCATACGCCAACTGGCAAGGCCGAAGTGTCCAAAGGTCTGGAAAAGATTGCAAAACACGACATTCGACCAGGCACAACAAAATCTTAAAGGGAATCAACCACCCTTCACAGTGAGGTCTCTTGATTGGTCGTTTGCGGTGAAGTCAGAGTCGCTTGTTCGGGGAGAACTGATAATGATAGACAATTGGAAACCTCAATGGAGTTTAACTCTTCAATGTGTATGTGAGGTGAACCATTTGAAGGATGTTTCTGGTGAATTTCCTGGAAGTGATTATATTCATATTGCATTTGTAATTGTCCTGTATATTTTTCAATGATAGACAATGATTATTGTTTCCCATGTGCCTTTTGGCCAGCCATGGCGACCCAATGACCAGATCGATAAAAAGCTCGAACGCACCCTCCTCATGGCAAATGACTTGGACCATCGAAACCAACTGTGCACCCTTAGCCAAAACCACACAAGCAGAAGGAAGCCAAGTGAACTGGCCAAATGATTCACAGGCTAACGGAGAGCTCAATCAATGAGAATGTGGAGCCACATACGCCAACTGGCAAGACCACAACCTCCTAAGGCCGGGAAAAGATTCCAAAACACGCCATCTTAAAGAGCATCAACCACCCTTCATAGTGAGGGCTCTTGATTGGTGGTCCGTGATGAAGTTGGAGTCTCTTGCTCGGGTAGAACTAATGATGATGATAGTTGGAAACCTCAATGGAATTCTTCTCTTCAATTGTGTATGTGAGTCTTTGTGGGTAGCCAAGTCGGCTGGGGTGCCATGTTTCTGGCATGATGTTTGTTTTCTCTCGATTTTTCGTCTATTAACCAAGCAAATCTCTTCATTTTAATTAATGGATAGATCCTTAAGGGTCCAGGGTTTAGAAAACAATATAACTATAGCCTACTAGGGGAGTTGAGATTTCTTTCACTATGACCTGCCAGTGGTAAACACGGTCAAACATGGTTAGGGAAATTTTATTGTTCAATCTCAAACATTGCTCTAGTTCACATTGAATCCATAAACGTGAAACACGTTGGTTTGCACTCTCACGCTATCAATGAATTCCTCACCAATCTACAAAATTATTCTCTCCTCTCTAAACCCATGAGAGGTGATTTCTAGGTGCTCCTCAGAACAACCACGCTATGTTGCTAGGTTGTTTTCCCTTTCTCCTCCATCAATGTGGTCGTGTGGAAGTGCGGTGGGGGGGGGGGGGGGGGGGGGGGGGGGGGGCACGGTCTACCAGATGGAGTTGAAGATTTTCTCACTTTGGTGCTTTTAGTAGGGTTATTACTTGACAACATATAGATGGTGGTGGCGGTCACGTTGTCCTGGCGAATAAAATTTCCTTGAGCCAACGTCGACTGGAGCAACATCAATGGCTCATTCATGCAGATCCATGTTGATTTTTCTGGTCGTCTATGTTATAGTTTCCAAGGTTTGCCCTTGTGGAGGCAGCGACTTAGCAGCTTTGTCATCTGACCTCCTAGCCGCCACGTCGGTGCCGCATCTGGTGCTATCATAAGGCGTGTGAACTTGTTGGACCTTGGATCTTGGATATGTGGACTTCCGGTGGCGGCACTTCAACAATTTATTCTCCAGGGTTACTATGACATCGCTGTGGCCGTGATGGCTCCCGCATGCGATCAATAAGTGGCTCCAGTGGTGCGCCATCAAACCCCCCAAAAAGAAAGGATAGACGTGAAGTTTCTTGTGAAATCAACGCTGCTGCCAAATCTTTCCTTTGGGAATACTAGTGCAAATGCTCATGCCTTGCAACGGGCTAAAAATATCGTAAAACCTGCTCCTTGTGACAGTACACGCCATGTCATATATCCAATTCCGATAAACCTCGATAATAAGTTTATAATGTTATCGCTTTTCGGAGTATGACGCGTGAAGGTAAAGAAGCCAACCTAAAATCTTTCATCTGATAGAAGAGTAGTGGTGCATGGAATAGTCTAGTTCTCGGTTTTATTTTTTATTCCCGGAAGACACAAATATATTTTTTATTTTCAAATAATTTTGAAAATTTTAATCTTTTTATTAAAGTTGCAACATGTTTTGGAAATTAACATTTTTCTAAACACATGGAAAAGTGGCGCATTGTCTAATCATGATGTTTGTTTCTTTTTAGTTTTCGCGTCCTAGTTGCCAATTAGTACAAGTTCGTGACAGACGCAAATAAAGTCAAATTCAAACTTTTAAAAAATTATGTAGCACCAATCCAGCAAGCGTGTATACAGTTTGGAATATTTTACTGGTCCGTGAAGATCAACTAACATGTCCCTGAGATGGAGAATTTTACCTGTCCATGAAGATCCAAACTGCACCATTTATTAATTACTAGCACAAATACCCGTGCGTTGCAACGGGAGACATTTTTACGCGTCTCATGCCTCAGTCAGTCTCGTCGTCTCAGTCTGCACTCCTTGTCCTCATCCTCGTCATCGTCTCCTCATCTCAGTCTGTGTGCTCCATAAATTATTCCTTACACCTCTTCCTTATTTGTCTCCATTCCTTTCCTTCCCTTTATTATTGTCTCTCATTTCCTTTCCTTCCTCTTTCCTTGAACGTAGGGAATTAGCAAGATCCTTCCTCATAGTCATCGCTTCTATGGTGATCTCATCTGCTGCAAATGGAATGAATTTACACTGAGCCGCCAGAAAATTACCTCTATCATCCTTGAGTACGGCCGTCGTAGCTCAAACTCCTTCATCTAGGAAAAATATTGCATCAACATTTAGTTTAGTGAAACTCGGGTTTGGCATACACCACCTGGCTTCAGGTATACTTGGTGAATGGGGTGATGAATTCTGATGATTGCTTGCAATTGAAAAGACCAAAAGTGACAATCTCCATGCTGGCTGAACAGCTTTGTTGTGCATAATTTGTCTGCGGATCCGCCACAAGTACCAACCTCCGGCTGCTATCTCTTGTTTGAAATCCAAAGTTGGATGTATAGCTAGGTGTTCCTATGGAAGAGATAAGATGTGTTCGAATATAACAGAACCCGATGTATCCACTGGCAAAGTGTGCTCAATGTGTTGTATCATCCCCAAGGTGGGTCCACATGACTCGCGCATTTGTGCACCTGAGTAGTAGATGTCGGATGTCCTCCGCCCATTGATGAAAAATAGGGCAAGATCCATTTGACCCGATATGCCTATTGGTTAAGATAGCTCAGACATGAATAGTTTCTCGCAAAAATCTCAATCCAAAAATCTATACCTTACGTGGAATTTGAAGTTTGCAAACAGTATTCCAGATAGTCAAATGGGTAGAGCCAGCATGCCACTCTTTCATGTTTGCATGCACTCAGAAAATGTGTATGCTCGTGCGTTGCACCGGGATAAAAATAACAGGGTGCTGATGATAAAACTGATATATCTCTTCTTTTGAGATATATCGATTGAGAGCCATCATGCACATAACAGACTAAAGGAGGAAACTTAATGGGACTTACCCTATGCATCGAGGAGACATCATGTATCCATGTGTCAGTCTTCCCTCGGTCTTCTGATCAAAATCGAACACGCAACATCATAACGTAAAATATTAGCATTTAGACGCTCGCCTTGCCACTTAAGTAATTGCGTCTTTGCGATGACCTCCTTTAACTAATATAGCAACGGCTTCGTCTCCTGTTCTAAGGAGACAGGAGGTGAATATACTTACTTTCTAGTTGTCGCATTTGCATTAGCGAACATGCCACGACACCGTCTTCTTTACTGGTTAAAATTTGCAGGCTCTTTTTCTTAGTCAAATCAAAGCAAAAAAGCCGATAGTCATAGAAAATTGAGAGAAAGGTCCCACTGTCCCAGGAATATGAATACAAACTGTATATCTCAACAGGAATCGTGCACGCAGCAAGCAACGAATATGTTGACAGGAAAAGGTAAAAGTTGGAATGCGAGGCTTGGTCATCGTCATTACCATTGTCTTTGTGGTGGACGGCGGAGATTTGATCTGACTTTGAGGTGACACGCAGAAAGTATATATATATATACGTACGTGTGTGCCACGGCCAGGTTGTCCAATCATGTCCGTCAGGCGCACGCTGTCGCATCAGTTTAGCAGCTCACAAATCCCTCCGTCTAATCCATTTTAGAGAGCCCATCACCAATGCACAACTAATTTAATCGGGTCTGTCTTTCTTTCATTGGCTTATAATCTCAACAGTGCTTGTTTATTGCCCAACTTGTTGATTCGTCAGGCATTGCTAAAGTATATAAATTGATAAAATTCGTTGTAAGAGAGCAATGTGGGACTATTTTTAATGTATAGACGAACATAAAAGGGTTAATTTGATATATTGCCTCGCATGGGCTTTGGGCCAAAGGAAGCAGCTGAAACTGATTTAGTCTGGGCCTTGGGCCGGAGAAAGCCAATGCACAATAATAGGGATTCTTTCTTTCATCAAGCAGAACAGCATTGCCTAGTTCAGTTGGTTTGCGTGCATGTGTACTTTCAGTGCTATATCTAGGTTCGAGTCCTGCCTAAGACAAATAAATTTTTTTGACGCGGACAAAATAAATTAACGTGGCGGACGATAGTATCACCTCGGATATTAAGAAAAATATCAAAATAAATCAAGAAAAAACAAACAGGAAGAAGCGTATTATGACGTGGGAAGAAAGCGCATTGTGACGGTGAACCCGGAGACCCAATCCGTGCTTTATTATTAGGGAGAGATATAAAAAAGGAAAACAATTAACATTCAAGGTGGATGCTAGCTAGCTAAGAGCACCTCCACCCGCCCCCAACAGCCCCCCAAGGCGCATTTTTTACCACCGGCGCAAAAAACGCCCAGTCGCGCCTCCAGGAATCCAACTTTTGCCGGTTTGGGCCAAAATTGGCGCCGGCGGACCCAGGCTGAACCCAGCACACTGGGGGCGACCGAGGACGCTGGGGGAAAGAAAAATGGTGCAAAAACAAAGCACGCCAGATTCCCCCTATGGGCCCACCGAGTCAGCGACTGTGCTTTGCTGTCCTCATCACCTCACCTCGGCTCTCGTGTGATTCAATGTTGTCGCCGGTCAGCCTTGATTGAGGAAGGACTGGAGGCGCGGTGATGGCGATCCACCACCGTGCATCCCCGTCCTTTCCCGCCATGATGTCTACATCGCTCCAGCACCGACCATCTCTTATCCTCACCTTTCTCGCCCAAAATTTCAAGGGAAGCCCCATGGCGGAGAGGTTTCCCGGCGATGGGCGACGAGACCAACGGATTCGGCCGCCGCTGGCTGTACGAATGGGAAGCTCGCCTACTGTAGGAGGCGAACTACCCGACGCTGCCCGATATGCACGGACCAGGTGCATGGTGGCTGTGCGCCGGCGGCATCCCGTGCCTCCGCCGCCCTTCAACTCAGAAGGCGCCACTGAGATCGAGGCGATTCGGGCCACCATGCCGGAGTACGCACGCGAAGAACCACGCTATGCGACGGACAACCACGCGTTGTGGACCGCGTACTTCCAGCAATGCCACGCCGAGGAGCTGGTGTCTACCAGCGGCGGCCTGACGCCGAGGGGGCGCCACAACTCAGAGGGCCGCCGTCAATGGTGGGGTGCGCCCGGGCGAAATCTCTCTATCGTCCTTGTGCACATCAAGGGAGGCAACGAGCCACGACTGGGGTACCCAGCGTCGTCCTTCTCTCGCCGCCGCGGAAGCTCCTCGTTGCCGAGGCGCATGGACCCATCATCCTCTGGCTCCCGCTCCTCTGGGTCAGTGATGCCACTTGTCCCCATCAAGCCCGAGCCACAGGAGACGCCCCTCCATCGGCGCAGCCACAGCGGCAACCTCGTCATAAACAAGGGCCGCTGCATCCATTACCCTCGCCGCGGCCACATTCTCCTAGCGAAGCCGAAGAAGGAGCCAACGACCATGGTGAAGCAGGAGCACAAGGACTTGGCCACCAACCTCGAGAGCAGCCTCGCCTGGTCGCGCGCCGACTACATGGTGCGGGAGATGGAGCGCTAGCACTGTGCTCTGGAAGAAATCGCCAAGAGGGGCTGCGGCCGCGACAAGGGCGATGTCATTGTGCTCTCCGACAGTGATGATGAGGTCACTGCACCGAGCAAGCCGGTCCACAGCGGTGATCCAGGACAGGGCTTCAGCCATGCCGCCTCGAAGGATGGGCTGTCGAGCAACAACGACGAGTATACCGTCTTCTACAACCTCCTCGGCATGAACTAGGCGTAGTTTTTTTTATGTTTTTATCTATGTTTTTTTAGTTCTCCAAAATATCAATGAAATCGCCTATATTTCATCAAAATTGACTGAATTTCGTTGAGTTTGGGTGTTTTTCGCGTTCGCGGCTGGGAATCCGTGCCCCCCACAGCAAAATTTCTGCTAGCGATGCCCCAAGAGGCGTTATTCCCCCCTGAAAAATGCCCTTTGGGGGCCAAATGGCTGGAGATGCTCTAACACCTTGGGTCGTCGGCAGATAACACGCATGCTCTTCCGACGTTTCACTTCGTCAGTTTATGTTCCGCGAGTATCCACTGTGTCGCCAAGTCACTTATCCATTCCCCACCCTGACACTACACGACCTCCCCTACGATGGACGCGTGGCCTGCGCCCGTCGGATCCCCTGCTCCCCGGAAGCTCCACCACCGCCGGGGCACCCCCGCTCCCCCGCATGCCACCGGATCCCCCTCTCCCCGAAGCTCGACCACCGCAAGGACATGCATCACCGGAATCCCCCCCCCCCCGCCCGCCTCCTTGCTCCACACCACCAGCGGCCAGGGCGGGCATCCCATGATTGGCTGCTCATCCAGTTGTGCGTCCAGCCATCGCCTTGACCCCACGCGCCGCTAGTCTGACCCCCCTCTTATTCTCCATAGCACTACCAGCAGGAGGAGAACCCTCGCCCGATTCGGTGCCTCCTTGCACTGCTCCAGCGGCCCCTCGGCAGCAGCCGTCGCGGGCACCCACCACAGCAGGCCGCCGCCCGCACCATCCCTCCATTTTCCTCTCAACCTCGAGGTCCCGCGCATCTCTCTCTTTCTGGCAGCTCATGCTGCCATGGGCGCACCTTGGCTTCTCCTCTTTGTCATGCGCCGCTCGCCCAGGGAGCCGTTGCCGCTTCTCTACTGATGATCCTCAACCACCAAGCGCCGCCTCCCACTTATCCTCTGCTGCACGGACACATCATTGCCTCCTTGCATCAGCCTCCTCTGCCCAACGATGCCTCCGGCCTCACCTCTACATATCTCCACCTCCACCTGCCAGCCCTGCCACTTCATTAGGCGCTAACAAGCCTCTGCATGAGGGTTGAATAGAAATAAAAGCAGAGTTTTTTTCTAAAATTAAAATGTTTGCTGAGATATCCACTAAAATAAGGATTGCGGGTTGAGTACCTAAAAGAGCAGGGACTTTTTTTGCAAAAAGGCATGATGGACGAGCAGAAGCGATGCATGCTTTATTATTAGGTTGTGATTGAAACTATAGACAATCCTTTGAAAATGAACGCAACCAAGGAAAAATAACTCGTAGAATCGACAATACCTTCGGAAATGCTAGCAAACATGAAACGGACAGGACCTAAAAATTTGGAGAATCTTCTATCTTCGACCAGAGGGTGTACAAATCTACGAAATTGCTTTACACACGACATTGCCCGTGATAACCCACAAGTATAGGGGATCAATTGTAACTTTTTTCGATAAATAAGGGTGCCGAACCCAACGAGGAGCTAAAGGTAGGATTTATATTCCCTTCAAGTTTTTATCGACCAATGATACAACTCTAAGTACACTTAACTTTCGCTTTACCTAGACAAGTATGAAACTAGAAGTACTTTGTAGGTGTAATGCTAGAACTACTTTGCAAGAATAAAACTAAGAGTACTTTGCATGATAATGAGAGTTAGTTGTTTAGTAGAAAGCTTTTTGCAATTGATAACTAGACTGATAATCATTATTGCAATTTTATATGCGGGAGAGGCATGAGCTAACATACTTTCCGTACTTGGATCACATGCACTTATGATTAGAGCAAGCATTCGCAACTACTAAAGATCGTTAAGGTAAAACCCAACCATAGCATTAAGTAAGAAATCCTCTTTACTCCCATACGCAACAAACCCCTTACTCGGGTATGTGTTTCCGTCACTCACGCCGCCAACTATAAGAGAATTATGAATGTACTACAACACCCTCCAGCAGTAAACCCACATGCTTGCGCGACACGAAGGGCACCATATGACAGCACCAAAATAAAACATACAACTCAAACCAATCACGATCATCAATTAACCGATAAGGCAAAAAGAATATACTCAAACATCATAGGATAGCAACACATCATTGGATAATAACATGTAGCATTAAGCACCATGTTTAAGTACAGATTAAAGGGGTGATAAGAGTTGTAACATCATTTCATATAGGGGGAGAGAGTTGGTGATGACGGCGGCGAAGTTGTTGGTGTAGATCGCCGTCATGATAGTTGCCCCGACAGTGTTCCGGCGCCACCAAAAGAGAGGGGGTTAGAGCCCCCCTCCTTGTTCTTCTTGCTAGGCCTTCCCGCTATATGGGAGGAGGGTTTCCCCTCCATTCCATGGTCTCCATGGCTCCCGGAGTGCAGGAGCCCCTTCGAGATTGGATCTCTCTCTCTCTGTTCTCTTCTGTTTTGCCTTCCAGTTTTCTGGCCTAAAACCGTTTCTTAAATTCCTGGAGATCCGTAACTCTGATTTGGGCTGAATTCTGAGGGGTTTTCTTCCTAATATTATCTTTCTTGCGGCAGAAGAAGGGCCCCAACTGCCTTACATGGGCGCCACAAGCCTGCTAGGCGCGCCCTGGGTATGGGGTGTGCCCCTAGGTCTTGTGGGCCCCTCAGGCATCGTCTCGCGTTGATTTTCCCCAAAAATTACATATATTACAAAATAAATCTCTGTAAATTTTATCGCATTTGTACTTCATTTGATATTGGTATCCAGTGAAACAAAAAGCATGCAACAAATAGGAACTGACACTAGGCACTGGATCAATATGTTAGTCCAATAAATCATATAAATTATTGCCAAAAGTATGTGAAAGTTGTAGAATATTGGCATGACACAATAAAAAATTATGGATATGATGAAGACGTATCAACATCCCCAAGCTTAATTCCTACTCGTCCTCGAGTAAGTAAATGATAAAAAAGATAACTTTTTATGTGTAATGCTACCTAGCATGATCTTGATCATATAATCTAATCATGGCATGAATATTAAGACACGAGTGATTCAAAGCAATAGTCTATAATTTGAGATAAAGACATGAATACTCAGGCATACCAATAAACAATCATGCCTTTCAGAATAAAAATGCTAAAGAAACACCATCCCTACAAAATGATATAGCCTTGTCATGCTCCATCTTCTTAACACAAAATGTAAATCATGTACTACCCCGGTGTCAGCTAAGCAATTGGTTCATACTTTTAACGCACTTCAACTTTTTCAACCCCCACGCAATACATGTGCGTGAGCTATGGACATGTCACTATGGGTGGAATAGGATGCGCTGGTAAGGATTAAAAAGGAGAAGACAAAAAGAAAGATAGTCTCACATCGACGCAGCTATATGGAGATGCCCATCAATTGATGTCAATGCGAGGAGTAGGGATTACCATGCAATGAATGCACTAAGAGCTATAAGTATATGAAAGCTCAGACTGGAAAATAAATGGGTGTGCATCCAACTTGCCTGCTCATGAAGACCTCGGGCATTTGAGGAAGCCCATCATCGGAATATACAAGCCAAGGTTTATAATGAAAAATTCCCACTAGTATATGAAAATGACAACATAGGAATCTCTATACGAAAAACATGGTGCTACTCTGAAGCACAAGTGTGGAAAAGGGTAGTAACATTACCCCTTCTCTCTTTTTCTATCCTTTTTTCGTTTTCCTTTTTTTCTTTTTTTGCTGGGCTCTTTTTGGCCCTTTTTTTCGTCCGAAGTCTCATCCTGACTTGTGGGGGAATCATAGTCTCCATCATCCTTTCCTCACTAGGACAATGCTCTAATAATGATGATCATCACACTTTTATTTACTTACAACTCGATATCTGGAACAATATGACTCTATATGAATGCCTCTGGTAGTGTACTACGATATGCAATGATCTAGCATAGCAAAGTTATCAAACAACAGACAAGCCATGAAAATATCATGCTAGCTATCTTACGGTCATGCAAAGCAATATGGCAATGACTGCTCAAGTCATGTATATGATGATGATGGAAGTTGCATGGCAATATATCTCGGAATGGCTATGTAAATGCCATAATAGGTAGGTATGGTGGCTGTTTTGAAATTGATATAAGGAGGATTTTGTGTGTTAGAGTGTATCATATCACGGGTTTTGGATGCACCGCCGAAGTTTGCGCCAACTCTCAAGGTGAGAAAGGGCAATGCACGGTACCGAAGAAGCTAGCAAATTGCGGAAAGGTGAGAGTACATATAATCCATGGACTCAAATTAGTCATAGCAAACTCACATACTTATTGAGAAAGTCTATTAGCCCTCAAAGCAAAGTACTACTATGCATGCCCCTAGGGGGGGAGGATGGTACGAGTTAACCATCACACGCCCCCGACCTCCATGCTAAGAAAGACAATGAATAACAAATCATGCTCCAACTTCTTAGCATAACTAGAGACTATACGTGCATGCTTCAGGAATCACAAACCTTAACACCAATATTCTTACTAAAACACAATCATTCACTAGTACCTCCCACATATTACCATCTCTATATCACAAAACTATTGCTAGGAATCAAACATATCATATTCAGTGATCTGCAATTTTTATGTGGGATTTTATGACTAACCATGTTGACTCTCTAAATAGATATAAGGGAAGCATGAGAGTTTAATTCTTTCTACAAAAGACTTGCCCATGCTCTAATAAATGTAAGTGAAGCAAAAGAGCATTCTACAAATAAGTTTTCTATATGTAGAGAAACATGCATCCAAACTTCAAATGATATAAGTGAAGCACAATGAAGCATTCTATAAAGCCATACTCAAAAGATATAAGTGAAATGCAGAGAGCATTCTATAAATCAACCAAGGACTATCTCATACTAGCATGGTGCATAAAATAAAAGGTAAAAATAAACTCAAAAGATGCTCCAAGAATTTACGCATATCATGTGAACAAAACAAAAACCGAGACATAACAATAGTTGTTGAAGAAAGATGGGATGTCTTCAGGGAATCCCCAAGCTTAGACGCTTGAGTCTCCTTGAATATTTACTTGGGGTGCCTTGGGAATCCCCAAGCTTTAACTCTTGCCTCTCCTTATTCTTCTCATATCAATACCTCCTCGATCTTCGAACACTTCATCCACACAAAACTTTACCGAACTTTTTATTGGAGGGGTTAGTACATATAACATCAAATCCCACTATCGGTGTCAAAACCGGCAGACCTCGGGGTAGGGAGTCCCGAGCTGTGGATCTCGGATCGAGCATAACAGGAATGAAGGAGATAATGTTTACCCAGGTTTGAGCCCTCTCTATGGAGGTAAAACCCTACGTCCTGCTCCTGTTTATATTGATGAATATGTATCGAGTATAGAGTTGATGTACCTCGAGATCGTAATATGTGGTCTAACTCTAGGGCTAGGTGAATGATATTGTGTTGATCTCCCCTATATGGGCTAAACCCTATGGCTTATATACACGCAGGAGAGGGTATCTAGGGTTACAAGGTCGGTATCTAGGAGCAAGGCGGCAGGAAATATCTTGGAGTATACGTCAAGTCTTCGGTGGAGGTAGTCTTGATCACGCCTCCTCCGTGCAACCTTCGGATTCCATCTTGCGTATGAGTGAGGGCCCATCGGCCCAACCTGAGGAGCATGGGCCGATTAGGTTAGTACCCCCTTATCCAGGATACCGTCAGTAGCCCTCGAACTGGTCTTATATGCCGAGGACGACCTTCCTGACAATAACAACCTCGGATCCAGAGTCCTGGCTTGAAAGACAAGTTCCGCCTTATAATCCTTGGATCACTCCTTCAAAGGAGCGATGCCAGCCGAGGCTCAACCAAACTTTTACACTCTGCCCGAAGGGATCGGATAACTTAGCCTCGAAGGCCATCCATCTCGGTATGAATAGTTACACTTAGCCTAACAACATTATCGAAATGGCTCACCCCACGACAAGTCGAGCAGTTACTGCCTTCCTCAAATCGCGGCCCAAGGCAACCTTTTTACTGGCACGTCCCATCGAGGTGGATATCCTACCTGTTTTCTCAGGGATATCTTCAAGATTTTGTTTCTCCCCATATGCTTAACGACATCTTTGGTGGGAGTGGCGTGTTTATTGGCATAGTAAGGGGGACTCTTGGACTTCACCGGCCTATAAGAGCAAAAGGGAGGATAGCGTAATCGACCATGCTCCCATTCTCCCCATCTTTTGCCGTCGTCTAGCTCCAGCTCCCAGATCCAATCCACAACCTTTTCCTTTACCGAGTCTAACCTTCTCCACCAGCCATGGCCTAAACCCTCAAGGGGCACTGGGGTAGTTCCATTGTGACGGTGGCACCATCCTAGACCTATGCAGTGCAGGGTATCTGTGCGCTGATACGTCTCCAACGTATCTATAATTTATGAAGTATTCATGCTGTTATATTATCATTCTTGGATGTTTTACAATCATTGTATAGCAACTTTATATCATTTTTGGGACTAACCTACTGACATAGTGCCTAGTGCCAGTTGTTGTTTATTCCATATTTTTTACTTCGCAGGAAATCAACATCAAACGGAGTCCAAATGCAGCGGAACTTTTTGAGAACTTTTGACCAGAAGACCCAGGATGGGCCAAAGAAGTACTAGAGGGGTGCCCCAGGGGGGCACAATCCACCTGGGCACGCCTGGGAGCCCAGGCGCACCCTGGTGGGTAGTGCCCACCTCGGTGGCCTCCCGCATTGCCTTTTCGCCCTATAAATTCCCAGATATTCAAAAAACCCCGAGAATAACCCTAGATCAGAAGTTCTGCCGCCGCAAGCCTCTGTATCCACGAAAAACCAATCTAGACCCTGTTCCGGCACCCTGTCGGAGGGGGAGATCATCACCGGAGGCCATATTCATCATCCCTATGGCCACCATGACGAGGAGGGAGTAGTCCACCCTCGGGGCTGAGGGTTTGTACCAGTAGCTATGTGTTTAATCTCTCTCTCTCTCTCTCTCTCTCTCTCTCTCGTGTTCTTGAGATGTCACGATCTTGATGTATCGTGGGCTTTGTTAATATAGTCGGATCATATGGTGTTTTCCCCTCCCTATCTTGTGATGAATTGAGTTTTCTCTTTGAGATTTCATTTATTGGATTGAATACTTTTATGGATTTGAGAACACTTGATGTATGTCTTGCTATGAATACCCATGGTGACAATGGGGTATCATATTTATTCACTTGATATGGCACTCAACTCGTGGATTCCCGAGGTGACATTGGGGTAATCTATGCATAGGGGTTGATGCACATTCTAGTCTTTGTTTCTCCAGTAGAAATCTTGGGGCACTCTTTGAGGTTCTTTGTGTTGGATTGAGTAATATGAATCTAAAATTGTTTGGTGCGTATCGTATAATTAACTCATGGATACTTGTGGTGACATTGGAATATCTAGGTGACATCACAGTTGGTTGATGCGTATTAGATGGTGTTATTTTAGTACGAACTCTTGGATAGATCGAACGGAAAGAATAACTTTGTGTTATTTTACTGAGAACTCTTGAATAGATCGAACGGAAAGAATAACTTTAAGGTGGTTTCGTACCCTACAAACAATTTCTTCTTATGTTCACCACTAGATAAGAACTTTGGAGTGATTCTTCATTGCACGTTGAGGGATGGTTATATGATAGATTAGCATTGTTGAGATATTGCACTAGCGAAAGTACGAACCCTAGGCCTCATTTTCAAGCATTGCAACACCGTTTGTGCTCACTTTGGTTACTTGCTACCTTGCTATTTTTTTATTGTTCCTATCACAAAAATCAATATCTACTATCATTACTACACTTTATCACCATCTCTTCACCGAACTAGTGCACCTATACAATTTACCATTGTATTTGGTGTGTTGGGGACACCAGAGACTTTTTATTATTTGGTTCCAGGGTTGTTTGAGATAGACCATTTTTGTAACGCCCTCGATGCGGCTATATCTCCCACGTGTCGAAGCACGACTTAGAGGCATAACCGCATTGAAAGCAATGTCGCAAGTGAGGTAATCTTCACACAAGCCCATGTAATACATAAGGGAAAGAGATACATAGTTGGCTTACAGTCGCCACTTCACACAATACATAAATAAACATCCATCATTCAGTTTACACTCAAGGTCCAGCTACGGAACCAAAATAAATGAAGACTACCCCAAATACAACACAGATCCCCGATCGTCCCAACTGGGCTCCACTACTGATCGTCTGGAAATGAAACATAGTAACGACCAAGGGCCTCATCAAACTCCCACTTCAGCTTAGTTGCGCCATCTGCGCTGGTATCATCGGTACCTGCATCTGTTTTGGTAGAATCTGTGAGTCACGGGGACTCAGCAATCTCACACCCGCAAGATCAAGACTATTTAAGCTTAAGGGAAGGCTGGTGTAATGAGGTGGAGCTGCAGCAAGCGACAAGCATATATGGTGGCTACAATCGCAAAAGAGAGCGAGAAGAGAAGCAAGGCACGGTCGTGAAGCTAGTAGCGATCAAGAAGTGATCCTAGAGCAACCTGCGTCAAACATAACTCCAACACCGTGTTCACTTCCCGGACTCCGCCGAGAAGGGACCATCACGGTTACACACGCGGTTGATGTATTTTAAATTAAGGTCAACTTCAGGTTTTCTACAACCGGACATTAACAAATTCCCATCTGCCTCATAACCGCGGGCACGGCTTTCGAAAGATAATACCCTGCAGGGGTGTCCCAACTTAGCCCATCATAAGCTCTCACGGTCAACGAAGGATAAACCTTCTCCCGGGATGACCCGATCAGTCTCGGAATCCCGGTTCGCATGACATTTTGACAATGGTAAAACAAGACCAGCAAGACCACCCGACTGTGCCGAAAAATCCCGATAGGAGCTGCACATATCTCGTTCTCAGGGCACAACGTATGAGCAATCCGTACAACTAAAACCAGACCTCAAGTTTCCTTGAGGGGGCGCTGCAAAGGGCTCTAGTTTGGACCAACACTCAGAGGAGCATTGGCCCGGGGGGGGGGGGGTTTAAATAAAGATGACCCTTGGGCTCGCGAAAACCCAAGGGAGAAAGGCTTAGGTGGCAAATGGTAAAACCAAGGCTGGGCCTTGCTGGAGGAGTTTTATTCAAAGCGAACTGTCACGGGGGTCCCATAAATCACCCAACCGTGTAAGGAACGCAAAATCAAGGAACATAACACCGGTATGACGGAAACTAGGGCGGCAAGAGTGGAACAAAACACCAGGCATAAGGCCGAGTCTTCCACCCTTTACCAAGTATATAGATGCATTAATTAAAACAATAGATATTGTGATATCCCAAAATATCCATGTTCCGAACCAGGAACAAACTTCATCTTCACCTGCAACTAGCAACGCTATAAGAGGGGCTGAGCAAAAGCGGTAACATAGCCAATCAACGGTTTGCTAGGAAAAGGATGGTTAGAGGTTTGACATGGCAATATGGGTGGCATGATATAGCAAGTGGTAGGTATCGCATCATAGGCATAGCAAAAGAGCGAGCATCTAGCAAGCAAAGATAGAAGTGATATCGAAGGTATGGTCATCTTGCCTGCAAGGTTCTCAGAGTTGTCGAAGGCTTGATCCTCGTAGGCGTTCTCAACAGGTTCCTCGTTCACGTTCTCGTCTCCCGGCTCTACCCAAAGCAAGAACACAAGCAACGCAACCCCAATCAAACATGGAACAATGCACAAGCAACATGATGCAATACATGACATGCTATGCGGGATGTGACGTGCATTGTATATGTGTGCTCCGGAAGGAAAATGATGAACAAGGCATCAACTTGGCAAACCAAGTATGCCGCTGGAAAGATGAGATGATTTCGGTTGAAATCGATATAAAGATCACCGGAATCGGATGCACGGTTTGCAAATGACAAGCAAAACAAGAATGCCGCGAATCTGCGTTTAACAGCACGATGCTACTTAGCATGCAACAAGGAACTATGCTACAGCACCCCAACATGCAAACAAAGCATATGACAGTGATCTACAGGAGATGCTTAACAAAAGAGGAACACTGAGCTACGGCTAAATCACATCATAACCGGTTCAAACAAGCATGGTGAAAGTGCAAAAATTATCAGGTTCACAGACTTGGTGAAAATACTAGCATGCCAGAAATAAACATCAGGAAGGCATGTTTAGAGCAAGCAAACAACAAGCTACAGGCTCTTATAATAGCAAAACAAGGCATGACATGATTCTACTCAAAGCATAGATCAAAAGTCCCTTACTGACCATAAGCCAAAAAGGACCATAAGAAATGATGGCACCCATGTAAACATAGCAAGTTTTATTAACAGTTCCAGACTTAGTGAAATTTCAGGACATGGCAAAAACAGATTCAACATGGCATCTTTACAAGCTTGATTAACTCACTACCAGGCATATCATGGCCTGGAACAAGTACTAGCATGAAGTAGGCATGAAAAGGAAGCTATCCTTGTGCAAAACAACCTCATAGCATGCTTGGGATAAACCACACACAAATGACAAGACCACATCATGATGTAAAATGACATGTTCATGAATTTGCTCAAATGCAGAAACTAATGCCACCACTGGATTGGTGGGATTTTTCTACCCCAAAAACATATATAATATGTTAGGGTTGCTGTAGAAAAATATTCACAAGTGTATTAAGTTAAAACCTGCCTAAAATGGAATATGACAGAAATGGCATTTTCCATAATTGAACGTCCAGAAGGACTTGCCGAATGAAGTACATGCAAATAAAACACCTAATAATAATAAAAATAAATAAATAAATAAAAAACAGACAGGCTAAGAGAGTATGACAGGTGGGGCCACCCTGTCATACGCACAGTGCAAGAACTGGATTAAAAAGGGGGGGTTAATATGCAGCCGCGGGGGTTCGAACCCGGGTCTCCTCGGTGTGGCTCTGCTACTGCAACCACTGGGCTAGGCGGGCGCTGCTGATAGGGGAAGGGCTTCGGCCCCTTTTGGAAAAGCGCCAGGTCGCGCAACTCTGTTGCAAACAGAGAGGACGACGGCGCCGGCGAGGGCAACGGTGGCAACCAGTGGGCACAGGGCCTCCGGCGGCCATGCGGAAAGGGAAAAAAAGACGCGCGCATCTACGAGGGAAAGCAGGGGCGCTCGAGCTCGAGCAGTTGCTCGACTCGGGGCCATGGCGTCTGCTGCGAGTGGCAGAGGGACTCGTCGGAGCTGCGGGAGGCTTGCAGGGTGCGCGCGAAGGCGTAAGCGAGTGCGCGAGCGCGCTACGGGAGCACGAAGAGGGGGAACCGGAGCGGGGACACGCAAATCACGCTACGGTTGCACCGCACTGCACCAACAAATTCAGAAACGCCGGAGCACTGCGAGCGCGGAAAAGACACGGATCGGACGCGCCCTACGGTTGCCTAAATGCCAGGGAAAAGGATGGGAGAGGGAGGTGCGTTACCCAGCTCACCCAAGGACACGGAGTAGTCGACGGAGACGAGCTGCCGGCGACGCGGTGGAGCTCTGAATCGTGGCGCGTTTTCTGACCAAGAGGTAGGAGGAAGCAGGGGACGTCGATGAACTCGTCGTCCGGGCACCGTAGTCGATGTCGTGGAAGGAGACGACGGCGAGGAAGAAGATGGACACGAACTGCGGGGTTTGGATTGGCCGGAGAGCACACCGGCGACGAGGCGCACTCCCAGGTGCGCTCGGGATCGGGCGGAAGCGGCAGATCTGGTGGCTAAACTCACCTGGAAACGGCGGCGGCGGTCGAGGGAAACCCTAGGCGACGCGAGGGACACGGGAGCTGGGGCTTAAAAGGGCTAGGCGAGCGGACGAGCTCACGCGCGCTCGTGCTCGCGGTCCCTATGGCGACGGCGAGAGGAGAGGGAAAAGGTGGCTGCGGGAAACAGGGGAGGCGCTGACGAGCGGGGCCGACCTATCCACGTGTCGAGGGTCTAGCGGGGGTGCGCGCTTGCGTGGGTGAGAAAAGACGAGGGCGCGAGCGGGCTGGCTGGCGCTCTGGTTGGCTGTGCGGGGCGCTAGCTGGGCCGGCCTGGGATGCCGAGGCCCAGGGGGGGGGGTTGCTGCGCTGGCTGCTGCTGCTGCTTCATTTCTATTTAAATAAACAGAAATAGAAACAGAAAATCTCAGGAAAAAGGGAGAGGAGATAGAGCATAAAGAAAATACTCTCCAACTCCTGGAATTATCCACTATTTTAATAAATTGCATTGGGCATTTTTAGAGGTAGAAAAATAAGACAAGTTTGAAATATTTCCAAACTTGTGTCATTTTTGAACCTAACCAAAACAACTTCAAATAAGGATATCTTTGGCAGAGAGGTTTAGAGCAAGGAGCAAGATTTACAGGGAGAAGATGAACATTAATGGAGAAAGAAAAATAGCACTTGATAAGAGAAGGAAGGAGGAGGAATGATGGTGCCATGGTTGAAAGGGGGGGGAACAAGGTCAAGCCCATGATGCTCATGGAAACAATATGAATGACAACATGCAACATGAGATGGCATGAGATGAAGATGCACTATATGATGAGGATGAATGCAAAATGACAAGAGGCACAAATGCAAAATGGCTAAAAAGGAAAATGACAAAGAAAAGAATAAAACCACACATAACCAAAACAAGATGAGGCCAAACATGATAAACCCCACAAGAAATGGATGAAGGTCAAGTTGATATATTGCCAAATATGGACATGTTACATCTGGGGTGTTACAACTCTCCTCCACTACAAGAGGATCTCGTCCCGAGATCTAGGACTGAAAGAACTCCGGATATTCGGAACGGAGGTGATCCTCGCGCTCCCAGGTGGCTTCTCGGTCGGAATGGTGTGACCACTTCACTTTCAGGAATTTGATTGACTTGTTGCGAGTCTTGCGCTCTGTTTCTTCAAGAATAGCAACGGGGTGCTCATGATAAGAGAGATCTTCTTGGAGGTCAATTTCTTCAAAGTTGATAGTGCGCTCAGGAATCTTGAAGCACTTGCGGAGCTGTGACACGTGAAACACATCGTGCACGTTTGCAAAGTTGGATGGAAGCTCAAGTTGATAGGCGAGATCGCCTCTTTTGCCAATGATCTTGAAAGGACCCACGTATCTAGGGGCAAGCTTCCCTTTGATACCGAAGCGACGAGTGCCTTTCATTGGAGAGACGCGGAGGTAGACATGGTCTCCGATTTCAAAAGCCACATCACGGTGCTTGTCATCAGAATAGCCCTTCTGGCGCGATTGCGCGGCTTTGAGATTCGCACGAATGACTTTGCACATTTCTTCGGCTTCTGTGATCAAGTCGTTGCCAAGAAGTTGGCGTTCACCTGTCTCGGACCAATTGAGAGGAGTACGACACTTTCTGCCATAGAGAATTTCGAATGGGGCCTTGCCCGAACTCGCTTGGAAGCTATTGTTGTAGGAGAACTCAGCATATGGAAGACAATCTTCCCACTTCATGCCAAAGGAAATGACACAAGCCCTGAGCATATCTTCAAGGATTTGATTGACTCGCTCGACTTGGCCACTAGTTTGAGGATGGAAAGCTGTGCTGAAACGAATGTTGGTGCCCATGGCCTTCTGAAAAGAATCCCAGAACTTAGAAGTGAAGATGCTTCCACGGTCTGAAGAGATCAATTGCGGAATACCGTGCAAGGAGACAATTCTGGAGGTGTATAGCTCTGCCAGCTGAGCTGCTGTGATAGATTCTTTGATAGGAAGGAAATGAGCCACTTTAGTAAGCTTGTCAATGACAACGAAGATAGCATCATTTCCACGCTTGGACTTAGGAAATCCAGTCACGAAGTCCATATCGATATGATCAAATTTCCATTCCGGAATAGCAAGAGGTTGGAGGAGACCAGCTGGTCTTTGGTGTTCTACTTTCACCCTTCTGCAGACATCACATTCATTCACGAATTGAGCAATTTCTCGCTCCATTCGAGTCCACCAATACGACTGCTTGAGGTCATGGTACATCTTCGTACTTCCAGGATGAATGGATAGGAGGGAATTGTGTGCCTCATTCATGATGACTTTTCTCAGATCGCCTTTGGGAACCACAATTCGATCCTTGAAGAAAAGAGTATCTTTGTCATCCAAGCGATAGCACTTGTACTTGGGAATGCCCTTCTCAATACCACGTTTCACCTTCTTCACCATGGTATCCAGGAGTTGTGCCTCACGAATTTGATCTTCCAAAGAAGGAGAGACTATGAGGTTGGCAAGAAAGCCTTGAGGAACAACTTGAAGATTCAGCTTGTGGAAAGCTTCACAAAGACCCGGTTGGAAGGGCATGAGAATTAAGCTGTTGCAATAAGCCTTTCTGCTCAAAGCATCTGCAATCACATTCGCCTTGCCAGGAGTATATTCAATACTTGGATTGTACTCTTGAATCATTTCGACCCATCGAGTTTGCCTGAGGTTGAGGTTTGGTTGAGTGAAGATATACTTGAGACTCTTGTGATCGGTGAAAATGTCCACTTTCCTTCCCAACAAGAGATGTCTCCATGTTATCAATGCATGGACAACTGCCGCCAACTCGAGATCGTAAGTGGGGTAGTTCTTTTCGTTGGGCTTCAACTGGCGAGAGGTATAGGCCACAACTTTCTTCTCTTGCATTAACACAGCACCGAGACCTTGAAGAGAAGCATCACAGAATACTTCGAATGGCTTGGATTCATCAGGAGGAGTCAAGACAGGAGCTGTGACTAGCTTTTCTTTGAGGGTGTTGAAAGCGACATCACACTCAGGCATCTAGACATACTTGACATGCTTCTGGAGGAGGTTGGAAAGAGGCTTTGCAATCTTAGAGAAATTCTCAACGAATCTTCGGCAATAGCTTGCAAGACCAAGAAAACTGCGGAGCTGCTTGACATTCTGAGGAGGTTCCCAATTCAGAACCGCAGAAACCTTCGCCGGATTAACAGCAATTCCCTTGGCGGAGATGATATGACCAAGATAAAGAACTTCATCAAGCCAGAACTCACATTTGAGAAAACTTCGCATAGAATTGATGCTCTCTGAGCTTGTCGAGCACCAATCGCAAATGTTTGGCATGATCCTGCTTGTTCTTGGAGAAGACCAAAATATCATCGAGATACACCAAGACGAAATCATTGGTGTAGGGGTTGAAGATGAAGTTCATCATTCGAGAGAATGTTGGAGGAGCATTGACAAGGCCGAAAGACATGACAGTATATTCATAAGAACCAAAGCTTGTTCTGAATGCTGTCTTGGGAATATCTTGTTCACGAATGCGAATCTGATGATAACCCATACGAAGGTCAAGCTTGGAGAATACTTTAGCACCTTTGAGTTGCTCGAATAGCTCATTGATGTTGGGAAGTGGATACTTGTTCTTGATTGTCTTCTTGTTCAATGGACGGTAATCGACGCAAAGTCGGTCCGTGCCATCCTTCTTCTGGACAAAAAGAACTCCACATCCCCATGGAGATGAACTCGGTCTGATCAAACCCAGACGCTCTTGTTCATCGAGCTGCTTCTTCAATTCTTTCAGCTCCTTGGGTCCAAGCTTGTAAGGACGCTTGCAAACGGGTTCAGTGCCGGGCTCAAGATCGATAACGAATTCGACTGGCCGATGAGGAGGCATACCCGGAAGCTCTTCTGGAAAGACATCTTGGTACTCACAAACGACTGGAATTTGAGAAATAGCATCCAACTCGCCCTTCTCATTGAGAGAAAACAACCGAATGGTTTCGTCACGAGCGGCATAGATGATAACATCCTCAGAAGGGTGTGTCAATTGAATTTGCCTGGCAGCACAATCAAGTTGAGCTTTGTGCTGAGAAAGCCAGTCCACACCGAGAATAAGATCAATATCCGAGTCCCCAAGGACAATTGGAGAAGACAGAAATCTATAGTCGCCCATCTTGATAGAGACATCCCGAACCAATGCTCGAGAAGTCATTTGCCGAGCCGGGGAAACAATAGACAAAGGACTCGGCAATACTTGAGTAACCAAATCATGCATAGCCACAAAAGGTCTTGAAATGAAAGAATGAAATGCACCAGTATCGAATAAGACTTTTGCAGGAATATCATTAACTGAGAGATTACCCATTATCACATCTGAAGAATCCTCTGCCTGAGCTGCATTTATCATGTTCACCTTTGCATGGTTCGGATTATGCTTGACCACTGCATTGCTTGAAGATCTCACAGGAGGAGGAGGCGGAAGGCGCCTTTGGTTGAAGCATTTGTTCGCATAGTGGCCTTTTTGTTGACATTTGTTGCAGGTCACCTCTGAGAGCGGACGGTGATAAGGAGCATTTGACCTTGGAGCTTGAGGCTGAGACTTGTTCTGATAGACTGGGTTGGGTGGGTGGGAAGATCCACGACCACCTGAGTTGTTCTGTTGGTAAGGCTGGCGAAACGGAGGAGGAGGAAGGTAGAACTTTTGCTGCTTAGCTGCGCCTTCAGAGGAAGAAGAAGACTGAACTGCATCCCTGATTCTCTTCTTAGAAGCTTCACACTTGAGCTGAGCACCTTCTTGCTTGAGGGCCATATTGTAGAATTGATCAAACTGAGTAGGCTCAACAAGAACGAGAGCTAACTGCAGATCCTCTCTAAGGCCACCTCTGAACTGATAGATCATACTCTTTTCATCAGGAACGTCTTGTTTAGCAAAGAGAGCAAGTTTCTGAAACTGTTTTTTGTATTCGTACACTAACATGTTGCCTTGCTTGAGATTGCGGAACTCCTCACGCTTGCTCTCAACAACACTGGTAGGAATGTGGTGAGCTTTAAAGTCCCGACAGAAATCAGTCCAAGTAATCACTCGACCTCCTCTGGAATCCTTGTATTGCTGGAACCAATCAGCTGCCTGATCCTTGAGCTGAAAAGACGCAAACTTGATGTAGTCCTCAGGTCTGACATTGTTGCATTTGAAATGCTTGTTGATATCCACGAGCCAATCGTCGGCGTCTGTGGCCTCGACACAGTAGCTGAAAGACTTTGGCTGATTTGCAAGGAACTGGTTGAGGGTAGGAAACTGAGGCTGATGGTAGAACTGCCCTTGACCTTGATTCCCTTGGTTGCCTTGGCCTTGGTTACGCTCTTGCATCAGCTGAATCAACAACTGAGCGTTGGCGTTTGTGGTTGCCATCAAAGTTTGCCATGCCTCCGGAGGCGGAGGTGGAGGTGGAGGGTTCGCCTGACTCCCATCACTGCGTTCCGGATTCTGACGCGTTGGCGGAGCCATCCTGAAGAGGGTGACATCCGTTAGCATCTTGATTGACAGATAGACAAGTTGAATCAACGGATAGAAATTGCAACATATAGTCTTCACAATAAACATTCGAACAGGGATGAACGAATGAATTCCAAAGTAAACATCACGTCCATTAAGGTGAGAAGCCACTTGATAAGAGATTGATGAATGAAAATAAAAACAAGGTATGAATGGAACAAATAAGTGGTAAGGATTACCCAATCACAAACCAAATATCTGCGGGAAGAAGTGCTAGAGCTACTTGAATCCCACCTATAAACTCCCGAAACTTTCTGGTTATGCAATCAGGTGTTGGGGATACAGGGGAAGCAATATATCTCACCCAAACTAACAATCCCTACATCCAGCTGTATCCATCCGTCAACACATAACCAAGAAACCTTCGGAAATCATGTACCTCAACCTTTGAAAAACATCCGTTATACGAGTCATGGCAATACTCCCGTACTCACCTCAGTACTGGGTTATCGGGGTTATCTCACCAACAACTGCATAAAAGAGATTTTCGATGTCGGCGTACTAAACTCAGGTATTCCAGAACTGCAACGATAAAATTATGACGACAACACCTCAGAGCTCAACTCCCCGGGACACTTCCACTAAACCCCTGACAGGAGGCACCAAGACAATGTTCTCATCATAAAACCATCGGAACGATTCCAAGATACCCGCGTGATCCTAAATTTTTTTTAGTGAAATTTGAGAAGAGAAAAGTCAAAACTTCTACGTCAGGAGACCTCACCAGAGCGACGAAGGGACTGAGGAGTAAAAAGAATTCCTAACTCTCCGATATATATATAATCCTAAATGACTCAAAACATTTTTCTAGACACAACTCGACCGCTAAAAACGATCAAGCAGTGGGGCTCCTAAGGTCGGGGATGGCTCTGATTACCAACTTGTAACGCCCTCGATGCGGCTATATCTCCCACGTGTTGAAGCACGACTTAGAGGCATAACCGCATTGAAAGCAATGTCGCAAGTGAGGTAATCTTCACACAAGCCCATGTAATACATAAGGGAAAGAGATACATAGTTGGCTTACAGTCGCCACTTCACACAATACATAAATAAACATCCATCATTCAGTTTACACTCAAGGTCCGGCTACGGAACCAAAATAAAAGAAGACTACCCCAAATACAACACAGATCCCCGATCGTCCCAACTGGGCTCCACTACTGATCGTCTGGAAATGAAACATAGTAACGACCAAGGGCCTCATCAAACTCCCACTTCAGCTCAGTTGCGCCATCTGCGCTGGTATCATCGGTACCTGCATCTGTTTTGGTAGAATCTGTGAGTCACGGGGACTCAGCAATCTCACACCCGCGAGATCAAGACTATTTAAGCTTAAGGGAAGGCTGGTGTAATGAGGTGGAGCTGCAGCAAGCGACTAGCATATATGGTGGCTACAATCGCAAAAGAGAGCGAGAAGAGAAGCAAGGCACGGTCGTGAAGCTAGTAGCGATCAAGAAGTGATCCTAGAGCAACCTGCGTCAAACATAACTCCAACACCGTGTTCACTTCCCGGACTCCGCCGAGAAGGGACCATCACGGTTACACACGCGGTTGATGTATTTTAATTAAGGTCAACTTCGGGTTTTCTACAACCAGACATTAACAAATTCCCATCTGCCTCATAACCGCGGGCATGGCTTTTGAAAGATAATACCCTGCAGGGGTGTCCCAACTTAGCCCATCATAAGCTCTCACGGTCAACGAAGGATAAACCTTCTCCCGGGAAGACCCGATCAGTCTCGGAATCCCGGTTCGCATGACATTTCGACAATGGTAAAACAAGACCAGCAAGACCACCCGACTGTGCCGACAAATCCCGATAGGAGATGCACATATCTCGTTCTCAGGGCACAACGGATGAGCAATCCGTACAACTAAAACCAGACCTCAAGTTTCCTTGAGGGGGCGCTGCAAAGGGCTCTAGTTTGGACCAACACTCAGAGGAGCATTGGCCCGGGGGGTTAAATAAAGATGACCCTTGGGCTCGCGAAAACCCAAGGGAAAAAGGCTTCGGTGGCAAATGGTAAAACCAAGGTTGGGCCTTGCTGGAGGAGTTTTATTCAAAGCGAACTGTCACGGGGGTCCCATAAATCACCCAACCGCGTAAGGAACGCAAAATCAAGGAACATAACACCGGTATGACGGAAACTAGGGCGGCAAGAGTGGAACAAAACACCAGGCATAAGGCCGAGTCTTCCACCCTTTACCAAGTATATAGATGCATTAATTAAAACAATAGATATTGTGATATCCCAAAATATCCATGTTCCGAACCAGGAACAAACTTCATCTTCACCTGCAACTAGCAACGCTATAAGAGGGGCTGAGCAAAAGCGGTAACATAGCCAATCAACGGTTTGCTAGGAAAGGATGGTTAGAGGTTTGACATGGCAATATGGGTGGCATGATATAGCAAGTGGTAGGTATCGCAGCATAGGCATAGCAAAAGAGCGAGCATCTAGCAAGCAAAGATAGAAGTGATATCGAAGGTATGGTCATCTTGCCTGCAAGGTTCTCAGAGTTGTCGAAGGCTTGATCCTCGTAGGCGTTCTCAACAGGTTCCTCGTTCACGTACTCGTCTCCCGGCTCTACCCAAAGCAAGAACACAAGCAACGCAACCACAATCAAACATGGAACAATGCACAAGCAACATGATGCAATACATGACATGCTATGCGGGATGTGACGTGCAATGTATATGTGTGCTCCGGAAGGAAAATGATGAACAAGGCATCAACTTGGCAAACCAAGTATGCCGCTGGAAAGATGAGATGATTTCGGTTGAAATCGATATAAAGATCACCGGAATCGGATGCACGGTTTGCAAATGACAAGCAAAACAAGAATGCCGCGAATCTGCGTTTAACAGCACGATGCTACTTAGCATGCAACAAGGAACTATGCTACAGCACCCCAACATGAAAACAAAGCATATGACAGTGATCTACAGGAGATGCTTAACAAAAGAGGAACACTGAGCTACGGCTAAATCACATCATAACAGGTTCAAACAAGCATGGTGAAAGTGCAAAAAATATCAGGTTCACAGACTTAGTGAAAATACTAGCATGCCAGAAATTAACATCAGGAAGGCATGTTTAGAGCAAGCAAACAACAAGCTACAGGAACTTATAATAGCAAAACAAGGCATGACATGATTCTACTCAAAGCATAGATCAAAAGTCCCTTACTGACCATAAGCCAAAAAGGACCATAAGAAATGATGGCACCCATGTAAACATAGCAAGTTTTATTAACAGTTCCAGACTTAGTGAAATTTCAGGACATGGCAAAAACAGATTCAACATGGCATCTTTACAAGCTTGATTAACTCACTACCAGGCATATCATGGCCTGGAACAAGTACTAGCATGAAGTAGGCATGAAAAGGAAGCTATCCTTGTGCAAAACAACCTCATAGCATGCTTGGAATAAAACCACACAAAATGACAAGACAACATCATGATGTAAAATGACATGTTCATGAACTTGCTCAAATGCAGAAACTAATGCCACCACTGGATTGGTGGGATTTTTCTACCCCAAAAACATATATAATATGTTAGGGTTGCTGTAGAAAAATATTCACAAGTGCATTAAGTTAAAACCTGCCTAAAATGGAATATGACAGAAATGGCATTTTTCCATAATTGGAAACGTCTAGAAAAGGACTTGCCCGAAATGGAAAGGTACTACATGCCAGAAATGGTATATTCGCAGGAACAAAATAAAACACCTAATAATAATAAAAATAAATAAATAAATAAATAACAGACAGGCTAAGAGAGTATGACAGGTGGGGCCACCCTGTCATACGCACAGTGCAAGAACTGGATTAAAAAGGGGGGGTTAATATGCCGTCACGGGGGTTCGAACCCGGGTCTCCCCGGTGTGGCTCTGCTACTGCAACCACTGGGCTAGGCGGGCGCTGCTGATAGGGGAAGGGCTTCGGCCCCTTTTGGAAAAGCGCCAGGTCGCGCAACTCTGTTGCAAACAGAGAGGACGACGGCGCCGGCGAGGGCAACGGCGGCAACCAGTGGGCACAGGGCCTCCGGCGGCCATGCGGAAAGGGAAAAAAAGACGCGCGCATCTACGAGGGAAAGCAGGGGCGCTCGAGCTCGAGCAGTTGCTCGACTCGGGGCCATGGCGTCTGCTGCGAGTGGCAGAGGGACTCGTCGGAGCTGCGGGAGGCTTGCAGGGTGCGCGCGAAGGCGTAAGCGAGTGCGCGAGCGCGCTACGGGAGCACGAAGAGGGGGAACCGGAGCGGGGACACGCAAATCACGCTACGGTTGCACCGCACTGCACCAACAAATTCAGAAACGCCGGAGCACTGCGAGCGCGGAAAATGCACAGATCGGACGCGCCCTACGGTTGCCTAAATGCCAGGGAAAAGGATGGGAGAGGGAGGTGCGTTACCCAGCTCACCCAAGGACACGGAGTAGTCGACGGAGACGAGCTGCCGGCGACGCGGTGGAGCTCTGAATCGTGGCGCATTTTCTGACCAAGAGGTAGGAGGAAGCAGGGGACGTCGATGAACTCGTCGTCCGGGCACCGTAGTCGATGTTGTGGAAGGAGACGACGGCGAGGAAGAAGATGGACACGAACTGCGGGGTTTGGAGTGGCCGAAGAGCACGCCGACGACGAGGCGCGCTCCCAGGTGCGCTCGGGACGGGGCGGAAGCGGCAGATCTGGTGGCTAAACTCACCTGGAAACGGCAGCGGCGGACGAGGGAAACCCTAGGCGACGCGAGGGACACGGGAGCTGGGGCTTAAAAGGGCTAGGGTGAGCGGACGAGCTCACGCGCGCTCGTGCTCGCGGTCCCCATGGCGACGGCGAGAGGAGAGGGAAAAGGTGGGTGCGGGAAACAGGGGAGGCGCTGACGAGCGGGGCCGACCTATCCACGTGTCGAGGGTCTAGCGGGGGTGCGCGCTTGCGTGGGTGAGAAAAGACGAGGGCGCGAGCGGGCTGGCTGGCGCTCTGGTTGGGCTGGCTGGCTGTGCGGGGCGCTAGCTGGGCCGGCCTGGGAGGCCGAGGCCCAGGGGGAGGGGTTGCTGCGCTGGCTGCTGCTGCTGCTTCATTTCTATTTAAATAAACAGAAATAGAAACAGAAAATCTCAGGAAAAAGGGAGAGGAGATAGAGCATAAAGAAAATACTCTCCAACTCCTGGAATTATCCACTATTTTAATAAATTGCATTGGGCATTTTTAGAGGTAGAAAAATAAGACAAGTTTGAAATATTTTCAAACTTGTGTCATTTTTGAACCTGACCAAAACAACTTCAAATAAGGATATCTTTGGCAGAGAGGTTTAGAGCAAGGAGCAAGATTTACAGGGAGAAGATGAACATTAATAGAGAAAGAAAAATAGCACTTGATAAGAGAAGGAAGGAGGAGGAATGATGGTGCCATGGTTGAAAGGGGGGGGGGAACAAGGTCAAGCCCATGATGCTCATGGAAACAACATGAATGACAACATGCAACATGAGATGGCATGAGATGAAGATGCACTATATGATGAGGATGAATGCAAAATGACAAGAGGCACAAATGCAAAATGGCTAAAAAGGAAAATGACAAAGAAAAGAATAAAACCACACATAACCAAAACAAGATGAGGCCAAACATGATAAACCCCACAAGAAATGGATGAAGGTCAAGTTGATATATTGCCAAATATGGACATGTTACATCTGGGGTGTTACAATTTTCATCCTCCACCTCCCACGCATTGATAAACCTTAGGTCATCCACTTGAGGTAAAATTGCTACTGTCGTACAAAACTCTGTGCTTGGAGGCCCAACATGAGTCTACAAGAATAAAATTCTGCAGTAGACATCAAGCTCTTTTCTGGTGCCGTTGCCGAGGAGGTGAGTGCTTGAAGCTATATATTTAGATCTTGCAATCAAATCTTTTAGTTTCTTGCTTTATCGCTAGTTTGGTTTATAATGTCTTTCTCGAAAATGATGGAAAGGAAAATTTTTCTCAATTGATAGAAGAAGAATTCTATGAAATGTTTGACAAAATATCTTTTGAATGATGAGCATGATTGCAATGTTTTTGATATGAATGATGATGATAGTTGACTTGATTCTGTGCAAAAACAGAAACTTCTACGCCAAGTCCAGGAATTTCTATAATTCACAGGAACGTGCTTTTGATCTGAATTTTTTATAGGTGATTTATATACAAATTAACTACGTTGTCCTAAGTTTTTAGAATTTTTAGTGTTGCATAAGTATGAGAACAATTCAGATCATTACAGACTGTTCTGTTTTTGACAGATTCTGTTTTCAATGCATAGTTTGCTTGTTTCCTTGTTTCTATGGCTTATATTGGTCAATATAAATTGTGGAAATGATAGTGCAGTAGGAATTGTGTGAGAACAATTATGGATCTTGTCTTGACAGTACCAAGGTGAATGATTTGCTGTTTATCGTACTAACCTATCTCATGAAGTTCCGTTAAGTTTTGTGTGAATGAAGTTTTCAAGTTTTGGGTGAGATATCAATATGAGGAGTGATACGTCTCCAACGTTTCTACAATTTTTGATTGTTCTATGCTATTATATTACCCCTTTTGGATGTTTATGGGCTTTATTTTACACATTTATATCATTTTTTGGACTAACCTACTAACCGGAGGCCCAGCCCATATTGCTGTTTTTTTGCCTATTTCAGTATTTCGAAGAAAAAGAATATCAAACAGAGTCCAAACGGAATGAAACCTTCGGGAGCGTGATTTTTGGAACGAACGTGATCCAGAGAGCTTAGAGTGCAAGTCAAGAAGCAACCGAGGAAGCCACAAGATACGAGGCCGCGCCCCCCCTGTAGGCCGCGCCCCCCCTGTAAGCCACAAGAAACGTACTTCTTCCTTCTATATATACCTACGTACCCCGAAAACATCCGGGGGCACCACGAAACACAATTTCCACCACCGTAACCTTTTGTATCCGCGAGATCCCATCTTGGAGCCTTCACCGGCACTCTGCCGGAGGGGGAATTGACCATGGAGGGCTTCTACATCAACATCCTTGCCCCTCCGATGAGTTGTGAGTAGTTTACCACAGACCTACGGGTCCATAGTTATTAGCTAGATGGCTTATTTTCTCTTTTTGGATCTCAATACAATGTTCTCCCCCTCTTGTGGAGATCTATTCGATGTAAACTCTTTTTGCGGTGTTTTTGTCAAGATCCGATGAATTGTGGGTTTATGATCAAGTTTATCTATGAATAATATTTGAATCTTCTCTGAATTCTTTTATGTATGATTGAGTTATCTTTGCAAGTCTCTTTGAATTATTAGTTGGGTTTGGCCTGCTAGATTGATCTTTCTTGCCATGGGAGAAGTGCTTAGCTTTGGGTTCAATCTTGCGGTGTCCTTACCCAGTGACAGAAAGGGTTGCAAGGCACGTATTGTATTGTTGCCATCGAGGATAACAAGATGGGGTTTATATCATATTGCATGAGTTTATCCCTCTACATCATGTCATCTTGCTTAATGTGTTACTCTGTTCTTATGAACTTAATACTCTAGATGCATGCTGGATAGCGGTCGATGTGTGGAGTAATAGTAGTAGATGCAGGCAGGAGTCGGTCTACTTGTTATGGACGTGATGCCTATATACATGATCATGCCTAGATAATCTCATAACTATGCGCTTTTCTATCAATTGCTCGACAGTAATTTGTTCACCCACCGTAATACTTATGCTATCTTGAGAGAAGCATCTAGTGAAACCTATGGCCCCCGGGTCTATCTCTTATCATATTTGCTTTCAATCTACTTTTATTTTCATCTTTACTTTTTGCATCTATATTATAAAATACCAAAAATATATTTATCTTATCATACTATCTTGATTAGATCTCACTTTCGCAAGTGGCCATGAAAGGATTGACAACCCCTTTATTGCGTTGGTTGTGAGTTCTCGGTTTGTTTGTGTAGGTGCATGGGACTTTTGAGGAGCCTCCTACTGGATTGATACCTTGGTTCTCAAAACCGAGGGAAATACTTACGCTACACTTGCTGCATCACCCTCTCCTCTTCGAGGAACACCAACACAAGCTCAAGACGTAGCAAGGAGAACAAGCTGTGACAAGAACCTAAGCTTGGGGATGCCCAAGGCACCCCCAAGTTAATATTCATAGGAAAATTCAAGCAACTAAGCTTGGGGATGCCCTAGAAGGCATCCCCTCTTTCGTCTCCAACATTATCGATAACCTCACTTGGAGCTATATTTTCATTCGTCACATGATATGGGTTTTGCTTGGAGCATCATTTTACTTTGTTAGGATTTTCTTACTATTATTTAGAACAATGTTTTGCATATTTTATTTCAATAAAGGTGGCAATGATAGCCTTTTCCATGCTTATTTTGCAAATCTACATGTTGTTGTTTCAAAACAGAAAGTTTATTGTTGTTGCAAAAATTCTCTAGAAAATTCAGAATGTGATAAAAGGTTGATTTTTTTGCATAGTAAGCTATAATAAATTTTCTACAGTGCGGATATTTTTCAGAATTCTTGGAGTTAGGGAAGTATGATGAATATTGCAATCTTTAAAGACGGTTTTGTTTAGACAGGTTATTGTTATGTTTGCTTGTTTAATGTTTCTATTTGAGGATAGGAGTATTAAATATGCAGATGCATTTAGTATGCAATGTTAAATAATAATTTTAGTTATTTGCTACAGTAGAGAATGATAAGGTTTTTGCATTGATTTATACTAACTTATCTCATGAGTTCTTGTTGAGTTTTGTGTGGATGAAGTTTTTAAGATTTAAGGAAACCATGATATAAAAAGAATTAAGGAGACACAAAAGATCAAGCTTGGGGATGCCCAAGGCATCCCAAGATAATATTTCAAGAATTCTCAAGCATCTAAGCTTGGGCATGCCCCGGTAGGCATCCCACCTTTCTTCATCAACAATTTCGGCTAGCCTCGGTTGAACCTAAGTTTTTGCTTCTTCACATGATGTGTGCTATTCTTAGAATTTCATTTTATTTTGTTTTGCTTGTTGGTTTAATAAAATACTTAGATCTGAAAGTTTTAATTAAGAGAGAGTTCTCAATTATCTACCCATTTATTTAACTACTCGCATGATATTCACTTATATCTTTTTGCAGTAGTTTGTCGTTTACTCTCGTCCTTCACTTATATCCTATGAGTAAATTGCTGAATAAATTGAATGTCATGAAGTTGAAATTATATGTTCATATCATGCCGAGTGGTAGCTTCACCTTGGGCTTAGAAATTGAAATCTTTTGAAGCTTGACAATCACATTATTGGTCATACAAGCAATTCATGAATGATTAGTAGAAGGAAGAGAAATTTCACATGCAAATATATTATCTTGGAAATCTTCTATGATTGTGAATACCCATTAATTATTTTCAAACTAGAGCAAATTAGTTGAAGTTGGACAAGGAAGACAACATAATGAGTTATGGTTGTGTATATTTGCATAGAAGTTATATTGTCATAGATCCTCTAACATGTGGTGTTTGCCTAGGATCTTTTGCTAGTCAAAAATTCGTACTAAGTAGAGATACTACTTGTGCATCCAAAAACCCTTAAACCCAGTTTCTTGCCATGAGTGTCCACCATATCTACCTATGGATTTAGTAAGATCCTTCAAGTAAGTTGTCATAGGTGTAGTAAAGCAATAAAAATTGCTCCTAAATATGTTTAATCTTTTATTGTAAGGGGAAATTGAGTGTTGTATGAACTTGTGATGGCAAAGTAATAAAAGAAACGGACTACATAATAAAGGTTGCTATCATAAGGGGTAATATAACGTGACATTCCTTCACATTAAGAGTTTGGGCATATAATTAAAAAGCACATGACAACCTCTGCTTCCCTCTACGAAGGGCCTATCTTTTACTTTTTAGTACTTACTTTTATGCAAAGAGTCAATAGTATAAATTCTCATTTCAACTTCAATTATTCTCTAGTTGGCAAGCATCATGTGGTGGGGAAAGATCTAGGCACATATGACCAGTCAGATATATTTGATCATGATTTATTATTGTTGACAATTATCTCTATGATAAATGAGTTGGGAGGTGAAATATTAAGCCCCTATCTTTCTCTGTGTTTGATGGATGCAATTTGTTCTAAGTATATGCTTTGAGTAGTAGCAATCATGGAAGACTATATGATGATTGAGTATGTGGAGCTCTTACTTAGACTCTGTTGAATAAGTTGAATTGCAATTGTTTGGTGACTAAGAATATAGGTTGTTGAGTTTTAAGAGAATTCATTGTTTGAACCTTAACATGTGAATTGGTTGCTACTTTAACATGAGAAGTTTTATGAGAAAGAATTGTTGTTATGATGCTAGGAAAAGTGATTGAAATTATCATTGATCAAACTTGTGCACTTTGCTAGCATTCACACTTCAGAAATTATTTCTTTTATCATTTACCTACTCGAGGACGAGTAGGAATTAAGCTTGGGGATGTTGATACATCTCCAACGTATCTATAATTTATGAAGTATTCATGCCGTCATATTATCATTCTTGGATGTTTACAATCATTTTATAGCAACTTTGTATCATTTTTTGGGACTAAGCTATTGACATAGTGTCCAGTGCCAGTTGTTATTTTTTCTTGTTTTTTACTTCGCAGGAAATCAATATCAAACAGAGTCCAAATGCAGCGAAACTTTTTGGAGAATTTTTATGGAAGAGAAGACCCAGGATGGGCCAAAGAAGTACCAGAGGGGTGCCCCGAGGGGGGCACAACCCACCTGGGCACGCCTGGGGCCCACGCGCGCCTTGGTGGGTTCTTCCCACCTCGGTGGCCTCCCTCACCGCCTCTTCGCCCTATAAATTCCCAAATATTCCAAAAACACCTAGATCAGAAGTTCCACCGTCGCAAGCCTCTGTAGCCACGGAAACCAATATAGACCCCGTTCCGGCACCCTGTCGGAGGGGGAGATCATCACCGGAGGCCATATTCATCATCCCTATGGCCACCATGATGAGGAGGGAGTAGTTCACCCTCGGGGCTCTAGGTTTGTACTAGTAGCTATGTGTTTAATCTCTCTCTCGTGTTCTTGAGATGTCACGATCTTGATGTATCGCGGGGTTTGTTAATATAGTCGGATCATATGGTGTTTCCCCCTCTCTATCTTGTGATGTATTCAGTTTTCCCTTTGAGATTTCATTTTATCCGTTGAATACTTTTATGGATTTGAGAACACTTGATGTATGTCTTGCTATGAATACCCGTGGTGACAATGGGGTATCATATTGATTCACTTGCACTACTGCAGGATGCTGCTAACGCGACACTACGATCAGAGACCCTTTAACGAAACTGTGTGCGATGCATTAATCGCAAACAGTGGTGTAAAAAACCATCAAAAAAGGTTTCCATTGTCATTTGTCGTTGAGCTCTTAAAAACCACCGCACTGTACGGTTGCCTAGCCCATCCGTCCCAGACTTCTCTCCAAGCGTCGTTCATGGCACCGTGGCACACAGTAACTCGTAAGGAAGTGATGGCATCCCGCCACGCCGTGTTCCTCGCCGCCCGTGACCGCACACATGGGAAGGAAGCGATGGCATATCGCCGCACCGAGTTCATCGCCACCGGCGGCCACACAGTTACGTGGGCAGACTTTGAGGCTGCCATGGTCGAATGGGCGGTGGATCTAGAGGCAGCCAAAGCCGCACAGAAGGAGCGGTAAAGGCAGAAAGCAGTCAAGAAAAGAGAGTCCCGCCGCCGCAAGAAAGAAGAGGCCGCACGCCATGGTCAGGAGAGCTTGGCGGATATCAAAGCACGGTGGGCTGTCGCCTACAAGGCCGAGAAGGAGAACGCCAGCATCTAGCCAGCATGCCCCGATGGCAGCATGTGAGAAGTAGTTTAAGTTTGTAGTATTAGAGAAAATTATGAGTCGTACTTTAAGTTTGTAGTATTAACGTACAATGTCAGTAATAGCATCCTTTGAGGGCTTTGAGCGTTGATTAGCATGTTTGCCCGTGTGCATTCTTTGCGTTAATCATTAGAAGATCACAAAACACATGGTTTCTATGTCACAACCGTGTGCTTTTTTGCGTTAATGATCCATAAGTCAATTGCATGTGCGATGTTTCCTAATAAACCAGGCGTACCATTGACCGAAAAAATCAACTACACGTGTACATTTTTTGGGAGACGGGATCTGCAAATTTGCTGTTTTCTCGCACACGAGTATTTTACGCGCTTCGTCTGTGTTGTGTGTTTCCCCCGCCCAAGTTTCAAGTTTCACAGCGAAATTTTCATTAGGCGCGTGATTTTAGAATTTATTCCTCCAACCACATCGCCACCAATCAAATTTCCTCAGTATCCCCCCCCACGCGCGCGCCTCCCCCTACCGGCAGCTCAAACTGCCGCTACCGCAACCACAACTTTAACCACATCTATATTCTTCTCGGATCCAGTCAGGTAACCCATTGATCTCTATCACGGCCCCGGCCTGATTGCTTAGATGGCGCCTGCGAAACATCCTCATGCCTCCAATTCCCCGCCGCCCCTACCTCCAGAGCATTGATGCGCAAGCCCAACCACATATCACATGGGGGGAGCTGATGGCGGTCCATGGCGCGATGGCCGCTGTGCGTGTTGACCCGGAGGAACACCTCGCCTCCGCTACCGCCGACATGATGCAGGCTCTAGCCCAGATGAAGTGCCCCAAGGACTACCCCCTAGGACTTAACAGGTATGATCTGACCAGCTAAATCTTACCAATACCACTTGCAATGGCTATGTTTTGTATGGTTGTTATATTAAGCATGTTCGTGTCTTGTTTATTTCAGTACTGCACACTGTGTGATATTCAAGTATTAACTGTCCAGCTCAATTTCACCAATACCAGCAACAAACTTACAATATATGACTCAAGATATCACTAGAGATGTTGCCCATTTACTATTTTTAGTGGATGCTAACCCTGTTGTACTTAACATGCCTGTCCATGTACTTACGCAGGGTCATAACGACCGATGGTGTTGTTTGTCGTCGAGGTTAGCTACATCCCATGTCTTATAGTATTTTCACATCATTTGTGCAATTGCAGTTTAACTTCTACCATTTACTGGTTGCCTGTAGGTACACATGTCACTGGCACTGATCCACGCTTCGACCCGGAGGAACAGCTTGCCTCCGCCGCCACTGACCTTGGGAGGGCTCTGGACAAGATGAAGTGCCCTAGCAACTACCTCTCAGGATTTACTAAGTATGTAACTCACCAGTTCAATCTTACCAATACCAGTTGCAATTAATGGCTATGTTCTGTATGGTCGATGTATTAAGCATGTTCTAGTAAACATGTCTAACATGTTTTAGCTACTTTCCCTACCTTTTTATAGACAACTAGTCCATTCTCTACTTTGGAAGCACCTGCCTTGTGATGTTTAACTCTGCCAATTGCATTTTTATCAGTACCGGTTTCGATGGCCATTAAGCTTGTTGCAATTAACAGTTGTATCCATTTTTAAACAATTATATTTCAATGGCTGCAAAATTACAAAACATGAATTAGGATGTTGTTAAGCCTGTTGCAATTAACAATTGTATCCATTTTTTAATCCGTCCCTTTGCTACTGTGCTACTCTTTCACAATGAAGATATCACTACAAATGCTGCCGTTTTATTACCATTTGCTATTTTTGGTGGATGTTAACCCTGTTGTAGTTGACATTGGCTTTCCATGTACATACACAGGGCTACAGTGGCGATGCTGTTGTTTGCCTTTGTGGTTAGCTGCATCCCATGTCCTATACACCACCTATTCCTAAATATAAGTATATTTAGAGATTCCAATATCGACTACATAAGGAGCAAAATGAGTGAATCTAGATTCTAATCTAAACTATATCTATAATTCTATATACATCCGTATGTAGTTCATATTAAAATCTCTAAAATACTTGTACTTAGGAACGTAGGTAGTTATATTTTACATCATTTGTGCTATCTCAGTTTAGCTTCTACATTTACTGGTTGCTTGTAGGTACATATATGAGCGGTACTGATCCACACTTCGATCCCTTTTGCGTATGGGGTAATGAGATATTCATGAACAAGCATCAAGTGAGGAAACTAAGAAAGATTGTTAGGCGAAAGAAACGAGTGATGGGAATTAAGCTCTTTATTTACACTTTGTCCAAGACAACAGTGAACTTTAGGATGGTAAGTAATGTGTTGCCTTTTCCCCTGCCCACAACAAGTTACTCTATTAGATCTCAGTATCCGATATTTTTCTCTTTTCAGTGGTTTCCGAAGCTATTTACTGATGATTACCTTGCAAACTACATGACCGGAGTGGATGCAACTAAGGTTAAAGTATATAATTCATGCTACCATGATAATGCTCTAGAAGTCTTCTTGAAGGCGGTGAAGGATGGGCGGGCAATCGTCACAAGGGGTTGGACAAAAGTTGTTCATGCCTATGGCATGCAGGAAGGCACATTATGGGCATTCCGCTTCTTCAACACCATCGATAGTCAAAATGCTTTACACTTGTCTCTTCACCTTTACCGCCTATAAATATTGTGGTTCTCATAGTTAATTGCTATCTAACATGTAATACTGAACATATTGTACTAACAATTTTATTTATAGATTCTTTGTTGAACCGTCGTGCTGAGAATTTGAATTGCACGTTTCATATTTCAAATTTCCAATTCGAATAATAAATTACATGCAAAAATAAAAATATACGAGAGCGAATAAAATAATGTGCACATGGTTAGAAACAAAACAACGTGTGCGATGAAAAAAAGAAAACAGACAGTTCTTTGACGTGAAACGTTTGCGATGCCCGACGGATGCACACACAGTTTCTTCTCATATGCGTGTGGTAATACGACAAATGTTTCAAACCAGTGTGCATGTGTGATAGGAATACAATTCACACACAGTTATGAAATGGACAAGTTGGCGTTAGTAGAGGCACCGCACACATTTTACATTCTTGAACCGTGTGTGATAACGTACCTATCACAAACATATCGGTAGATTAAATGTTGATGTCCACCTTTTTCACACGACTATAGTGGCGTAATCGTTTGTGATGTCTCTCTGATCAGAAACGTAACGTTGAGATGTAATGTGTGGGACTAGGGAGGCTTCTCATACGTTTATTATATGGCGATCGTCAGTAGCCGCTCGCCCATCCCCAACGGTTTCTGGGTCGTGTGGGAAGGACCCCCTATCACCCACACTCACTTGGCGACGGTTCCAAATGCTGTCGCAAAAAGGGGTTAAAACCCGTTTGTATAGCACCTTACAGTACCAGTGTTGATAGGTGCTTTGGCACTAAACTTGCGGATTCCCGAGGTGACAATGGGGTAATATATGAATAGGGGTTGATGCACTTTGTCGTCTTTGTTTCTCCGGTAGAAATCTTGGGGAAAGTTACTCCCTCCCAGGTCGCCCGCGCGAGCGACTTCGGAGGACCCCCAACCCTAGAGCAGAGGCGCCAGATCTGCCCCCTCCTCGGCCGCTGCCGCCGCTGGTTGCGGCCGCGCCCGGTTGTCAAGGGAGGCGGGTGAGGCGGCGCGTCCTGGATGGCTGATCCTTCACGCGGAGGCCGGCTGTCCGCAGGGCTGCGCAGGGGCTGGTGCGAGCGGCGACGCGCGGCGGGGGACGTGGAGGAGCGGTGTGGTGGTGGCGGTCGGGCATGCGCAACGGTGTGTTGGTGTAGGAAGGGCGCGGAAGTGTGGTCATGGCATGGCGGTGCGAGCTCAGGCCAGGTCCATGGCAGTGCAGAGAGGCTCGGCCAGGAGGTCCCTAGCGAGCAGTGTGCGGTCGGCCATCGATGGGCGGTATGGCGAGTGGCGTTCTTCTCCTGGCGACGCAGGCGTGGAGGCGCGGTCCGCGGTGGGGCGGGTCAGATCTGGGCCTGCCCAGTTCCAATCTGGAGCATGGGTGTCAGTGGCATCGCAAGGTCGTCCCTTGTGCAGGTGACGGCCGTCGCGGGTGGCCCTTGCCCTGCCGGTGGTGTTGGTGTTTGAAATATGCCCTAGAGGCAATAATAAAATGGTTATTATTGTATTTCCTTGTTCATGATAATTGTCTATTGTTCATGCTATAATTGTATTAACCGGAAACCGTAATGCATGTGTGAATACATAGACCACAACATGTCCCTAGTGAGCCTCTAGTTGACTAGCTCGTTGATCAATAGATGGTCATGGTTTCCTAACCATGGACATTGGATGTCATTGATAACAGGATCACATCATTAGGAGAATGATGTGATGGACAAGACCCAATCCTAAGCCTAGCACAAGATCGTGTAGTTCATTTTCTAAGAGCTTTTCTAATGTCAAGTATCATTTCCTTAGACCATGAGATTGTGCAACTCTCGGATACCGTAGGAATGCTTTGGGTGTACCAAACATCACAACGTAACTGGGTGGCTATAAAGGTACACTACAGGTATCTCCGAAAGTGTCTGTTGGGTTGGCACGAATCGAGACTGGGATTTGTCACTCCGTATGACGGAGAGGTATCTCTGGGCCCACTCGGTAATGCATCATTGTAATGAGCTCATAGCGACTAAGAAGTTAGTCACGGGATCATGTATTACGGAACGAGTAAAGAGACTTTCGGGTAACGAGATTGAACGAGGTATTGGGATACCGACGATCGAATCTCGGGCAAGTAACAACCGGTTGACAAAGGGAATTGTATATGGGATTGATTGAATCCCCGACATCGTGGTTCATCCGATGAGATCATTGTGGAACATGTGGGAACCAACATGGGTAGCCAGATACCACTGTTGGTTATTGGCCAGAGAGAGATGTCTCGGTCATGTCTGCATGATTCCCGAACCCGTAGGGTCTACACACTTAAGGTTCCGTGACGCTAGAGTTGTAATGGGAATTAGTATGCGGAAACAGAATGTTGTTCGGAGTCCCGGATGAGATCCTGGACGTCACGAGGAGTTCCGAAATGGTCCGGAAATAAATATTTATATAAGGGAAGTCCTTATTTGGTTGCCGGAAGTGTTCGGGGGTTTATCGGTTTTGTACTGGGACCACCGAAAGGGTTCCGGGGGTCCACCGGGAGGGTCCACCTGCCCCAGAGGGCCCTATGGGCTTAATATACGGAGGGGAACCAGCCCCTAGGTGGGCTGGGGGCCAACCCCCCTAGGGCCCTTGCGCCTAAGGTTGGGGGGAATCCCAAAGGGGGCGCCCCCTTGGCTTGGGGGGCAACCCTCCCACCCTTGTCTGCCGCCCCCCTCTAGATCCATATGGAGGGGGCCGGCCCCCCTCTCCCTTGCCCCTATAAATAGAGGGGAGGTGGCAGGGCTGCCACACCCTTCCCCTGGCGCAGCCCTCTCCCTCCCCAAGACCTCCTCCTCTGTAGTAGTGCTTGGCGAAGCCCTGACGGAAAACTGCAAGCTCCTCCACCACGCCATCGTGTTGCCGGAGCTCTCCCTCAACTTCTCCTATCACCTTGCTGGATCAAGAAGGAGGAGACATCCCCGGGCTGTACGTGTGTTGAACACGGAGGCACCGTCCATTCAGCGTTAGATCAGATCTTCCGCGATTTGAATCGCCGCGAGTATGACTCCATCATCCGCGTCCTAGTAACGCTTCCGCTTAGCGATCTTCAAATGTATGAAGATCCTCATCCTATCTCTCTCTTGTTGCTAGAATCTCCTATATGGATCTTGGTGATGCGTAGAAAATTTATGAATTATTGCTACGTTCCCCAACAGTGGTGTCAAAGCTAGGTCTATTGCTTAGATTCTATGCATGAGTAGAACACAAGTAGTTGTGGGCGTTGGTTTTTTCAATTTGCTTACCGTTACTAGTCCTATCTTGTTTTGGAGGTATTGTGGGATGAAGCGGCCCGGACCGACCTTACACGTACGCTTATGTGAGACAGGTTCCACCGACTGACATGCACTTGTTGCATAAGGTGGCTAGCGGGTGTCTGTCTCTCCCACTTTAGTCGGATCAGATTCGATGAAAAGGGTCCTTATGAAGGGTAAATGGCAATTGGCATATCACCGTTGTGGCTTTTGCATAGGTAAGAAATGTTCTTGCTAGCAACCCATAGCAGCCACGTAAAACATGCAACAACAGTTAGAGGACGTCTAACTTGTTTTTGCAGGGTATGCTATGTGATGTGATATGGACAAAAAGAATGTGATGAATGATATATGTGATGTATGAGATTGATCATGTTCTTGTAGTAGGAGTCATGACTAGCATGTCTATGAGTATGACAACCGGCAGGAGCCACAGGAGTTGTCTTAATTTATTGTATGACCTGCGTGTCATTGAAAATGCCATGTAATTACTTTACTATATTGCTAACTGTTAGCCATAGTAGTAGAATTAATAGTTGGCGAGACAACTTCATGAAGACACGATGATGGAGATCATGATGATGGAGATCATGGTGTCATGCCGGTGACTAAGGTGATCATGTCGCGCCTCGAAGATGAAGATCAAAGGCGCAAAATGATATTGGCCATATCATGTCACTTTATGATTTGCATGTGATGTTTGTCATGTTTACATCTTATTTGCTGAGAACGACGGTAGCATAAATAAGATGATCCCTCATTAAAATTTCAAGAAAGTGTTCCCCCTAACTGTGCACCGTTGCGAAAGTTCGTTGTTTCAAAGCACCACGTGATGATCGGGTGTGATAGATTCTAACGTTCGCATACAATGGGTGTAAGCCAGATTTACACATGCAAAACACTTAGGTTGACTTGACGAGCCTAGCATGTACATACATGGCCTCGGAACACAAGAGACCGAAAGGTCGAACATGAGTCATATAGTAGATACAATCAACATGAATATGTTCACCGATGATGACTAGTCCATCTCACATGATGATCGGACACGGCCTAGTTGACTCGGATCATGTATCACTTAGATGACTAGAGGGATGTCTATCTGAGTGGGAGTTCATTAAATAATTTGATTATATGAACTTAATTATCATGAACATAGTCTAAAATATATTTGCAATATGTCTTGTAGATCAAATGGCCCACGCTAATGTTGCCCACAACTTCAACGTGTTCCTAGAGAAAACCAAGCTAAAAGACGATGGTAGCAACTATATGGACTGGGTCCAGAACTTGAGGATCATCCTCATAGCTGCCAAGAAAGCATAAGTCCTAGAAGCAACGCTAGGTGAAGCACCCATTTCCTAGCAACTCTAGACGTTATGAATGCCTGGCAGTCGCGTAGTGATGATTACTCCCTAGTTCAGTGTGGCATGCTTTACAACTTAGAACTGGGGCTCCAAAAGCATTTTGAGCAGCATGGAGCATATGAGATGTTCCAAGAGCTGAAAATGGTTTTCCAAGCTCATGCCCGGGTCGAGAGATATGAAGTCTCCGACAAGTTCTACAGTTGTAAGATGGAGGAAAATAGTTCTGTCAGTGCGCATATACTCAGTATGTCCGGGTTACACAACCGTTTGTCTCAGTTGGGAGTTAATCTCCCAGATGACTCGGTCATTGACAGGATCCTCCAGTCGCTCCCACCTAGCTACAAGAGCTTTGTGATGAACTACAATATGCAAGGGATGGAGAAGTCCATTCCTGAGTTATATTCAATCCTGAAATCAGTGGAGGTGGAAATCAAAAAGGAACATCAAGTGTTGATGGTGAATAAGACCACTAGTTTCAAGAAAGGCAAGGGTTAAAAGAACTTCAAGAAGGATGGCAAGGGGGTTGCCGCGCCCGGTAAATCAGTTTCCGGGAAGAAGCCAGACAATGGACCCAAGCCCAGACTCAGTGCTTTTATTGCAAGGGAAATGGTCACTGGAAGTGGAACTGCCCCAAGTACTTAACGAACAAGAAGGCCGGCAACACCAAAGGTATATGTGATATACATGTTATTGATGTGGACCTTACCAGTACTCGTAGTAGCTCCTGGGTATTTGATACCGGTGCGGTTGCTCATATTTGTAACTCAAAACAGGAGCTGCGGAATAAGCGGAGACTGGCGAAGGATGAGGTGACAATGCGCATTGGGAATGGTTCCAAGGTCGATATGATCGTCGTCGGCACGCTACCTCTAGATTTACCTACGGGATTAGTTTTAAACCTCAATAATTGTTATTTAGTGCCAGCTTTGAGCATGAACATTATATGTGGATCTCGTTTAATGCAAGATGGCTACTCATTTAAATCTGAGAATAATGGTTGTTCTATTTATATGAGAGATATGTTTTACGGTCATGCCCCGCTGATCAATGGTTTATTCTTATTGAATCTTGAACATGACGTTACACATATTCATAGTGTGAATACCAAAAGATGTAAGGTTTATAATGATAATCCCACATACTTGTGGCACTGCCGCCTTGGTCACAATGGTGTCGAACGCATGAAGAAACTCCATGCAGATGGACTTTTGGAGTCTCTTGATTATGAATCATTTGACACGTGCGAACCATGCCTCATGGGCAAGATGACCAAGACTCCGTTCTCCGGAACAATGGAGCAAGCAACCAACTTGTTGGAAATCATACATACTGATGTGTGCGATCCAATGAGCATTGAGGCTCGCGGTGGCTATCGTTATGTTCTCACCCTCACTGATGACTTAAGTAGATATGGGTATGTCTACTTAATGAAACACAAGTCTGAGACCTTTGAAAAGTTCAAGGAATTTCAGAGTGAGATGGAGAATCAATGTGACAGGAAAATAAAGTTCTGACGATCAGATCGTGGAGGAGAATATTTGAGTCACAAGTTTGGTATGCACTTAAGGAAATGTGGAATTTTTTCACAACTCATGTCGCCTGGAACACCTCAACGTAATGGAGTGTCCGAACGTCATAATCGCACTCTATTGGATATGATGTGATCTATGATGTCTCTTACCGACTTACCGCTATCATTTTGGGGTTATGCTTTAGAGACAGCCACATTCACTTTAAATAGGGCATCGTCTAAATCCGTTGAAATGACCCCGTATGAATTATGGTTTGGGAAGAAACCTAAGTTGTCATTTCTAAAAGTTTGGGGATGCGATGCTTATGTCAAGAAACTTCAACCTGAAAAGCTCGAACCCAAGTCGGAAAAATGTGTCTTCATAGGATACCCCAAGGAAACCATTGGGTATACCTTCTACCTCAGATCCGAAGGCAAGATCATTGTTGCCAAGAATAGATCCTTTCTGGAGAAACAGTTTCTCTCGAAAGAAGTAAGTGGGGGGAAAGTAGAACTTGATGAAGTACTGCCTCTTGAACCGGAAAGTAGCGCAGCTCAGGAAGATGTTTCTGTGATGCCTGCACTGACTAGAGATGAAGTTAATGATGATGATCAAGGCACTTCGGATCAAGTTGCTACTGAACTTCGTAGGTCCACAAGGACACATTCCACACCAGAATGGTATGGCAACCCTGTCCTGGAAATCATGTTGTTAGACAACGGTGAACCTTCGAACTATGAAGAAGCAATGGCGGGCCCAGATCCCAACAAATGGCTTGAAGCCATGAAATCTGAGATAGGATCCAGGCATGAAAACAAAGTATGCACTTTGACAGACTTGCCCGATGATCAGCGAGCCATAGAAAATAAATGGATCTTTAAGAAGAAGACTAACGCGGATGGTATTGTGACCATCTATAAAGCTTGGCTTGTCGCTAAGGGTTATCGACAAGTTCAAGGGGTTGACTACGATGAGACCTTCTCACTCGTAGCAAAGCTGAAGTCCATTCGAATCATGTTAGCAATTGCCGCATTCTATGATTACGAGGTATGGCAAATGGACATCAAAACGGCATTCCTTAACGGTTTCCTTAAGGAAGAATTGTATATGATGCAGCCGGAAGGTTTTGTCAATCCTAAGAATGCTAACAAGGTGTGCAAGCTTCAGCGCTCCATCTATGGGCTGGTGGAAGCATCTCGGAGTTGGAACATTCGCTTTGATGAAATGATCAAAGCGTTTGGGTTTATGCAGACTTATGGAGAAGCCTGCATTTACAAAGCTCTGTAGCATTTCTCATATTATATGTGGATGACATACTATTGATGGGAAATGATATAGAACTTTTTGGAAAGCATAAAGGCCTACTTGAATAAGTGTTTTTCAATGAAGGACCTTGCAGAAGCTGCTTACATATGAGGCATCAAGATCTATAGAGATAGATCAAGACGCCTCATAGGTCTTTCACAAAGCACATACCTTGATAAGATATTGAAGAAGCTCAATATGGATCAGTCCAAGAAGGGGTTAATGCCTTTATTGCAAGGTGTGAAATTGAGCACGGCTCAATGCCCGACCTCGGCAGAAGGTAAAGAAAAGATGACTGTCATCCCCTATGCCTCAGCCATAGGGTCTATTATGTATGCCATGCTGTGCACGAGACTTGATGTGAACCTTGCCATAAGTTTGGTGGGAAGGTACAAAAGTAATCCCGGCATGGAACACTGGACAGCGGTCAAGAATATCCTAGAGTACCTGAAAAGGACTAAGGATATGTTTCTCATTTATGGAGGTGACGAAGAACTTGTCGTAAAATGTTACGTCGATGCTAGCTTTGACACAGATCTGGATGACTCCAAGTCACAAACCGGATACCTGTATATTTTGAATGGTGGGGCAGTCAGCTGGTGCAGTTGCAAGCAAAGCGACATAGGATCTACATGTGAAGCGGAGTACATGGTAGCCTCGAAGGCAGCACATGAAGCAATCTGGATGAAGGAGTTCATTACCGACCTAGGAGTTATTCCCAACGCGTCGGGCCCGATGACTCTCTTTTGTGACAACACTGGAGATATTGCCCTTGCCAAGGAGCCCAGGTTTCACAAGAAGACCAGGCATATCAAGCGTCACTTCAACTCCATTCGTGAAAATGTTCAAGATGGAGACATAGATATTTGTAAAGTGCATCCGGATCTGAATGTCGCAGATCCTTGACTAAACCTCTTCCACGAGCAAAACATGATCAACACTAGAACTCTATGGGTGTTCGATTCATCACAATGTAACTAGATAATTGACTCTAGTGCTAGTGGGAGACTGTTGGAAATATGCCCTAGAGGCAACAATAAAATGGTTATTATTGTATTTCCTTGTTCATGATAATTGTCTATTGTTCATGCTATAATTGTATTAACCGGAAACCGTAATGCATGTGTGAATACATAGACCACAACGTGTCCCTAGTGAGCCTCTAGTTGTCTAGCTCGTTGATCAATAGATGGTCATGGTTTCCTGACCATGGACATTGGATGTCGTTGATAACGAGATCACATCATTAGGAGAATGATGTGATGGACAAGATCCAATCCTAAGCCTAGCACAAGATCGTGTAGTTCGTTTGCTAAGAGCTTTTCATGTCAAGTATCATTTCCTTAGACCATGAGATTGTGCAACTCCCAAATACCGTAGGAATGCTTTGGGTGTACCAAACGTCACAACGTAACTGGGTGGCTATAAAGGTACACTACAACTATCTCCGAAAGTGTATCATTTTTGGGACTAACCTACTAACCGGAGGCCCAGCCCGCATTGCTGTTTTTTTTTGCCTATTTCGGTGTTTCGAAGAAAAGGAATATCAAATGGAGTCCAAATGGAATGAAACCTTCGGGAGCGTGATTTTTGGAATGAATGTGATCCAGAGGACTTGGAGTGCAAGTCAAGACGCAGCCGAGGCGGCCACGAGGGTGGAGGGCTCCCCCCTACTGGGTGCGGCCCCCTATCTCGTGGGCCCCTCGGGCATCCACCGACCTACTTCTTCCTCCTATGTATACCCACATACTGCGAGAATATCAAAGGTGACCACGAAAAACTATTTCCACCACCGTAACCTTTTGTATCCGTGAGATCCCATCTTGGAGCCTTTGTCGGCACTCCGCCGGAGGGGGAATCGACCACGGAGGGCTTCTACATCAACACCATAGCCCCACCGATGAGTTGTGAGTAGTTTACCACAGACCTTTGGGTCCATGGTTATTAGCTAGATGGCTTCTTCTCTCTTTTTGGATCTCAATACCATGTTCTAGACGCCAACCTCTTCCTGTGGGGCCCCTTGACTTGTCCTCGATGCCAACCTCTTCTATAAATACCCAAATCTCCAGAAAATAACCTAGATCGGAAGTTCCGCCGCCGCAAGCCTCTGTAGCCATGAGAAATCAATCTAGGCCCTCTCTGGCACCCTGCCGAAGGGTGCCATCATCACCGAAGGCCATGGGGAAGGATCTCAGAGGGGCCATCATCGCCATGAAGGCCAAGGACCAGAGGAGGAACCTCTCCCCATCCAGGGGGAGGCCATGGAGGAGGAAGCACAAGGGGGAGAACTTCTCCTCCTCTCTCGGTGGCGCCGGAGTGCCATCAGGAGGGGAATCATCGCCGTGGTGATCGTCTTCATCAACATCACCATCCTCATCTCTTTTACGCGGTCCACTCTCCCGCACCCCGCTGTAATCCCTACTTGAACATGGTGCTTTATGCCACAGATTATGATCCAATGATGTGTTGCCATCTTATGATGTTTTGAGTACATTTCCTTTATCTTCGGGTTGATTGATGATCTAGATTGGTATTAGTTGTATGATTTATTTTGATGTTGTCCTATTGTGCCCTCCATGTCGCGCAAGCGTGAGGGATTCCCGCTGTAGGGTGTTGCAATATGTCCATGGTTTACTTATTGTCTGTGTTGCTTGAGTGACAGAAGCATAAACACGGATAAGTGGGTCACGGCGTATGGGAATAAAGGGGACTTGATATGTTAATGCTATGGTTGGGTTTTACCTTAATGATCTTTAGTAGCTGCGGATGCTTGCTAGAGTTCCAATCATAAGTGCATATGATCCAAGAAGAGAAAGTATGTTAGCTTATGCCTCTCCCTCGTATGAAATTGCAATGACGACTACCGGTATTGTTAACAATTGCCTAGGATAATTCAGCACACCAACCCATCATTATTCCACACTCGTTATTTATAATATTTAGTAATATATTCTAAATTTATGATAACATCACCTACTTTCATATTTCAGCTCTTTGATATCATACAAAGTTATCCTCTTCATACCCACAACGTAGTTTTATTTCTCGTTTCTAGTTGGAAGCAAACATTCGGTGTACGTACAGTCGTATAAGCGGCAGATAGGACTTGAGAGAATATTGATCCTGCCTTTAGCTCCTTGTGGGTTCGACACTCCATGCTTATCACTTCCACCTTTGGAAATTGCTATGATGATTCCCTGCACTTGGGGATTATCATTGGTTGGATGTTGTCCTTCCGTCGGGGTGGAGGTGTGGATGGTACCACATTCCCCTCGGCCATGGTGGTGGGATGGTCGGCGGCGCATTTTGCGGTGGTGGCCGCTGGTGCACGGCGGTGCAGAGGATCCAGGCAAGGTGCACAACAGGGTAGTGGAGGAGGGTGGTGTGCCAGCTCTGACAGTGGTGGCGGCGTGAGCTCAGCCATGGAGGCGGCATCTCTGAGGAGACCCTGCCAGGAAGGAGATCCTGGTTGGCAGCAGGCAGTCGGCCGCCTCCGCGTGAGGGGCAAGCGGTGATGCCTCGAAGGAGTTGGCACCGGAGTGGTCGAAGGTGTGGGTCAGAACCATTCTTGTGGCTGTCCCCTGGTGTGGGTGAAGGCCGACGTCGTGGCTCTGTCTCTTGCACGGCATGGCTGGATGTTGTTGCTCCTTGGTTGTGGTTGGTGGGTTGGGCCATGTTCTCTCTACAGTGCAGGTGGGGAGGACCACGGCTGTGTGGCTTTGACAGCAATTTGTTGCGGTGACGGCGGTGCGAGGCATCTTGGTCAATGCTGCCCGTAACCTTGGAGGTGTGGAGATGCGCGGCATTACGGATAATCATGTCCCGTTCTGACTGGGCCGGCGGCGATGGCACCTATGGGTGTTGTTCTCCTCCTCGTAGGCGTCGTCAAGTGTGTCGCCATCCCTCTCGCCTGCTTGGGGTTGGCAGCTGTCTCCGGGCGAAAGCCTTGATTCTGTGCTGGATCGACACAATGGCGGTGTCTTCGACGTAGTCCCTCTGTTGGGAGCATCATGCCAGGAGACTTGATGATCCTTTGTTGCTCCTCTGGTGCTTGTCGTTGCCCTGATCGTTCTACTCCGGCGCAATGTATGGTCATCGCTGGTGATTCCAATACGGTTCCTTCTTCGGGAGCTAATGTTCTTTGTTCTTCGGAGGTGACTGACGTCGGTCGAGAAGCGGCGAGGCTCTCGGTTTTGGGCAGGCCATGTTGCGTTGTAGTTGTGTTGTCGTGTGTGGATGTCCGTGGCTAGCCAGATGTGGAGTTGTGATACGCTCGTTGTTCGCAGCGAGTGATAGTACTCTTGTATTTGATATTCTCTTCTTCTATAAAGCTATGGTACGCAATTTGCGTACTCTCAAAAAGAAATTTTTGGGCACTCTTTGAGGTTCGTTTTGTTGGATTGAGTATTATGAATCTGAAATTGTTTGATGTGTATCGTATAATTAACTCAAGGATACTTGTGGTGACATTGGAGTATCTAGGTGACATTAGAGTTGATTGATGCGTATCATATGGTGTTATTTTAGTACGAACTCTTAGATAGATCGAATGGAAAGAATAACTTTGTGTTATTTTAGTGCAAACTCTTGAATAGATCAAAAGGAAAGAATAACTTTAAGGTGGTTTTGTACCCTACAAACAATTTCTTCTTATGTTCTCTGCTAGATAGGAACTTTGGTGTGATTCTCCATCGCACATTGAGGAATGGTTATATGATCCAATTAGATTAGCATTGTTGAGAGATTGCACTAGCGAAAGTATGGACCCTAGGCCTCATTTTCAAGCATTGCAATACCGTTTGTGCTCACTTTTTTTTACTGTACATAGTAGGGCAAAACCCCACTGCAATTTTTGTCATTTTAATAGAAAACATGCAGAATATAAAAAATAGTCTGAACGTACAATAGGCTTGAGGTGAGCCTACCTATAAAACTAAAAAAGAAATAGAAATAGGCTAACTCCTAAAAAACTACAAAGCAAGGTTGTCAAGCCAGGAGCAGTAAGCCCTAGCATAGCTCTTCTTGATCCTGAATTTTAGCAGCTTGAGCTCCTCCAAGAAGATGGCTTTCCACCTCTATAAACTAGGTTGGATAGCTTTAAAGATGAGATTATTTCTTGAGATCCAAATGGCCCAGGAATCTAGTATGATAATTTCCATGAAGAAGGGCACATGCAATGGATGTTTGAGGTCAGCAAAAGCTTCTAGAATTGAAACATTAACCTGTCTTGAAGGGCAGATTAAATCCCAATAGTGAGCTGCAAAAGGGAAGGTCCAAAAAATATGTTATAAGATTTCCTTTTGCTAGCAATTATTCAGAGCACAATTGTAACAGTCCAGGTGAAAAGTTTTCCTCCTTCACAAATTCCTTGTGTTTAGCCTGTCATGAAGAAGTCTCCAAAATAACACCTTGTGCTTGGGCTGGCAAGAGCTATTCCAAATCCATTGAAATTGTTGAGGCACTATTTTGGCTCCCATCATTATTCTGGAAGCCTTGGCCACTGAAAACTGCTCATACCCCAGATATAACACCAAGTATCAGTGCAATCATTGTATTCAGATCCTCTTAATGAAAAACAAATGTCCTCCATACTTTCACATTCTTCAAAAACTTGTACAGTCAGAGGCAAATGAAATAGGTCTTCTAGATATTCAATTTGCAGGACTGAGTGCACAGTTATTATCTGATTTTTCACAAAGGAAAAAAAGGTGTGGGAACATATCTTGCAAGCAAGCAGAATGCCACAGGTTAGACCAGAATAGTGCACTTTTCCATCACCCATATTGCATCTGGCCAAAGATTTGTAGTTATCTATGAGCTTTTCAGCGTTCTAGGAATGGGGGTCCCTAGACTTGCATGCCTGCGGCCTGTGGCGTGGCTCAAGCGGTGGCCCAGTACGGTCCATCATCATCAACCCATGTTCAAGACCCTCGCGAGGGGCCAAGCCTCGTGGGGCAGATGACGCAAGGCTTCCTCAGGGGCGGCCTCATGAGGCTGGCTCGCGAGGAGGCGGAGAGATCATGGCAAGGAGTACCTCGCGAGGTGCTCGTGACGCAAGCCATGACGATCGAGACCAGGCGGACGCCAGCCAACGCAGTGTCCTCATTTCCTCTGTGGTGCAAAGGGGCAAGCGCAGTCGCAGAGTACCGAGGCATCAAGCAAAGGTTTACATATCGGTGCAACGAGACCAGGACCAGCAAGACGACAGGATGGAGATCACCGTGGAGCCCAAGACGGCATCATCGCGAGTGCCTTTGGTAGTCGAAGACCAACTTTAGTCAGGATAGCTTGTACTAGCTGTCCCCCTTCAAAATGGCTGTTGTTGGCTCCCTTCCCGCTCAATATTTGGGAAGAGAACCAGGGCCTCTATAAATAGAGATAGCCACCACAATAGAAAGGGGATCGAATCCTTCCTTAGCAGAACACTGCACCAGCTCAAGAACACCCCTCGCAAGGCTATTCTTCCTCTGTACTGTTCATCATCAGCCCCAGAGGCAATCCACCACACCACACACTGGATAAGGGTATTACACCACAACGGTGGCCCGAACCAGTATAAACCTTGTGTCCCTTGTGCTGTTCATCATGTAGCTTAGATTCGTGGCGAGGTTTTGGGGTGTGGATCAGTAGGGAGAAGATCTTCGTGCGCACCCCAGAGTTCGAACCTTAAGGGTTTTGCCAGAACCCGACATCCGACAGAGCTTGAGATTGGCTTTCCACCAAAAAGATCCTACCCAACTGTTGCTTGGCAGTGTTCCATTGCTGTAATAGGACTCCCGAATTAGATTGACCCATGGAATATTGTGCCTCTTATAGCATTTGTGAAGATTCTTGAGTAGTAGTGCTTTGTCCTGCACAAAGATATCCAGCACATGCAAACCCCCTTGATCCTTTGGCCTACAACAGTAGTCCAAGCCACTATTGCAGGTCTGTGGTCTTCCAAGTATGGGCCTCTCCATAGACAGTGCCTCAAATATTTAATAACCTAGGTTTTAATTGTGACAGGCACATCAATGCATCCCATGAAGTAAATCAGCAAGGAGTTTAACACTAATTTGACTAATAACAGTCTACCAGCCAATGTCATGAAGGAGGACAGTCCCACAATTTTCTTTGCCAGTCTTGTTACTAATGGAAGACATTGCTCAACAGAAGGTTTATGAAGACCTAATGGCACCCCCGGATATTGGAAGGGGAAAGATTGTCTTTTGCACTGAAATGTGATTAGCAAGATTTCTACTTTGTCCTCAGGCACATTAATTGGAATGAGGCTTGATATTTGATAATTCGCCTTAAGTCCAGTAGCATCAGCAAAAGTATTGAGAAGAGCTTTGAGGCAGTGAAGTTGCTTTGCATCTGCTTGCAGTAAGACCAGGGTGTCATCTTCATACTGTACTATAGGAAAATCAGGGCAAGCTTGCAGAGGTGAAGAGAGCAGACCAAGTTGCATAGAGCTGTTTAAAATTGATTGCAGAAGATCGGCTGCCAGCACAAATAGAAGGGGTGACAGTGGGTGTCGGTGTCAAAACCGGCGGATCTCGGGTAGGGGGTCCCGAACTGTGCGTCTAGGCGGATGGTAACTGGAGACAACGGACACGATGTTTTACCCAGGTTCGGGACCTCTCGATGGAGGTAAAACCCTACATCCTGCTTGATTAATATTGATGATATGGGTAGTACAAGAGTGGATCTACCACGAGATCAAGGAGGCTAAACCCTAAAGCTAGCCTATGGTATGATTGCTGTAATGTATGTTGTGTCCTACGGACTAAAGCCCTCCGGTTTATATAGACACCAGAGATGGCTAGGGTTACACAGAGTCGGTTACAATGGTAGGAGATCTACATATCCGTATCGCCAAGCTTGCCTTCCACGCCAAGGAAAGTCCCATCCGGACACGGGACGGAGTCTTCAATCTTGTATCTTCGTAGTCTTGGAGTCCGGCGGACGATGATAGTCCGGCTGTCCGGACACCCCCTAGTCCAGGACTCCCTCAGTGGGTCTTAGTAAAATTTGTTCCCTGGCACACCATTCAACATAATAGCTGAGGAAGCAGAAGAGAACACCATTTTCATCCAGTTTATTCACTTGTCCCCAAAACTTTTAGCTTTCAAAGTATCAAGTGTTGCTTGATGTTCAATGATATCAAAGGCCTTTTCAAAATCAAGCTTTAGCACAATGATCTCCTCCTTGGAATTGTGAAATTTGTGTAAGTATTCTAAGGCCCAACCCAAACAATCATGTATAGCTCTTTCTTTAAGGAAACCATATTGGTTAACAAGCACCAATTTGAGAATTACTTTCTGTAGTCTGTTTGCCAAAAGCTTGGTGAATAGTTTGAAGCAGCAGTTGAGGAGTGAAATTGGTATGTAGTCATTTGCAGTCAGTGGAGTGCTGCCTTTGGGCATAAGTGTGATGTATGATGTATTTATACTTTCAAGAGAGAGTTGTCCAGCATGAAAGTCATGAATTAGCCAGAGTACATCCCCTTTAATAATATCCCAACATGCTTTAAAAAATTCATTGTTGAAGCCATCAAGACTTGGCGATTTATCCCTTGGGAGCTCTTTTACCACTTCATTAAACTCTTCCTCTATGAAAGGCAGGTCCAAGTTTTCAAATATTGATGCATCTGGTTGTTACCCATGTAAAGATTCCAGATCAAAACGCATTGTAGTTTTTTCATAGGTCCCCATTCTTTTTTATAAGCTTCCCAAAGGATTGCAGCCTTTCCAGCATGGTCAGCAATTTCCACTTGATCATCATTTTGAAGCATAGCATTTTGGTTGTGTCTGTAATTGATTGAAGCCTTTGTATGGATTTTTTTGGTATTTTCATCTCCAAACTTGACCCCCCTTGATTTTTTCCTCTTTGTTTCCAATAGATCTTATGATTCCTCAAAAGCATTAGCAAATGTTCCTTAAGGATGATCCTGCAGTTCCATTCATAGATACCTAGCTCTTTGAACTCTTCAAAGAAGTCCAGTAGGAAAATCACCTCATTAATTGCTGCAATCTGAGTTTTAAGACATGCAAGAGATCTAGCCCATTGCTTCAGCGCTCTCCTTAGGTTTTTTAATTTAGCATTTAAGCTTTTGGCAGCATGCATATTACCCACAGGAATATTCCAAGCAGTAGCTACCACCTATTTGAATTCTGAGTGTTAGTTTTCAAATCTAAAAACTCTAACTTTTCGAATTGCAGTACCAATTTTTATCACACAAGGAAGGTGGTTTGAAATAGGCCTTGCTAGGGGAAGCATAGTGGTGTTGGGAAAAGAAGTAAAAAAACAAGTCTAATTTGACAAGAAGAGGATTTTGTTCCATATTACTCCGGCTAAATTGTCTTCCATGTAAAGGCAACTCCACTAGGCCTTGATTACTGATTGCCCCATTGAACAAGAGCATATCATTTACATCTCCACCAGGTCTGTTTGTGTCTGTAGGTGATACGTCTCCAACGTATCTATAACTTTTGATTGTTCCATGCTATTATATTACCTGTTTTGGATGTTTATTGGCTTTACTTTACACTTTTATATCATTTGGGACTAACCTACTAACTGGACGCCCAACCCGAATTGCTGTTTTTTTTGCCTATTTCAGTGTTTCGAAGAAAAGGAATATCAATAGGAGTCCAAACGGAATGAAACCTTTGGGAGCGATCTTTTTGGAACAAACGCAATCTAGGAGACTTGGAGTGGACGTCAAGAAGTAACCGAGGTGGCCACGAGAGTGCCCAGTGCACCCCCCACCCTTGTGGGCCCCTCATGGCTCCCCTGACCTACCTCCTTCGCCTATATATATATCCATGTACCCCGAAAACATCCGGGAGCACCACGAAAAAAACTATTTCCACTGCCGCAACCTTCTGTATCCGCGAGATCCCATCTTGGAGCCTTAGTCGGCGCTCCGCCGGAGGGGGAATCGACCATGGAGGGCCTCTACATCATCTCCAAGGCCTTTCCGATGAGTTGTGAGTAGTTTACCACAGACCTTCGGGTCCATACTTATTAGGTAGATGGCTTCTCTCTCTTTGATTCTCAATACAAAGTTCTCCTTGATCTTCTTGGAGATCTATTGAATGTAACTCTTTTTGCGGTGTGTTTGTCGAGATCCAGTGAATTGTGGGTTTATGATCAAGTTTATCTATGAGAAATAATTGAATCTTCTCTGAATTATTTTATGTGTGATTGGTTATCTTTGCAAGTCTCTTCGAATTATTAGTTTGGTTTGGCCTACTAGATTGATCTTTCTTGCAAAGGGAGAAGTGCTTAGCTTTGGGTTCAATCTTGCAGTGTCCTTTCCCAGTGACAGTAGGGGCAGGAAGGCATGTATTGTATTGTTGCCATCGAGGATAAAAAGATGGGGTTTATATCATATTTCTTGAGTTTATCCCTCTACATCATGTCATCTTTCTTAATGCCTTACTCTATTCTTGTGAACTTAATACTCTAGATGCAGGCAGGAGTCGGTCGATGTGTGGAGTAATAGTAGTAGATGCAGAATCGTTTCGATCTACTTGTTGTGGACCTGATGCCTATATACATGATCATGCCTAGATAATCTCATAACTATGCACTTTTCTATCAATTGCTCGACAGTAATTTGTTCACCCACCATAATACTTATGCTATCTTGAGAGAAGCCACTAGTGAAACCTATGGCCCCCGGGTCTATCTTTTATCATATAAGTTTTCCATTTACTTTTATTTGCATCTTTTACTTTCCAATCTATATCATAAAAATACCAAAAATAATTATCTTATCTTATTATCTCTATCAGATCTCACTTTTGCAAGTTTCTATGAAGGGATTGACAATCCCTTTATCGCGTTGGTTGCAAGGTTCTTGTTTGTTTGTGTAGGTGCGTGGGACTTTTGAGGAGCCTCCTAATGGATTGATACCTTGGTTCTCAAAACTGAGGGAAATACTTACGCTACTTTGCTGCATCACCCTTTCCTATTCAAGGGAAAACCAACGCAGTGCTCAAGATGTAGCAAGAAGGATTTCTGGCGCCATTGCCGGGGAGGTCTTCGCTCAAGTTAAGACATACCAAGTACCCATCACAAACTCATCTCCCTCGCATTACATTATTTGCCATTTGCCTCTCGTTTTCCACTCCCCCACTTCACCCTTGCCGTTTTATTCGCCTCTCTCTTTTGCTTGCCTCTCGTGTGCTCGCGTGTTAGTACGTTTATCTTGTCGTCATGGCTAGTCCTCCTATCCTCGTTATTACTCCTGAGCATGAAGTTCTCAATTTTAAACAAAGGGGGGAGAAAATGTAAAAGATGCTTGGCATAGAATTTGCAATGCTCAAAATAGATCTACTAGGAAGCTCTCTACTTCTGTTCTTCTTCGCAATTTTTATGTAGGCATTGCTCCTTGGAATAGATGCATCCTTGATACCATTACCGGAGGGGATTTCTTGAGTAGCCATACTTTTGATGCTTATAATGCTATGTAAGATTTGTTTGGCCCACCACCTCCTTAGGTTAATGGAACTGTTTTAACTTTGGAGCATGTGATGCAATGGCTTGAAATTATTGAAAATAAAGTTGTCACTGTTGAGTTGATTGAAAATTTGGATAAAAAGGTCCATAACCAAATTACCCAATATGGATCTAGGGTTGGAGTTACTTTGAATTTTTTTAAATAAAAAGAACCTATAGTTAACGAAAGAATAGATCTAGATTCTACGAGAATCGGTAAACTTGAGGATATTATTACCAACTTACGGTCGGCCTTTTCATCCGTGAAAAATACTCTAACTCCTCCTACCAAAACTACCAAATTTATTTATGTTCCTAAAAATAAGGGTGAATCTTCTAGTAAGGAAAATGTGGATCTCAAATCAATAAGTGTTCACCCCAATTGTCTCTCTATCATAAAGGAACCTTTTGCTTCAAATGAATTTCTTGATCTCTTGCCTAGGAGTTTAATCATTGCTAAAAAGAAAGAAACTCCTAAAAATTATAAGTGCTATATTGAAGAATTGAATGCCAAAGATGGCAATGCTTAGATCTATTCTCGCTTTTATGCCTAGCTAGGGGTGTTAAACGATAGCGCTAGTTGGGAGGCAACCCAATTTTATTTTTGTTTCTTGCTTTTTTGCTTCTGTTTAGTAATAAATATTTCATCTAGCCTCCGTTTAGATGTGGTTTTATGTTTCAATTAGTGTTTGTGCCAAGTAGAACCTATAGGATAACCTACGGTGATAGTTAATTTGATTCTGCTGAAAAACAGAAACTTTTGGGCGCACGAGAATAATTTTAGTAAATCACAGAAACGTGATTTTATGTTGATTCTTTTTGAAGTGGATCAATAGACAAATTTCCCAGGACTTCCTATTTTGGTAGGAGTTTAAGAGTTCCAGAAGTATTCGAAAGTTACAGACTTCTACAGACTGTTCTGTTTTTGACAGATTCTGTTTTTCGTGTGTTGTTTGCTTAGTTTGATGCATCTATGACTAGTATCGGGGGGTATGAACCATAGAGAGGTTGGAATACGGTAGGTTTAACACCAATATAAATAAAGAATGAGTTAATTACAGTATCTTATGTGGTGGTTTCTCTTTCTTGCACTAACGGACCTTATGAGATTTCCTGTTGAGTTTTGTGTTGTGAAGTTTTCAAGTTTTGGGTAAAGATTTGATGGACTATGAAATAAGGAGTGGCAAGAGCCTAAGCTTGGGGATGCCAATGGAACCCCTACATATTCAAGGATAATCAAAAGCCTAAGCTTGGGGCTGCCCCGGAAGGCACCCCCTCTTTCGTCTTCGTCTATCAGTAACTTTACTTGGAGCTATATTTTTATTCGCCACATGATATGTGTTTTGCTTGGAGCGTCTTGTATGATATGAATCTTTGCCTTTTAGTTTAACACAATCATCCTTTCTGTATGCACCTTTTGAGAGACACACACATGATTTGGAATTTATTAGAATACTTTATGTGCTTCACATATATCTTTTGAGTTAGACAAGTTTTGCTCTAGTGCTTCACTTATATCTTTTTAGAGCACGACGGTGTCTTGATTTTGTAGAAACTAGCAGTGTGACCCGCACATTTGTGCGGCTAGATTTCTATTTATAACTTCTATATTTAGCCAATACTTTCCTTGTCAGCATTTTATCATCACATCCGGTTATAAAGATAAAAAGCATGATAGTTGCATTAAACACACAATAGCCAATAGGTAGGCATTAACATACTCTCCTTGTTGGTGATATAAGTTTTATTCCATGTATTATTTTGGAGAAATCATTAAAAAGAAGAAAGGTGCTAATACACTATTTTAAAGATCATGATATATTTAAATTTATGGATTCCACTTTAAGATACTCTCCTCGTCAATATTTGATCATCATGTCTGGTTATAAACATTGTGAAAGATGGTATTCTCTAGTGCATAGTCCTAATGAGTTCCTTGGTGCGCGGTCAGACTGAATTAGAAAGATGGAAACACAAAATCAAGTAAGCGCTGACATTTCTCCCAAGAAAAAGTAAGCCTGTCATTATATACAATGTCATGCTCTGCTGCTGCTACCCCGCAAAAAAATGCTCTGTTGTTGCTGCGAGTCCTATGCCGCCATGGCTTGCTATTTCTGCAGTAGTTTGCGAGACAGATATGTGCTTTTTTTCTCATGATTTTCAGGAACATTTTAACTTAAAAGCTCAAAATGTTTGCATGTATGTAACATGACATGTACTCATACCTGCTTATACATGACCTCGTTGACTGTTGTACTGATCATTTCTTGACGTTGTACTGGTCATTGTTTTGCGTAATATTGGAGTCTAATAAATATGGGTGACATATTTGTACTACTTGGGCCAACCTCTCTCGCTTACCTTATTTTGGTTCGACATTTTATTTTCAGGTTGATTTTTCAATATGCTCGTTCCTATAAAAAAATACTCAGAATTCGGCTCACTTGATTGATTTATGTGGAACCATTATCAATTCCAAATTGCTAAAAAATCAGTAAAAAATCAGTGCTAGGGAATAATAAGAGAGAGAGGTATAAATTAAACAATACGCGAGCCTGACATGAATGATAGTTCACGTATCTAAATATAATCCTATTCATGCGAATAAAATAAATATGATACCTTGGTTTTTTATGATGGTGTACATGAACACATAGTTACGTAAGTTATAAAAATGTATAGGCTTGTCAAGACATCATATATACATGGTTATTTGTTTCACAATGCTGATGTTGAGGTATTGAAATATATTGCTAAAAAAATCAGTAAAAAATCAGTGCTAGGGAATAATAAGAGAGATGGGTATAAATTAGACAATACACGCACCCGACATGAATGATAGTTCACGTATCTAAATATAATCCTATTCATGCGAATAAATAAATGTGATACGTAGATTTTTTTTATGATGGTGTACATCAAGACATAGTTAAGTAAGTTATAAAAATTTATAGGCTTGTCAAGTCATCATATATACACGGTTATTTGTTTCACAATGCTGATGTTGAGATGTTGAAACATATTATATAGACTATGTTGTATTATACTGAAATAGGTGTGTTAAAAGAATATATACATATTATGTTCCAGTACGTACCTAGATATCCGAAAAAATAAAAAGTAGGTATACCTAGCTAGCTATGGCTGTGATCGATCTTGTTTCTGCTGATTGCAAGGCAAGTCTTCTATCCATCTTATACCGTCTCGTAAAAAGTACGTACCTAGCTAGCTCTGGCTTTGATCGATCTTGTTGCTGCTGATGGCAAGGCAAGTCTTCCATCCATATTATACCTATCTCCATGCTGATCGGGATCCATGCATGAGGTGAGTTTGAAACTTGAAAAAGTTGTCTATGCAAAACACATGGTAGATGATTGATTGACCCGCGAACGACACCTAGGTGTACTTGCAGCGTCAGCGCCATCGGCGGCGGCGGCCACTTGCATGAGGATGAACTCTGAGATGCTATGCAAGCCAAAGTTGTCGATGTGCATACATGCATGTGAGTTGCGAGGCTGTGTCGGCGACGGTCGGTGAGGATATGGATTGGGAGTATGTAACCCTACTTATATTTCTTTTTGTTATTTATGTTTTCTTAGACTTGAACTCTTGTTAGATCAGAGAGAAGGAACACTAATCTATGGCATTTAGAGGATTTGCCGGCCAATCACGAATCTGTTTAAATTTTTTCTGTTCTTTTCCATGGAAGTGTCCGTGTTTGTTTTTTTCCTTCGTTGCTTGGAAGAGTCCGAGTACGTATGGCCTTGGGAGGCGTGTCGTACTTATTGCTGCATGCAGTATCTGCTTTTTGGTTATGTTTGAAAAAAATTGTACATGTCACGTTCAGTTTTTTCTACCTAACATTATTTGTATGTAACGTTTATATCTTTAATATCAACCCTTGATATCTAAAATTAGTGGTTAAGATAATTTAATCTGTGTGGATGAACATAATGGCTTGTTTGCCTCTTGTCTTAATTATATAATAGATAGATTGTTGATCTCTCATGCTTCACTTATATCATTTTGAGAGTCTTTTAGAACAGCATGGTATTTGCTATGGTTATAAATTTTGTCTTAGAATGATGAGCATCCAAGTTGGGTATAATAAAAAACTATCATAGAAAATGCATTAAACACTATGATTAATTTGATGCTTGATAATTGTTTTGAGATATAAAAATGGTAATGTTAGAGTCATGCTAGTTGGGTAATTATGAAATTGAGAAATACTTGTGTTGGAGTTGCGAAGTCCCGTAGCATGCACGTATGGTAAAAGTTGTGTGACAAATTTGTTGCATAGGATGCTCTTTTAATTGTCTTCCTTATGAGTGGAGGTCGGGATTGCGCGATGGTTAACTCCTACCAACCCTTCCCCAAGGAGCATGCATAGTAGTACTTTTCTTCGAGGGCAAGTAGACTTTTGCAATAAGTATATGAGTTCTTTATGACTAATGTGAGTCCATGAATTATACGCACTCTCACCCTTCCACAATTGCTAGCCTCTATTATGCCGCGCAACTTTCACCGGTATTATGAACCCATTATTTACCTTCCTCAAAACAGCCACCATACCTACCTATTATGGCATTTCCATAGCCTTTCTGAGATATATTGCCATGCAACTTTCCACCGTTCCGTTTATTATGACACGCTCCATCATTGTCATATTGCTTTTTGCATGATCATGTAGTTGAGATCGTATTTGTGGCAAGGCCACCTTCATAATTTTTCATACATGCCACTCTTGATTTATTGCATATCCCGGTACACCGCCGGAGGCATTCACATAGAGTCATATTTTGTTCTAAGTATTGAGTTGTAATTCTTGAGTTGTAAATCAATAAAAGTGTGATGATCTTCATTATTAGAGCATTGTCCCAAGTGAGGAAAGGATGATGAAGACTATGATTCCCCCACAAGTCGGGATGAGACTTCGGGCTTTATAAAAATAAAAGAGGCCAAAGAAGCCCATACAAAAAAGAGGCCAAAGAAGCCCACCAAATAAAAAAAGTAAAAAAAGGAAAAAAAGAAAATGAGAGAAAAAGAGAGAAGGGACAATGTTACTATCTCTTTTCCACACTTGTGCTTCAAAGTAGCACCATTATCTTCATGATAGAGAGTCTCCTATGTTGTCACTTTCATATACTAGTGGGAATTTTTCAGTATAGAACTTGGCTTGTATATTCCAATGATGGGCTTCCTCAAAATGTAGGTCTTCGTGAGCAAGCAAGTTGGATGCACACCCACTTAGTTTCTTTTGTTGAGCATTCATATATTTATAGCTCTAGTGCATCCGTTGCATGGCAATCCCTACTCACTCACATTGATATCTATTAGTGGGCATCTCCATAGCCCATTGATATGCCTAGTTGATGTGAGACTATCTTCTCTCTTTTTGCCTTTAGAACCACCACCCTATGCCACATATAGTTCTCATGTATTGCGTAAGAATTGAAAAAGCTGAAGCACGTTAAAAAGTATGAACCAATTGCTTTGCTGAAACCGGGGTTATGCATGATGGGAGTATTTTGTGTGATAAAAATGAAGCATGGCCTAACTATATGATTTTGTAGGGATAAGCTTTCTTTGGCTATGCTATTTTGGTAAGACATGATTACTTGTTAGTATGCTTGAAGTATTACTATTTTTATGTTTTATGGACTTTTATCTTGAATCATTTGGATCTGAACAATCATGCCACAATAAAGAAAATTACATTGAGAATTATGCTAGGTAGCATTCCACATCAAAATTTCTATTTTTATCATTTACCTACTCGAGGACGAGAAGGAATTAAGCTTGGAGATGCTTGATACGTCTCCAACGTATCTGTAATTTTTGATTGTTCCATGCTATTATATTACCTATTTTGGATGTTTATGGGCTTTACTTTACACTTTTATATCAATTTTGGGACTAACCTACTAACCGAAGGCCCAGCACGAATTGCTGTTTTTTTTGCCTATTTCAGGGTTTCGAAGAAAAGGAATATCAAACTAAGTCCAAACGGAATGAAACCCTCGGGAGCGATCTTTTTGGAACAAACGCAATCCAGGAGACTTGGAGTGGACGTCAAGAAGTAACCGAGGCGGCCACGAGGCTGCCCGGCGCGCCCTAGGGGGGTGGGCGCGCCCCCCACCCTCGTGGGCCCCTCGTGGCTCCCCTGTCCTACCTCCTTCGCCTATATATATCCACGTACCCCGAAAACATCCGGGAGCATCACGAAAAAAACTATTTCCACGGCCGCAACCATCTGTATCCGCGAGATCCCATCTTGGAGCCTTCGCCGGCGCTCCGCCGGAGGGGAAATCGAGCACGGAGGGCCTCTACATCATCTCCAAGGCCTCTCCGATGAGTTGTGAGTAGTTTACCACAGACCTTCGGGTCCAAGTTATTAGCTGATACGTCTCTAACGTATCTATAATTTTTTATTGTTCCATGCTATTATATTACCCCTTTTGGATGTTTATGGGCTTTATTTTACACATTTATATCATTTTTGGGACCAACCTACTAACCGGAGGCCCAGCACATATTGTTTTTTTGCCTATTTCAGTATTTCGAAGAATAGGAATATCAAACGGAGTCCAAAAGGGATGAAACCTTCGGGAGCGTGATTTTTGGAACGAACGTGATCCAGAGGACTTGGAGTGCAAGCCAAGAAGCTGCCGAGGCTCCCACGAGATAGGAGGGCGCCCCCACCCTATAGGGCGCGCCCCCTGTCTTGTGGACCCCTCGGGAGGCCACCGACGTACTTCTTCCTCCTATATATACCTATGTACACCGAAAACATCCAGGAGCAGGACGAAACACAATTTCCACCACCGTAACCTTCTGTATCCGTGAGATCTTGTCACACCCTGATTTTCATGCCACAACACTTAAGATGATAAATCATGATAAAGTGTGGTTTGACAAAAACTTTTGCATTATTTGACTTTTTATTTGAGTTGGTTTTCTCTCTGTGTTTTCAAGTGCTCTTAAAAGTCAACATAGCCTCACCTCCTATACTTCATCTCCTTGATCCAAAACCTTTTCCCAGTGATCATGCCATGTGTATATAGCAATATAGTATTTTCTTACAAAAGTAATTTGGCCAAAAAGTATTTTCAAAAATTAGTTTTCCAAAAACCCCTGAATTGAGGTTTGCACTGCAAGTACTTAATTAAGGGCAGTAAAAATCTTTCCAAAAATATATTTGACTCCTATTAGATATAGGATACCCAGAAACCACAAAAATATAATTTTAAAAGTTATTTTCCTATTTTATTTAAAAGCTTTTTCTTAAGGCCAGAAATGGTCTTTAATAGGGAAAAAATATTTTATTGCTTCAAAAATATTTGACAAAATTTAGGGAAACTCATAGGACATATTGTCCATATATAAGAGTTTCAACACATGGTCATGTTCAAAATATTGGTCAAATACCTCAAAAACCCTTTCTAGATATTTCAAGCTTTTGAAATATTTACAAATGAAATATTCTCCAAAAATTCCAAGAAAATTCTATCATGTCACATATGACATGTTTGATGATCTTGACAAGTATCACGTAATGGATAATAGTATAACCCCATGAAATCCCCTCAAAACCATTTTTGTCCATTTTGAAGTTTGAGCAACTTTACATTGCCAAACATGTCCAAATGTTCTTAAACCTTGTGAACACGCTCAAATGGCCTAAGCATTCATCTAGATCAAATGGCACAAGTTGGAGAAAATGTTGTCTTGATCAAAGTGCCCCAAAACCCTTCTTGTCCAGAACCAAATTTTAACAACTTTGTACTACCAACTTTCTCTCCTTGACCCCAACTTTGGTGAGCATGTTCACATGACCAAATGAGGCCACTACAGTAAGTGGTGCATCAAGGAGAAGTGATTTGCTCAGCTAGATCTACACAAGTCTCTTTCTGCTCATTTCTAGGGTTTACAAAGATTGCATTGGCAACTTTGCCAAAATAAGCTCCAAATTGGTGGAGGGCCCTAATTATATGTGTCATTTCATCCTGTGGAGTCTCATGGCATTTGGAGTTCATTTGCTTGACCAAACAAGCATCAAACTCCTTCTGCCACTTTACCAAATTTCCATTTTTGACCACTTCCACTAATCTCCATGACCTCCACTTTTTACCACAGCTCCTCCTAGACCTCTTTCACCTCCAGTAACAATGGCAAGTCCACAACTCAATTATTGGATGGGGAAAACCCCAATTTCTCTCTCTGGACAGCCCCTTTCTCCCTCTTCCTCACCTCTCTCCTCACCCCAGAGGCCATCCAGAGCATCCAATGCCCCCCCCTCCTTCTTTACTCCACCCTTGAGCTACTGGACACGGTTGGCCGCGCCCACAAGGCATAGAAAATGCCATACCGGCCATTTGGGCGCTCTGGAGCGCGCTACAATGCGCTCCCGCACTGTAGCCGCCCCCTTCCAACCGCCTCCGGCCACCTCGGGCCTCCCCCGCATGCCTGCCGATGTGCCTCGGCGTCCGCAACACACTACGCGGTCGGCCCCCTCCTCTCTCCTCCTCCCCGCGCCCCGCGCTAGCAAACAGAGGCCACCCGAGCGCGCCAATGGTGCGGCTCACACGCGCGCGTCTCTGACCTCTCCCCACTCCCTCTCTCTATCCCTCCCAACGTAGTCAACGTCCAGGAACACACCAGACACCACCCCCTCTTCCCCCAAGCACTGCAGCGACGAGCGTGAGCTCGTCGGCGCACGGGTCTACGGGACCTTGCCGTTCGCCTATTTAAAGGCCTCCCCGAGCCCTCATCTCCTCACCACTCGTTCTCTGCACCACCAAACCCTCCCCCTGCACCCCCAGTTCCTCTCCAGAGCCGCCCGAGCTCGAGATCGAGCTCGAGCTCCGCCGCTTCGGCTCGCCGGAGTTCGTGAGGTACGGGCCCTCTCCGCTCCCACTCTCGCTCGATCTGGAACCGCAGGAGCCCACTGACCATTTTCCCTCTGTCTCCCCTCTCTATCGCAGCCGGAATCGACCGGGGCAAGGTCCTCCCGAAGCTCTACCGACGGCTTCCTCGTCGCCGGCGAACCCCTGCATCCCGGCGACCAACTCCACCTCCACCCGAACGACGACTCCGCCCTGAGCACACCGGTGCCCTCGGGTCGCCTCGCCGTCAACCACAGCGACGCCGGTGAGCTCTCCTCCCTCTCTGGCCCAAGGTTGAAGACGACGGCCATGGGGCCCGTCAGTTAGCCTCACATACTGATGGGTGGGCCCCACCCGTCAGGTTTAAAACGCACGCGCGCGAACCATTTCGCTGCGACGGCTGAAGGCATATTTTGCCTTTACGCCTTCGACGTGGCAGCCTCGCGCGGGCTGAATCCCCCTGGGCCTGCTGCACTGTGGCCTTTCTGGCCCAGTGGCACAGTGCCATTTTCCTTTTCTTTTTCTGTCACTTTTCCAAATATTCCATAGTATAAAATATTCATCCAAATGCAATAATTCCAACTCCCATATTTTTCTAAAAATCCCACCTATTTAATGATGTAATTTTCATAAATATCCATCAAACTTTTCTGCACTGTTCAAATTTAAATTCAAATTTGAGCATTTAAATCCTCCTTTGGAAATCTATTTCCACTGTTCCTTAACTCCAAATCCAAAACTAGGAATTTTCGCCTTCTTAGATTTCCCCCTAGTATTTATCAAAAATAAGTTGACATTTTTCTGAGCACTTTGATTTTTCTGTTTTACTATTACCTTATTTTCCCGTCATTTCTTTTTCGACGAATAGATCTCGTATTTGACGAAGTAGTTGGATAAGAAGAAGGAGAAGGACTTGAAGACTTTGAAGACCAAGGCAAGCAGCCCTTTGACCATGTCTATGAAACCCTTTTTATGCATGTCATATAGTACCTTATCGTTGTTGCAACGGAATCATGATGGGGTGATAACCACTTCGATGGTTGCCACCGTGCTTCCTCGTTGATACCTGCATTGTGCATGACCCTACCTTCTTATGAGGGTTATGCCGGTGGGAGTAGATAGGATGCTAAAGTAGTGCTACACAAAAAGGGACGGGAATATGCATAGTGATGGAGGCAAAGTATTTTCAAAGGACTTTTCGAAAACCCCGTCGGGTGCCACTTACGCCCGAGGGACATGATGAGTTGGGTAGCCACTTGATGACGAAGTGGTGTACCAAGGCAAGTGTGTGTGTTGTTTTCAAAAACGGATTGGTTTAAGTTGCGACCGTTATTCCAACCTTACATGCGCAACCACTCTACCCTTATATGGGAAAGGGCATTATTGATTACCTAGGCCGATACTAGCTTGGAGTCCACATTACTAGTGACGGGGGAGAGTTGGTGCTCTCTCTCGGGACGGGGTCGTGCCAGGTAGGGCGGCCATGAGTGTCTTTACAGGGCAACGGATACACCGTTGTGTCCCCTCTCGGATGTTACGATCTCGAGTGAGTCTCGTATGATGTTCATCGTGAGGATACGAAACAACAAGTGGACTCCTTGTTAGTGTCGTCTAGGGAAAGGTAGTGATCGGGTGCTTACCCCGGGTACTTGAGGTATCGCGGGTCATGGATGACACGGAAGTTCCCCGGATCTTGTGGGTACAGTGTGCAACCTCTGCAGAGTGTAAAACTATTCGAATAGCCGTGTCCACGGTCAAGGACAGTTGGGTAACCGCTCTTGGGCTACGTCCACATGTTTACAAACCGTGTGTGTGTGTGTGTGTTGATAAAATGACTTGGGTCAAGTCAAGGGACTTGACATGATTGAGTTGGGTTGGTGCCCACTCTATTTATGTTGATATCTGTAACCTGTCCTCATGGTTACTTGAATTCTCCTGATGCATGTCTTACAAGTTGTTGAACATGTCATTGCACTCAAAACTAGCTTTCTGCAAAAATTTACCTATATCATGCATTGTTGTATCTTGAACCAAAACATGGGTTGCTTGCGAGTACATTCAAAGTACTCATTGGCTTGCCACTGGTTATTTAATTGACCAGGCATGGAAGAACCGGAGTTCGAAGAAGAGTTCTTTGGAGACGAACATGCGAACTAGGGACGTTTCCCAGTCAGAATGCCTGTAGGGTTAAGGCAGATGGCATGGGTTCTACTTACCGACGAAGATTTCCGCTGCTTGTGTTTCATTTGATGTTCAGCCCTTAAGGCTTTATCAATGTAAGACTTGACCATAATGGTCATAATTTGTGTAAGACGGTATGTATGGATGTAAGACTCTTGTTATTCAGCTTCTGTGTGTTCAGTGAGCATTGATCTCTGGGATCACTGTACACGTGCATTCGGTGATCTCGACTTATGAGTCGGGGTCCCCACAGAGCTGGTATCAGAGCCATCCTGACTGTAGGAAGCCTTAGTTAGCATGGTCGTTAGTTAGGGTAAAACTATTTCCAAAACTACTACTAGTTTTCAAAACTATCTATACTTCTCTTCCCTTCTCAGTTTTTCGAAAACTAAGGTATACTTTCCTTATTGATCTCTTCCCCTTCAAAACCTTTGGTCGCTAGAACCCTTATGCCCCTGACCACTGGATTCCTTGTAATCCTCGTGGATAATCTAGAAGGAAGATGCCTTGCCAGACATTCACCCACATCTCCTGAACACAAGATTGGCGACATCACAACAAGACGATACCAACAGAAGTTACATCCTCGAGGAATGAGAACCTGAAGACCCAGGAGATGGTGACACCCTTGACACTGCCCCAAGATGATGCAACCTTAGCCTACGATGATCAGGGCATAGAATATGCAAGATCATGATATACATCGCTAATAGAGTAACCATGTCACTACCGTTGTTGTATCGGCAACCACCAATGGATGAGAACCTAGCCATTTGGTCCGCCTCACCATAGTGAGCAGGAAAACGGTTCTCCTCATCCCCCGCTCTTAGTGTTGATGTTGTCATCAACGTAACCGACATGATGGACCTCTATTATGCCTTGATAATGTCATTGCATAAAGGATTACCTACCTGGTACCATCGACGGCTTAGAAGACAAAAGGGATCGTCGTGATTAAGAAGACAATACAAGACCAAGTAAATGCCAGTTATGAGGAGCCACCTTCACCCCATCACTTCAACAGGCAAAAAGTTGTTGAAGAATCTTCAGGCTCAACCTGGATCGCTTCATCGAACAACTACAAGAGACGTGGCAACACCGGAGGAAAGCTCAGAAGACTTCACGAGGCACGAAGTAAAGCACGACTACTTAGTCCGAGAACCCCTAGGGTAGGATGAGTCATGTACCCCCTATGCGCAGTCGAGTCCGTATGATGGTTCGAATAGAACCATGATTGTGCGTTGCTTGTTTTTTTTATTTGTTTGTGTTTTGATATGAGTCGCCCTTTTTGCCCTAGGCAACAAGTACGCAACTATATCACCTGCCTTATTTTGTTGTTTGTGTTTGGCCTTTTTGGCACTTGTTTGTTTGCACCTGCACTATAGAACCCCCTTTAGGCATCCCCCTTTTATGCTACTTATCCCTCTCATATCTCTCCTCAACTGAAGACCATCAAGACAAGATGCACCAAGGAGTCTGCTTCGGCGACCAACTAGCACTAAAGACTTTTCGTTGCAGCCTCCTCGACCAAGTGAAACCCCGTAGAGTTATGTTTAACCCTCCAGACTAGAAACCCATTCCTAGAACCTTCGAGTCTTCATGAGATAACCCATCTCGAATCCTTAACCATGTGCTCAACCCACAGGATTGCAAGAGAATCGGTTAAGCCTCCGTAACCTTGCTTATCACTGGGTTCATTAGGGAACTAGTGGACATAGTGAATGAGCACATTATCTTCCTAAGATAGCACCAAAACTGATGATGCCATAGGGAAGACCAATTTGAGGATATAAGAACAGAGGACAAATGATTTGATGAGTTTGTGTCAGTGACTTGAGGAATTATATGAGACTATTTGGTAGATTATAAGGCTACCATGTTGATAGATGAACTTGGTGGGATCATGAGTATAGATTAGCATAGCTTTCATTACCCCTGAGTAAATTGGATTTAATAGGACAATTATGATCGCAAGCTGAAATTCTTGGAATTATAAGGATTTGACTTAGCCAGTGGATATGGATAGGAGATAGTTGATATTACGTAAATAACTTGAGGGAAACATGTAGGATCCCTCGTTGGACAAGAGATTTGGATTTAAATAGGTGATTCTAGTTGAATATAGATGCTGAGTAAGTCTACATGGTTCGGAGTAAATTGGATTTAGACTGATGATCTCGATCGTGATACCATGTTTCTCGGTGGACGATAAGCTAGGAGATTGGACTAATTGTCGGAGTTTAATTAGGCATCTTTATGAGCTTGACCTTGGAGTATTACTAGATCATAATAACGGGAATCGGTGGACTGACTATAGCAAAAATAGCCATTTTCAAGTATTTGGGGATTATAAGGACTTTGGAAGATCATGTGGAACACCATAAACATTGGATTTGTAGAAATTAATGGATTGTGTAGTCATTGATGGAAGTTAATGGGCTGCTGGAGTTGATTCATAGGAAGGAAACAAGATCTTGGAGTGGCATACGACGTGTTTCCTTAGGATAGAGGTGCTTTATCTTAGACCTTGGAAGAATAGGCTGAGCACTTGGATTGTCACGTTCTAGCTTAGCAGCTTATTTGTTCTACCTATGGATTTTTAGGGGTAGACATACATATGAGTTTGGGGATTGTAGACATATATGATTTTGTTAGACATCCTCTCGGGAGTCATGAGGATATGAATAGCATGAGTGATGATTGGAGTTGACCTATACGAATGATGCTTTCAATAGTATAAGGTGATCTGAGGTGAAGGATTGGATAGAACAATTGGCATCTCAGGAACCGTGCTTAAGGATAAAGGTGACAAACATTCACTCACACACTAGAATCCTTGAAACCCTTATGCCCTACCAAGCCACAACATGGTCGTATCCTGACCTTGGGCTTTGGCTCTAGATCGATAAGACCTTGTCCAATACTCAACCGTGACCACCACCAATGCCTCAGCCCACCTTACGTACCCCATAGACTTCATGGAGTGCTTGGACAAGTTAGTTGTCATCTTTCTTTGGTGACATACTTGCCTACCCGAAGACGGAAGAAGAATCGTTGAGCTGGTCAAGGAACATCCGAAGATCGTCATGTCTAGGAGGAAGAACTACACCAACCACCATCTTCAAGAAGTATACTTCCGCGTCAAAGACCATGTGTATCTGCAAGCCAGTCCTCTCTAAGGGACCAAGCGTTTCCATGACAAGGAGACCCACTCCAAGATTTAACAACCCCCTCTGAGATCACTTCAAGACGAAGAGTAGACGACTACCAGCTAGAGTTACCACCTGAGTTACCCATTGTGCACAACATTTTCCATGCATCACAATCCGGAAGTGTTTCCAACTTCCCAACTTGCCCGATCTCTACGAGGGCATTGACCATCGAGCCATCGACCCCTAGCCCAATCTAACCTACCGCGAGCTACCCATTAGCAACCTAGATCAAAAAGAGCGTCATACACGAAGCCACATCATCAAGTACTTCAAGCTCAATGGAGCACTACACGGAAGCAGAAGCAACATGAGGACTTGAAGACTACCCCAAATCCAAGTTTCCATATTCCTTTCCGCGCCTAGTCTGGGAATCTCGGGGACGAGATTCTTGTAAGGGGGGTAGGTCTATTACACCCTGATTTTCATGGCACAACACTTAAGATGATAAATCATGATAAAGTGTGGTTTGACAAAAACTTTTGCATTATTTGACTTTTTATTTGAGTTGGTTTTCTCTCTGTGTTTTCAAGTGCTCTTAAAAGTCAACATAGCCTCACCTCCTATACTTCATCTCCTTGATCCAAAACCTTTTCCCAATGATCATGCCATGTGTATATAGCAATATAGTATTTTCTTACAAAAGTAATTTGGCCAAAAAGTATTTTCAAAAATTAGTTTTCCAAAAACCCCTGAATTGAGGTTTGCACTGCAAGTACTTAATTAAGGGCAGTAAAAATCTTTCCAAAAATATATTTGACTCCTATTAGATATAGGATACCCAGAAACCACAAAAATATAATTTTAAAAGTTATTTTCCTATTTTATTTAAAAGCTTTTTCTTAAGGCCAGAAATGGTCTTTAATAGGGAAAAAATTATTTTATTGCTTCAAAAATATTTGACAAAATTTAGGGAAACTCATAGGACATATATTGTCCATATATAAGAGTTTCAACACATGGTCATGTTCAAAATATAGGTCAGATACCTCAAAAACCCTTTCTGGATATTTCAAGCTTTTGAAATATTTACAAATGAAATATTCTCCAAAAATTCCAAGAAAATTATATCATGTCACATATGACATGTTTGATGATCTTGACAAGTATCATGTCATGGAGAATAGTATAACCCCATGAAATCCCCTCAAAACCATTTCTGTCCATTTGGAAGTTTGAGCAACTTTACATTGCCAAACATGTCCAAATGTTCTCAAACCTTGTGAACATGCTCAAATGGCCTAATAATTCATCTAGACCAAATGGCACAAGTTGGAAAAAATGTTGTCTTGATCAAAGTGCCCCAAAACCCTTCCTGTCCAGAACCAAAGTTTAACAACTTTGTACTACCAACTTTCTCTCCTTGACCCCAACTTTGGTGAGCATGTTCACATGACCAAATGAGGCCACTACAGCAAGTGGTGCATCAAGGAGAAGTGATTTGCTCAGCTAGATCTACACAAGTCTATTTCTGCTCATTTCTAGGGTTTACAAAGATTGCATTGGCAACTTTGCCAAAATAAGCTCCAAATTGGTGGAGGGCCCTAATTATATGTGTCATTTCACCCTGTGGAGTCTCATGGCATTTGGAGTTCATTTGCTTGACCAAACAAGCATCAAACACCTTCTGCCACTTTACCAAAATTCCATTTTTGACCACTTCCACTAATCTCCATGACCTCCACTTTTTACCACAGCTCCTCCTAGACCCCTTTCACCTCCAGTAACAATGGAAAGTCCACAGCTCAATTATTGGATGGGTAAAACCCCACTTTCTCTCTCTGGACAGCCCCTTTCTCCCTCTTCCTCACCTCTCTCCTCACCCCAGAGGCCATCCAGAGCATTCAATGCCTCCCCTCCTTCTTTACTCCACCCTTGAGCTACTGGAAACGGTTGGCCGCGCCCACAAGGCATAGAAAATGTCATGCCGGCCATTTGGGCGCTCTGGAGCGCGCTACAGTGCGCTCCCGCACTGTAGCCGCCCCCTTCCAACCGCCTCCGGCCACCTCGGGCCTCCCCCGTGCGCCTGCCGATGCGCCTCGGCGTCCGCAACACGCTACGCGGTCGGCCCCCTCCTCTCTCCTCCTCCCCGCGCCTCCGCGCTAGCAAACAGAGGCTGCCCGAGCGCGCCAATGGTGCGGCTCACACGCGCGCGTCTCTGACCTCTCCCCACTCCCTCTCTCTATCCCTCCCAACGTAGTCGACGTCCAGGAACACCCCAGACACCACGCCCTCTTCCCCCAAGCCCTACAGCGATGAGCGTGAGCTCGCCGGTGCACGGGTCTACGGGACCTCGTCGTTCGCCTATTTAAAGGCCTCCCTGAGCCCTCCTCTCCTCACCACTCGCTCTCTGCACCACCAAACCCTCCCCCTGCACCCCCAGTTCCTCTCCAGAGCCGCCCGAGCTCGAGATCGAGCTCGCGCTCCACCGCTTCGGCTCGCCGGAGTTCGCGAGGTACGGGCCCTCTCCGCTCCCACTCTCGCTTGATCTGGAACCGCAGGAGCCCACTCACCATTTCCCCTCTGTCTCCCCTCTCTATCACAGCCGGAATCGACCGGGGCAAGCTCCTCCCGAAGCTCTGCCGTCGGCTTCCTCGTCGCCGACGAACCCCTGCATCCCGGCGACCAACTCCACCTCCACCCGAATGGCGACTCCGCCCTGAGCACATCGGTGCCCTCGGATCGCCTCGTCGTCGACCACAGCGACGCCGGTGAGCTCGCCTCCCTCTCTGGCCCGAGGTTGAAGACGACGGCTGTGGGGCCCGTCAGTCAGCCTCACATACTAACGGGTGGGCCCCACCCGTCAGGTTTAAAACGGACGCACGCGAACCGTTTCACTGCGACGGCTGAAGGCGTATTTAGCCTTTACGCCTTCGACGTGGCAGCCTCGCGCGGGATGAATCCCCCCTGGGCCTGCTGCACTGTGGCCTTTCTGGCCCAGTGGGTCAGTGCCATTTTCCTTTTATTTTTCTGTCACTTTTCCAAATATTCCACAATATAAAATATTCATCCAAATGCAATAATTTCAACTCCCATATTTTTCTAAAAATCCCACCTATTTAATGGTGTAATTTTCATAAATATCCATCAAACTTTTCTGCACTGTTCAAATTTAAATTCAAATTTGAGCATTTAAATCCTCCTTTGGAAATCTATTTCCACTGTTCCTTAACTCCAAATCCAAAACTAGGAATTTTCCCCTTCTTAGATTTCTCCCTAGTATTTATCAAAAATAAGTTGACATTTTTCTGAGCACTTTGATTTTTCTGTTTTACTATTACCTTATTTTCCCGTCATTTCTTTTGCGGCGAATAGATCTCGTATTTGAAGAAGTAGTTGGATAAGAAGAAGGAGAAGGACTTGAAGACTTTGAAGACAAAGGCAAGCAGCCCTTTGACCATGTCTATGAAACCCTTTTTATGCATGTCATATAGTACCTTATCGTTGTTGCAACGGAATCATGATGGGGTGATAACCACTTCGATGGTTGCCACCGTACTTCCTCGTTGATACCTGCATTGTGCATGACCCTACCTACTTATGAGGGTTATGCCGGTGGGAGTAGATAGGATGCTAAAGTAGTGCTACGAAAAAGGGACGGGAATATGCATAGTGATGGAGGCAAAGTATTTTCAAAGGACTTTTCGAAAACCCCGTCGGGTGCCACTTACGCCCGAGGGAGATGATGAGTTGGGTAGCCACTTGATGACGAAGTGGTGTGCCAAGGCAAGTGTGTGTGTTGTTTTCAAAAATGGATTGGTTTAAGTTGCGACCGTTATTCCAACCTTACATGCGCAACCACTCTACCCTTATATGGGAAAGGGCATTATTGATTACCTAGGCCGATACTAGCTTGGAGCCCACACTACTAGTGACGGGGGAGAGTTGGTGCTCTCTCTCGGGACTGGGTCGTGCCAGGTAGGGCGGCCATGACTGTCTTTACAGGGCACCGGATACACCATTGTGTCCCCTCTCGGATGTTACGATCTCGAGTGAGTCTCGTATGATGTTCATCGTGAGGATACGAAACAACAAGTGGACTCCTTGTTAGTGTCGTCTAGGGAAAGGTAGTGATCGGGTGCTTACCCCGGGTACTTGAGGTATCGCGGGTCATGGATGACACGGAAGTTCCCCGGATCTTGTGGGTACAGTGTGCAACCTCTGCAGAGTGTAAAACTATTCGAATAGCCGTGTCCACGGTCAAGGACAGTTGGGTAACCGCTCTTGGGCTACGTCCACATGTTTACAAACCTTGTGTGTGTGTGTGTGTTGATAAAATGACTTGGGTCAAGTCAAGGGACTTGACATGATTGAGATGGGTTGGTGCCCACTCTATTTATGTTGATATCTGTAACCTGTCCTCATGGTTACTTGAATTCTCTTGATGCATGTATTACAAGTTGTTGAACATGTCATTGCACTCAAAACTAGCTTTCTGCAAAAATTTACCTATACCATGCATTGTTGTATCTTGAACCAAAAACATGGGTTGCTTGCGAGTACATTCAAAGTACTCATTGGCTTGCCACTGGTTATTTAATTGACCAGGCATGGAAGAACCGGAGTTCGAAGAAGAGTTCTTTGGAGACGAACATGCGAACTGGGACGTTTCCCAGTCAGAATGCCTGTAGGGTTAAGGCAGATGGCATGGGTTCTACTTACCGACGAAGATTTCCGCTGTTTGTGTTTCATTTGATGTTCAGCCCTTAAGGCTTTATCATTGTAAGACTTGACCATAATGGTCACAATTTGTGTAAGACGGCATGTATGGATGTAAGACTCTTGTTATTCAGCTTCTGTGTGTTCAGTGAGCATTGATCTCTGGGATCACTATACACGTGCATTCGGTGATCTCGATTTATGAGTCGGGGTCCCTACAGAGCTGGTATCAGAGCCATCCTGACTGTAGGAAGCCTTAGTTAGCATGGTCGTTAGTTAGGGTAAAACTATTTCCAAAACTACTACTAGTTTTCAAAACTACCTATACTTCTCTTCCCTTCTCAGTTTTTCGGAAACTAAGGTATACTTTCCTTATTGATCTCTTCCCCTTCAAAACCTTTGGTCGCTAGAACCCTTATGCCCCTGACCACTGGATTCCTTGTAATCCTCGTGGATAATCTAGAAGGAAGATACCTTGCCAGACATTCGCCCACATCTCCTGAACACAAGATTGGCGAAATCACAACAAGACGATACCAACAGAAGTTACATCCTCGAGGAATGAGGACCTGAAGACCCAGGAGATGGTGACACCCTTGACACTGCCCCAAGATGATGCAACCTTAGCCTATGATGATCAGGGCCTAGAATATGCAAGATCATGATATACATTGCTAATAGAGTAACCATGTCACTACCGTTGTTGTATCGGCAACCACCAATGGATGAGAACCTAGCCATTTGCTCCGCCTCACCATAGTGAGCAGGAAAACAGTTCTCCTCATCCCCCGCTCTTGGTGTTGATGTTGTCATCAACGTAACCGACATGATGGACCTCTATTATGCCTTGATAATGTCATTGCATAAAGGATTACCTACCTGGTACCATCGACGGCTTAGAAGACAAAAAGGGATCGTCGTGATTAAGAAGACAATACAAGACCAAGTAAATGCCAGTTATGAGGAGCCACCTTCACCCCATCACTTCAACAGGCAAAAAGTTGTTGAAGAATCTTTAGGCTCAACCTGGATCGTTTCATCGAACAACTACAAGAGACGTAGCAACACCGGAGGAAAGCTCAGAAGACTGCACGAGGCACGAAGTAAAGCACGACTACTTAGTCCGAGAACCCCTAGGGTAGGATGAGTCATGTACCCCCTATGCGCAGTCGAGTCCGTATGATGGTTCGAATAGAACCATGATTGTGTGTTGCTTGTTTTTTTTATTTGTTTGTGTTTTGATATCAGTCGCCCTTTTTGCCCTAGGCAACAAGTACGCAACTATATCACCTGCCTTATTTTGTTGTTTGTGTTTGGCCTTTTTGGCACTTGTTTGTTTGCACCTGCACTATAGAACCCCCTTTAGGCATCCCCCTTTTATGCTACTTATCCCTCTCATATCTCTCCTCAACTGAAGACCATCAAGACAAGATGCACCAAGGAGTCTGCTTCGGCGACCAACTAGCACTAAAGACTTTTTGTTGCAGCCTCCTCGACCAAGTGAAACCCCGTAGAGTTATGTTTAACCCTCCAGACTAGAAACCCATTCCTAGAACCTTCGAGTCTTCATGAGATAACCCATCTCGAATCCTTAACCATGTGCTTAACCCACAGGATTGCAAGAGAACCGGTTAAGCCTCCGTAACCTTGCTTATCACTGGGTTCATTAGGGAACTAGTGGACATAGTGAATGAGCACATTATCTTCCTAAGATAGCACCAAAACTGATGATGCCATAGGGAAGACCAATTTGAGGATATAAGAACAGAGGACAAATGATTTGATGAGTTTGTGTCAGTGACTTGAGGAATTATATGAGACTATTTGGTAGATTATAAGGCTACCATGTTGATAGATGAACTTGGTGGGATCATGAGTATAGATTAGCATAGCTTTCATTACCCCTGAGTAAATTGGATTTAATAGGACAATTATGATCGCAAGCTGAAATTCTTGGAATTATAAGGATTTGACTTAGCCAGTGGATATGGATAGGAGATAGTTGATATTACGTAAATAACTTGAGGGAAACATGTAGGATCCCTCGTTGGACAAGAGATTTGGATTTAAATAGGTGATTCTAGTTGAATATAGATGCTGAGTAAGTCTACATGGTTCGGATTAAATTGGATTTAGACTGATGATCTCGATCGTGATACCATGTTTCTCAATGGACGATAAGCTAGGAGATTGGACTATTTGTCAGAGTTTAATTAGGCATCTTTATGAGCTTGACCTTGGAGTATTACTAGATCATAATAACGGGAATCGGTGGATTGACTATAGCAAAAATAGCCCTTTTCAAGTATTTGGGGATTATAAGGACTTTGGAAGATCATGTGGAACACCATAAACATTGGATTTGTAGAAATTAATGGATTGTGTAGTGATTGATGGAAGTTAATGGGCTGCTGGAGTTGATTCATAGGAAGGAAACAAGATCTTGGAGTGGCATACGACGTGTTTCCTTAGGATAGAGGTGCTTTATCTTAGACCTTGGAAGAACAGGCTGAGCACTTGGATTGTCACGTTCTAGCTTAGCAGCTTATTTGTTCTACCTATGGATTTTTAGGGGTAGACATACATATGAGTTTGGGGATTGTAGACATATATGATTTTGTTAGACATCCTGTCGGGAGTCATGAGGATATGAATAGCATGAGTGATGATTAGAGTTGACCTATACGAATGATGCTTTCAATAGTATAAGGTGATCTGAGGTGAAGGACTAGATAGAACAATTGGCATCTCAGGAACCGTGCTTAAGGATAAAGGTGACAAACATTCACTCACACACTAGAATCCTTGAAACCCTTACGCCCTACCAAGCCACAACATGGTCGTATCCCCACTTCACCCTTGCCGTTTTATTCGCCATCTCTTTCCCAATCTCCTCCTCTCTTTTTCGCTTGCCTTTTTCCATTTGCCATGGCTAGTCCTCCTATACTTATTCTCACTCCCGAACAAGAAATTCTCAATTTTAATCAAAGGGAGAGAGAAAATTTAAAAGATGCTTGGCATAGAATTTGCAATGCCCAATGTAAAGCTACTAGGAAGCTTGCTACTTCCGTTCTTCTCCACAATTTTTATGTAGGCATTACTCCTTGGAATAGATGTGTTCTTGATATTGCTACCGGTGGTGATTTCATGAGTAGCCATACGTTTGATGCTTATAATGCTATGTTAGATTTGTTTGGCCCACCTCCTCTTTCAATCAATGGAACTGTTTTAACTTTAGAACACGTTATGCAACGGCTTGAGATTATTGAAAATAAAATTGCCACTGTTGAGTTGATTGAAAATTTGGATAAAAATATTCATAATCACATTACCCAATTTGGATCTAGGGTTGGAGTTACTTTGAAAAATCTTAAAGAAAAGAACCTATAGTCAATGAAAAAATAGATCTAGACTCTGCTAGAATCGGTAAACTTGAGGATATCATTACAAACTTAGGTTCCGCGTTTTCCCTCATGAAAAACACTCCAAAACCCCCTACTAAAACTGCCAGGTTTATTTATGTTCCTAAAAATAAGGGTGAATCTTCTAGTAAGGGGGACGCGGATCTCAAATCCATAAGTGTTCTTCCCCATTGTCTCTATATCGTTAAGGATCCTTTTGCTACCAATGAATTTCTTGAATTTTTGCCTAAAGGTTTAGCCATTGCTAAAAGGGGAGAAATCCCTAGAGATCACAAGCTCTCTATTGATGAATTTAGTGCCAAAGATGGCACTCGTTAGATCTATCTTCGCTTTTATGCCTAGCTAGGGGCGTTAAACGATAGCGCTAGTTGGGAGGCAACCCAATTTTATTTATGTTTTTTGTTTTTTGCTCCTGTTTAGTAATAAATCTTGCATCTACTTTCTGTTTAGATGTGATTTTATCTTTTAATTAGTGTTTGAGCCTAGTAGAACCTATAGGATAACCTATGATGATAGTTGATTTGATTCTGCTGAAAAACAGAAACTTTGCACGCACGAATATAATTTTGTTAAATCACAGGAACATGATTTTGCGTTGATTCTTTTTCCTGCTGATCAATAAACAAATTTTCCAGGACTTCCTATTTTGGTAGAATTTGTAGAGTTCCAGAAGTTTGCGTTAGTTACAGATTGCTACAGACTGTTCTGTTATTGACAGATTCTGTTTTTCGTGTGTTGTTTGCTTATTTCAATGCATCTATGGCTAGTAAATTAGTTTATAAACCATAAGGAAGTTGGAATACAGCATGTTTAACACCAAAATAAATAAATAATGAGTTAATTACAGTACCTTATGTGGTGGTTTTGTTTTCTTTCACTAACGGAGCTTATAAGATTTTCTGTTGAGTTTTGTGTTGTGAAGTTTTCAAGTTTTGGGTAAAGCTTTGATGGACTATGAAATAAAGGGTGGCAAGAGCCTAAGCTTGGGGATGACTAAGGCACCCCAAGATATTCAAGGATAGCCAAAATCCTAAGCTTGGGGATTCCCCGGGAAGGCATCCCCTCTTTTGTCTTTGTTCATTGGTAACTTTACTTGGAGCTATATTTTTATTCGCCTCATGACATGTGTTTTGCTTGGAGCGTCATGTATTATATTAGTCTTTGATTTTTAGTTTACCACAATCATCCTTGCTGTACACCCCTTTTGGGAGAAGCCTATTTGATTAGAAATTGCTAGAATACTCTATGTGCTCCACTTATATCTTTTGAGTTTGATAGTTTTTGCTCTAGTGCTTCACTTATACCTTTTAGAGCACGGTGGTGACTTAATTTTGAAGAAATTACTAGTATCTCATGCTTCACTTATATTATTTTGAGAGTCTTTTAGAACAGCATGGTATTTGCTATGGTTATAAAATTGTTCCTAGAATGGTAGGCATCCAAGTTGGGTATAATAAAAACTATCATGGGAAGTGAATTGGACGCTATGATCAATTTGATACTTGATAATTGTTTTGAGATATGGAGGTAGTGATATTAAAGTGATACTAGTTGGGTGATTATGAATTTAAATAATTCTTGTGTTGAAGTTAGCAAATCCCGTAGCATGCACGTATGGTTAAAGTTGTGTAACAAATTTGAAACATGAAGTGTACCTGGCTTGTGCATCCTTATGAGTGGCGGTCGGGGACGAGCGATTTTTGATGACTTCTAAATTTTTGCAATAAGTATATGAGTTCTTTTGACTAATGTTGAGTCCATGGATTATACGCACTTTTACCTTTCCGCCTTTGCTAGCCTCTTCGGTACCGTGCATTGCCCTTTCTCACCTTGAGAGTTGGTGCAAACTTCGCCGGTGCATCCAAACCCCGTGATACGATACGCTCTATCACACATAAACCTCCTTATATCTTCCTCAAAACAGCCACCATACCTACCTATTATGGCATTTCCATAGCCATTCCGAGATATATTGCCATGCAACTTTCCACCGTTCTCTTCTTCATCATCATGACATACTTTACTTTTGTCATATTGCCATTGCATGATCATGTAGTTAACATCGTATTCATGGCAAAGCCACCATGCATTATTTTCATACATGTCACTCTTGATTCATTGCACCATCCCGGTACACCGCCGGAGGCATTCATATAGAGTCATATCTTGTTCTAGTTTCGAGTTGTAATTCATATGTTGTAATCAATAGAAGTGTGTTGATCATCATTATTAGAGAATTGCCTAAAGAAAAAAGAAAAATAAAGAAGAAAGGCCAAAAAAGGCCCAAAAATGAAAAAAAAAAGAAAAAAATGAAAAAAAATGAAAAAATAAATAAAAAGGGCAATGTTACTATCTCTTTTTCCACACTTGTGCTTCAAAGTAGCACCTTGTTCTTCATGTAGTGAGTCTCATATATTGTGCTTCAAAGTAGCACCTTGTTCTTCATGTAGTGAGTCTCATATATTGTGCTTCAAAGTAGCACCATGTTTTTCATATAGTGAGTCTCATAAGTTGTCTTTTTCGTACTAGCAGGAATTTTTCATTATAGAACTTGGCTTGTACATTCCTATGATGGGCTTCCTCAAATGCCCTAGGTCTTCGTGAGCAAGCAAATTGGATGCACACCCACTAGTTTTCTTTTGTTGAGCATTCATTTATAGCTCTAGTGCATCCGTTGCATGGCAATCCCTACTCCTCATGTTGACATCAATTGATGGGCATCTCAATAGCCCGTTGATTATCCTCGTCAATGTGAGACTTTCTCCTTTTTTAGTCTTCTCCACACAATCCCCATCATCATATTCTATTCCACCCATAGTGCTATATCCATGGCTCACGCTCATGTATTGCGTGAAGGTTGAAAAAGTTTGAGATTATTTAAGTATGAAACAATTGCTTGGCTTGTCATCGGGGGTATAGAAGTTGGGAACATCTTTGTGTGACGAAAATGAAGCATAGCCTAACTATATGATTATGTAGGGATGAACTTTCTTTTGCCATGCTATTTTGAGAAGACATGATTACTTTGATTAGTATGCTTGAAGTGTTACTATTTATTTTATCAATATGAACTTTTATTTTGAATCATTTGGATCTGAACATTCATGCCACAATAAAGAAAATTACATTCCGAATTATGCTAGGTAGCATTCCACATCAAAAATTTCTTTTTTTATCATTTACCTACTCGAGGACGAGCAGAAATTAAGCTTGGGGATGCTTGATACGTCTCCAACATATCTATAATTTTTTATTGTTCCATGCTATTATATTACCCCTTTTGGATGTTTATGGGCTTTATTTTACACTTTTATATCATTTTTGGGACTAACCTACTAACCGGAGGCCCAGCCCATATTGCTGTTTCTTTTTGCCTATTTCAGTATTTCGAAGAAAAGGAATATCAAACGGAGTCCAAACGGAATGAAACCTTCGGGAGCGTGATTTTTGGAACGAACGTGATCCAGAGGACTTGGAGTGCAAGCCAAGAAGCTGTCGAGACTCCCATGAGGTAGGAGGGCGCGCCCCCCCTATAGGGTGTGCCCCCTATCTCGTGGGCCCCTCGGGTGGCCACCGACGTACTTCTTCCTCCTATATACCTACGTACCCCAAAAACATCCAGGAGCAGGACGAAACACAATTTCCACCATCGTAACCATCTGTATCCGCGAGATCTCATCTTGGAGCCTTTGCCGGCACTCTGCCGGAGGGGGAATCGACCACGGAGGGCTTCTACATCAACATCCTTGCCCCTCCGATGAGTTGTGAGTAGTTTACCACAGACCTATGGGTCCATAATTATTAGCTAGATGGCTTCTTCTCTCTTTTTGGATCTCAATACAAAGTTCTCCCCCTCTCTTGTGGAGATCTATTCGATGTAAACTCTTTTTGTGATGTGTTTGTCGAGATCTGATGAATTGTGGGTTTATGATCAAGTTTATCTATGAATAATATTTGAATCTTCTCTGAATTCCTTTATGTATGATTGAGTTATCTTTGCAAGTCACTTCGAATTATCAGTTTGGTTTGGCCTACTAGATTGATCTTTCTTGCCATGGGAGAAGTGCTTAGCTTTGGGTTCAATCTTGCGGTGTCCTTACCCAGTGACAGAAAGGGTTGCAAGGCACGTATTGTATTGTTGCCATCGAGGATAACAAGATGGGGTTTATATCATATTGCTTGATTTTATCCCTCTACATCATGTCATCTTTCTTAAAGCCTTACTCTGTTCTTATGAACTTAATACTCTAGATGCAGGCAGGAGTCGGTCGATGTGTGGAGTAATAGTAGTAGATGCAGGCAGGAGTCGGTCTACTTGTTATGGACGTGATGCCTATATACATGATCATGCCAAGATAATCTCACAATTATTCACTTTTCTATCAATTCCCTTTATTGCATTGGTTGCGAGTTCTCAGTTTGTTTGTGTAGGTGCGTGGGACTTTTGAGGAGCCTCCTACTGGATTGATACCTTGGTTCTCAAAAACTGAGGGAAATACTTACGCTACTATTGCTGCATAACCCTCTCCTCTTCGAGGAAAACCAATGCAAGATCAAGACGTAGCATTAGCTAGATGGCTTCTTCTCTCTCTTTGATTCTCAATACAAAGTTCTCCTCGATCTTCTTGGAGATCTATTCGATGTAACTCTTTTTGTGGTTAGTTTGTCGAGATCCGATGAATTGTGGGTTTATGATCAAGTTTATCTATGAGAAATAATTGAATCTTCTCTGAATTCTTTTATGTGTGATTTGTTATCTTTGCAATCTCTTCGAATTATCAGTTTGGTTTGGCCTACTAGATTGATCTTTCTTGCAATGGGAGAAGTGCTTAGCTTTGGGTTCAATCTTGCGGTGTCCTTTCCCAGTGACAGCAGGGGCAGCAAGGCACGTATTGTATTGTTGTCATCGAGGATAAAAGGATGGGGTTTATATCATATTGCTTGAGTTTATCCCTCTACATCATGTCATCTTTCTTAATGTGTTACTCTATTCTTATGAAGTTAATACTCTAGATGCAGGCAGGAGTCGGTCGATGTGTGGAGTAATAGTAGTAGATGCAGAATCGTTTCGATCTACTTGTTGTGGATGTGATGCTTATATACATGATCATGCCTAGATAATCTCATAACTATGCACTTTTCTATCAATTGCTCGACAGTAATTTGTTCACCCACCGTAATACTTACGCTATCTTGAGAGAAGCCACTAGTGAAACCTATGGCCCCCGGGTCTATCTTTTATCATATAAGTTTTCCATCTACTTTTATTTGCATCTTTTACTTTCCAATCTATATCATAAAAATAGCAAAAATATTTATCTTATCTTATTATCTCTATCAGATCTCACTTTTGCAAGTTTCCGTGAAGGGATTGACAACCCCTTTATCGCGTTGGTTGCGAGGTTCTTGTTTGTTTCTGTAGGTGCGCGGGACTTTTTAGGAGCCTCCTACTGGATTGATACCTTGGTTCTCAAAACTAAGGGAAATACGTACGCTACTTTGCTGCATCACCCTTTCCTCTTCAAGGGAAAGCCAATGTTGTGCTCAAGAGGTAGCAGTAGGTGAACTGGTAAAGTTGAAATTCCCCATAAGAAATCAGTGTCAATTGGCATGTTGATATTCCGAAACCACTCAATAAACTCTATGAGGATCACATGGTCTATAAATATTGGTAAGTATCCAGGACTGGTTTGACTGTAAGGTTGTAAATTGGATGGAAAGTGAGAACCTGTTTTGAGCAATGACCTCTCCAGCAAACAAGGAAGCACTCCATGCATGCAACCAGAAGTCCACCTGATGCCCCAACAGGGGGGAGAAATGTAAATTTGTTGATTCTTTTAGGACATAAGTTTTTTATCTAAGCCTGGTCAAAGTTCTCTCTCTTGGTTACCTGAAGACATCGGATACTATAGTCACTTTCATCAATTTTCTGTCTTAAGGCCAGCCATTTATCCTCAAAATTAATCCCTCTAATGTTCCAATTAAGGATGTTCCAGTTTTTGTTTGTGTTATTCATGGGATCTAATGAGCATACATAACCAATAGTCAAGTTCCAGCACTTGAGATATAGTTGAAACTAAGAACCACATAACAGAAAGAAGAACCACATCACATCATAGGTTATCCATAACATCCAACAGCAGTACATCACAAAAGGTCCATTTAAACAGTACATCACCAGATAGTCAAGTTCTACAAAAGCATGGTGCCCAACTTCATATCATAACTAAAGAGGTCCAAAACATTACATAAGAGGTAGGTAAGATTGCCCCTCCAACCACCACAATGGTTATGGTGTACAATCATTAAGGAGATTTTGGTGCGCTTTCTCCCTCATTGGCCAAGGCCACCTTGACCAGCTCCTCCTCTTACTTTCTCTTTGGTTTCTTAGCCAGCTTGTCCTCTAGCTCCCTCTCAGCAACCTTACAGAAATAGGTAGTGAGATTTTTTACAACTGATTTTTGAGTAATGGGAGGGACAACATTACAAGGGAGACATTTTGTATTCGAGCAAGAATTTCTTTTGTAGCTAGCATTATCCTGCTTAATTCTATCACTCCTCCTTATCTCAGTTTCAACAAGAGTAGTTTTGCCACTTCTTATCTTCCTTAAGTTATTAGGTCCAAAGGGTTGCAAGAGGGCCTAAGACTCCGTATCTTGCTGATTGGGAGCAACTCCAATCTTTTCCTTGTCCTTGTCCAAAGCTTGGTTCATCTCAAGAGTAGTTGTCTGGCAAATAGGATGAGAGGCAGGACATTTATCAGGAATGTAAAATGTTATAGCTTGTTCATTGCCTTCAACCTCAAAAAGTAATTCCCACATGGTAGATTTTAACATATGAATTGTCCATCCAAATTTATCAGGAGTCATGAGGAGGTGAACAATAAAACTGAACCAGCTTACAGGAATGTTGGTAGAATAGAAGTTTTTATCCTCCAATGGTTTGTCTTCAAAGTGTTTCTTCCACACATAAGACCTTCTTCAGAAAGAACAGTTTCATTGTTAACAGTAGCAGCAAGCTGAATATGTTTCAGACCTAATAGTGAGGGAACCCCATGAAAATTATCATTAACTTGCTTAACCCAGTTACCTTGAAGACCAGTTTGCAGATCTCTAATATTTTCAATTGGCTCAAGACTTCCTCTTGTAGTAGTAGTAGTAATGTGTGAGGGACCGTCCTGATTGACAGTAGCAGATGAAGCACCAGCTTTGTCAGCATCTTGCAGCAGAGTAACTTGCTCCTGGTTAGAGCATCCCATGTTTGAGGCTAGCACTGGACCTGTCTCTAAAAGTGAGAAATGGACCTCCATGTGCTCCTTAGCCATATCAACATTCTCCTGGACAGCAACTGTGTCTTTCCCATGCAAACTAGATTCTGCAACATCTGGTAGCTAAACTGCAACAAACTGATCATGTAAATCTACTCCATTCACAACAACTGTAACCTACTGAGCATTATCCATGTTCTACTCTTGCATTAGCTGAGCCTCATCTTCATCATCAGATTGATAGGTTTGAATAATGTTCTAAAGACCATTAGCTATGACATTGATAGGAGCTGGAGGCAGGGCAACATGCACTTGTGCCCCAAAGTGAAAAATCCCAGCTATAACAGGTGGTGCCAAGTAATTTGAGTTATCACCTTCAAAAAGTAACATATATGATGAAAGACTGCTACTACTGGCTACAGGTAGTAGCTCCTCTCCATCTGCCCAAGCCATCTCTCCCCGCTGGACCACATCAAGAAGATCATCAAGAGCTGCATTGTGATTACCCTGATGTGGCATCACCCAGATTTTTTCTTGCTCCCAATCAGCCTCTGCCTGATTATCCATTTGGTTGTTGTTGAAAGCAGCATCATGAAAACCCATTGCAATATCTGTGTTGTTTGGCAAAGGATGGGGATCAACATTATCAGGAGGAATTGGGTCCTTGTCCGTTGGGCCTCCACCTAGAAGCTCACTAGCTAGCACCTCAATAGAGGTGGACCAGGCATGTTCCTTAGATTCACCTCCTTCTGACCATCTCATGCTCTTGGGAATGATGTCTAGGTTCATCACCCTAGCTTTTATCACAATCTATCCCATGTGTTCATCTTCTTTGTCCCATGAGATTAAGCGGCCAAACTGACTGACAGCATTTGCCAGATCTTCACTATTGCAAAAATCAAATGGTACTCCTATTAAAAGTAACCAGATAGTCCTATTGAAGTGAACTCTCCTATGGTTCCTCCCCTCATCATGCCTCACAAAGGAAACAAATACATCCCCAAACACATGAGGACTATCAAGAACCAGTTTGTCCATATCACTGACTCTAGTTAAACGCACATAAGCTTCTCCAAAAGGATAGCTCTAAATATCCCTCAACCCCAATTGCTTATGGACCATTACAAACTCTTCAAGAACATCTCTTACATTGGGGAAAGGCGCGTCAGCCGGGAGAGGATGGATGGTAGCAATCGCCTAGTCTTCATGACGACGAGGACGATGCGGAAGAACCACTCTTGCCACCCCATTACGCCCCGCAATCTGCTGAATTTCGAAGCCATGGGCACAAAGGGACGCCGGTCGATGGGGATGTTTGCCATCGGTGAGGTCGTGCATGCAGCAGCTATCAAGGATGAGCCTCACGCGACAGGAGCAAGGTTTGAGAACTGTGGAGAAGAAACAGAGAGAGACGATGGAGAAGTTGAGGAGGCAAGTGCTAATCGGGGCGGGAAATTAGGGAAATATCCGAAACAAAGCTCGCCAAAAGAGGAAACCACCAGAGGGTCACGGGCCGGGCCAATAGAACTAAACCAGTCTTGCACCATACTAGGGGCCCAGGGCTCTTCTGGCGCTGTTTTAAAAGTCTCGAAGCACATAAACGGGTATAGCCCAGTAAGCCTTTTTTCTTTGCAATCCTTGGCAAAGTGGCCCAAATGACCACATGCACAACACAAAAATAAACCATTTGAAAAACCCTAATTGCCACCCTCCGAAACCATTGCGGGAACCACTCCAGCAGAGTTATGATTTGCCAACAAAGGCTAATTACTTTCCGATTGCACATTATTGCTGGCTTCCAGAGTATGCGCCAATCTGGCAAAAACTGCCGGCCGGCATTGATCACCGGACTCACTGCCTGCAGCCGAACTAGATCGTGGACCCCTAGTGACCAAAGTCCAAGAAGTAGCTTCTTCACTATAAAAAGATTATTCCTATCTAATCGATTTGGGTGCTCCAGCACCCCAAAGACTAAAAACCAATTCAAAATCCTTTTCCACAACACGACCATGGTTGTAGATTTCAAAGCCAACTGCCTTGGACGCAACCGAGAACTTAAAAGACCTGTCTTTGAGGTGATGGACACGAAAACCTTGAGGATACCCACCAAAACATGACTGTATAGTAATGCTAATGGTGTGACAATCTAACCGGAAACGAGCACGACAGAAAGAAACCACTATAGTGAACTCCCTTTGGCGAAAACCCGCAGAAAACATCACTGGGTGACAAAACTTTTGCCTCATAGAACATTGGAACTCTTTACCTCGAGCAAAGTTGAGAGTGGGAGGATCCATGGCCACCTGTGCTATCTCCCTCCTCCCCGAAAAGGTGTGGTGGCTACCACTACAGGAGTGACAAGTTGCAGGAAGGTGGCTGCCGGGGCCGGAGTGGCCACCGGCGGTTAGCCCCTAGTAGTCGCCTAGGAGAGGAGAGGAGAGGAGTTTCCTCGTGCTCACTTTTGTTACTTGCTACCTTTCTGTTTTTTATTGTTCCTATCACAAAAATAAATATCTACTATCATTACTAAACTTTTATCACCATCTCTTCGCCGAACTAGTGCACCTATACAATTTACCATTGTAGTTGGTGTGTTGGGGACACAAGAGACTTTTTATTATTTGGTTGTAGGGTTGTTTGAGAGAGACCATCTTCATGCTACACCTCCCACGGATTGATAAACCTTAGGTCATCCACTTGACGGAAAATTGCTACTGTCCTACAAAACTCTGCGCTTGGAAGCCCAACACGAGTCTACAAGAATAAAGTTGTGTAGTAGACATCATCCGCCGATATCACCACCCGTGCTCCTGCCGCTGGCTAGCAAGTACCCGCTCCCAATGTAGGGGAGCGGGTAGTCTTCATCCCCCACCTCCTCCAAGGGCACTACAAAAAAAGACACATCCTTGACATTTTGGGTCGAATGAAAAAAAATTCTGTCATACTTATGACACTTCTATGTGAAAAAACCGGTATCATCATAGATGTGGTGGGCTCCTACTTCTATGAAAAAACATCATGGAAGAAAATGGGCTTTTCGTCCTGGGTGGGCCGGAGACGCAGCTGCATGACATTTTTTGGGCCATCCATGACGAAAAAAACTATGGTAGAAGCGAGGGCGAGGAAAATATTAGGGTGTTCCCGGTTATGGTGGGTGGTCGGGGCCGAGCGATGCACGGAGGTTTGCGAGTTTCTCTCGTACACACACACGCGTGGGTGTGAGGCGTTGGGATCTAACTGAACCCGAGCGAGGCGTTCGCCTACTAACCCGAGCGATTGCACTGCAGGCTATGCGTTACTAAACCCGAGCGGTCGATCGATGGCTGTTAACTGAACCGGATCGAGCGATTTCTTCGCTACTGCTGCTAACTAAAGCCGGTCGATGCCGCCTCTGGATGAACAGTGAGCGTTGCTGGGGGGTTTGGATGAATAGTTCCTGGTGGGGGTGGATGAACAGGACCCCCTGGTGTTGCCTCTGGATGAAGAGGACCCCGATCGATCGAGCCGATTGGGGCTGGATGAACAGGACCCTGTGGAGGGCTGGATGAACAGGACGACCCCGTGGAGGGCTGAATGAGTAGTAGACGGTGGAGGGCTGCATGAACAGTAGCCCGTGGAGGGGTGGTTGAATAGGAGCTCGTAGAGAGGGCTAGTTGAACAGTAGCCGGTGGAGTAGCACACGGTGGAGGCTGGATAAATAGGAGCAGGTGGAGGCTAGAGGAGGTTGACGGTGGATGAACAGTAGCTCGTGGAGGCTGGAGGAGGTCGATGGTGGACATGAACAGTATCCCGTGGAGTCCCATTTTGCGGTACGCCACACCCGTCCCGATGAACAGGACCCTCGCTTTGACCGTAGCGCTCCAACACAAGTCTGTTTCCTACGTTTTGTGGTACGCCACACTCCTCCCGATCGACATGACCCCATTTCGACCGTAGGAGGTCAAACACAGGTCTGTTTCCTCCGTTTTGCGGTACGCCAGACCTCTCCCGATGAATAGGATCCCGTTTCGAATGTGGCCGGTCGAACACAAGGCCATTTCCTCCGTTCTGCGGTACGCCAGGCCTCGTTTCCATTGGCTGTTCCATCCAAGCCCTCCCGATGAACACGACGATGCATTCCGTTCCGACCCAGCCGGTTGGCTCCCCATGAACACGACGACGACGCAGTTTCTTTGTTTCGACCCAGCCATGTACACGAGCCCTGGTCGTACATATGCGCGAGTAGGCGTTCGAGACCCCACCTGTATGTACGTACGTGGCTGTATTTACTTTCTTGCACCCTGGTCGTTGTACGTACGTGTATATGCTACGTGTGCGCCTCTACTACGACACATGCACGCCTCTACATCGACCAGTATGTACGTACACATTCGCAATCAGAATGACAACGCTACGTACGCTTCGACCAGGTGGGTCCCGACTATTAGGCACTTCCTTGTGTGCGAAGATGTAGCTGGTGGGTCCCAGCAGTCAGGGGGTGAATCATTTTTTTTGCCCGTAATATGGAAGCACTTCCTTGCGTGTGAAGATGTAGCTGGTAGGTCCCAGTAGTCAGGGGGAAACGTTTTTTTCGAGAAATACAGTGGCCCGTCCGGTGGGTCCCTGCTGTCAGGTGGAGGAATAATTATTTTCCGTGTAATAAGGAGGCACTTCCTTGCTGTGGTCATGGACCTAGCTGTCGGCCTCTCCACGTATAGTCCACGTCCAATGGAAGTCATTCCTTGACCGCGTTGACCATGCCGCACCGAGAGCACCGGGGCAGTGGACGACGGTGAGGCCTAGGAAGGGGATGACGTGGAGCCGGGGAAGACGCAGCAGTGGATGCCCACGCGTAGAGGAGTATGAGGGTTCACTGGTTCGGTTGCGGTGTGAGGCTGCCATCGCCATAGAATAACAAGGGGTGTGGGTGAGTAGAGGGATAGCCTGGCCAGCGGTGGGAGTAGTAGGGGCAGTGAGGCCTCCGCGGCATCACAACCGGCCACGGGAGGCAGGAGCACGCGGCACGACCGGCGCTGGTTTAGGCGGCTGGAGCAAGAAGACCAGAGGTTGAAGAATCACTACGACCGTTGGATGGACATCGTACGGTCATTGGAGCTAGAATTGTTCATATTGACTAAGTTGACAAAGCCCTCCATCCTCGTCAACATAGTAGGCCCACAAGTCAGCCTCCCACTAAGGTGGGTCCCAACTAGCAGGGGGACTATTCATTTTTTTGTGCATAGTAAGGAGGCACTTTCGGTGGGTCCGAGCTGACAGCGGGGGAAAGTTTTTTTCACGAAATACGGTGGCCCGTCCGGTGGATCCCAGCAGTCAGGGGGGAATGTTTTTTCGTGAAACACGGTGGCCCGTCTGGTGGGTTCTTGCTGTTAGGTGGAGGAATGATTTTTTTACGTGTAATAAGGAGGCACTTCCTTGCGGCTGCCATGGACCCAGCTGTCAGCCTCTCAACGTACAGTACTCTTCCGATGGAAGTCGGTCATTGACCACATTCACCACGCCGCGTCCAGAGCACCAGGGCGGTGGACGACGGCGAGGCCTAGGAAGGGGACGATGCGGAGCCGGGGAAGACGCGGTAGTGGAAGCCCGTGCTGAGAGGAGTACGAGGGTTCACTGGTTCGGCTATGGTGTGAGGCTGTCGTTGGCGCAGAATAACAGGGGGTGTGAGTGAGTAGACGGATGCCCTGGCCAGCGGTGGGAGTAGTAGGGGGTAGTGAGGCCTGCGCGGGAGCACAACCGGCCATGGTAGGCGGGAGCAGGCGGTCCTGCCGGCGCCGGATTTGGCGGCTGGAGCAAGAAGATCAGAGATTGAAGAAACACGACGGTTGTTGGATTGACAGCCAACGATTACGTCTGCTAGAATCGTTTGTTGACGTATATAATAACTAAAAAAATCTTGCATATGCGTCGGCCCACAAGTCATACCATTCCCTCTTTTTTTAATAATTTATATATCGCTCATTGCAACTTCTTATGCAATTTATTGCAGTCCGTTTTTTTGGTTGGCCAGGTCCAATTTCGCATATTTCTGTGGGTTCCAAACTATATCGAAATGTTGAGCCAGATTTAAATTACTTTGAAGATATATTTATATTAGGTTAATGCCTAGTGAAATAGGAATCTGAAAATGTGATTTTTTTTAGAAATTATAAAGTAATTGCCAATTTGTCATCTGTTTTTATATTTACAACCCATTTCATATTACTTTCAAGATTTGCAGGCATCTTGAAAGAGTTGCAGCCCATCAGGGCGTAGAAAAATAAGTAGGCCTGGATTGGGTATTCTTCAGAAAAAATAAATTGGGATCATTTTCACAAAGAAAAAATAGCTAGGATGGTCACATGGTGAACATAAAATATAATCCTGGGCTAGACGGGCCACAGCCTAGTTCAAATCCTGCTCAGTCTCAACAATAACAAAAAATATACTGCTCCAGCAGCTACGTCCCACGTGTCAGCCGATCTTGTGCTGTTCTCTTGTCTATTGACTATATACGCTCACAATATCATGGGTCCCAGATGTCAGGAACACACTAGGAGGAAGCATTTTATTTTTCCATACGCTGGCATGGTGGGACCCTACTGTCATCCTCTCCACGTACTTCGGCCAATTCCTGTTGTTTGTTGACCATGTTGACAATGCGATAGGGCGGTGCTGCGGCGAGCGCATCAAAGCACGCGGAGGACGACGGTGAGGCCTCGGACGTCAGCATTAATGATTTAGGAGACTGTGGGGCGGCGATGCGTGTGCTGAGGCGCAGCCAGCCGTGGCAGGGGCCCCGCTGGCGCTAGTTTGGTTTTGGCGGCTGGAGGAAGACAGGACTGAAGAAACACGATAGACTGTAAAAGCAGCAGGAGTACTTAACAACCTTAACTGAAACCAGCAGGGGCACTTAACAACCATAGCTGAAACTAGTATGAGTACTTATATAGGTTCAACCGTACAAAGCACGCCTCAAATAGTACTACTTTGCCTACAGTTAACCAAGGGTGAGGTCGCCAAGCCCCTGGGACAAGGCCCAGGTGCCACCCCGCGCATCCACAACCTTCTGAAAGCGGCTTCATCTTGCAATGTGGTCAATAAACAGGATATTCGCTTTAGAGCCATGGAAAAGCAGGAACATAATCTTCTGTCCTATTCTCCAAGATGGACATGCCTTTATTATTTGAGACCACCCATGAATAAGTATCTTTTCACCTCCAAGGGGAATGGAGTAGGTCGTCATAAACATCATGTTGTGACCAAGCACAAGTCTGACCCGACCATGGTCAAGCATCTGTATAGGAACAATAGAACTGACAGTTTCTGTTTCAAGAATATCACAACTGTAAAATTGTGTATAAGCAATAGTTTATGAACAACATATATAACAGAAAACAGCTCGTACCATATGTTTCTCGACACAGTTGGACCTATTCAACGAGTGCAGCAGTGGCACACATATCCGACGTCGCCTTCCACCATTGAAACGCCCCACAAGGACCTCAAGACGATCAATAAAGTGTAGGAACTTGTGGATGTCGTCCCAGTCAACTTCAGTGCCATCAATAACAACCGAGTTATTACAGAATAACAAACGAGCAGCCTGCTTAACTCTGAAAAAACCTACACGTGCCACCAATTATAAGAAAATATTAGTTAGAAGTAGCACCTTCGTGAGAGATTCGTTGCTACTTCTAAAGTTAAATTGTGAATAATTAGACAGAATAGGTAGATTAAGAAGTAATCGAGGCAACAAGCAAGAACCAGATACAAAATTAGCATGGATGAACAATTGGAACGATGTCGGGGTGGAAGATCGCAGTGAAGATGAGACCAGGTTCTGCTATTTCCATCAACATCCGTGCGCCAACTTTAAGTCCGTAACACTTGAGAAAGTTTATCCAAGTTCGTCCATAAAAAAAGCTACGATCTTCTTGGTTCATGAACCCAACTCGGAACTTATATCCAAGGCTTGTCTTCACTGTGACCATTAAACTGGTGTATTCAGTTATGGCAAGGCCGAGCATCTTCAGTAAATGTGTTCTGGCAGAGCAAATAATGCACTGCAGGAAAAATAATATGAGAACACAATGTATTCCCTATCCAAATCTAGAAATAACTTCCTCCTTCACATCAGTGTTGACCATCGTACTAGTAGTACCTTTTATCCAAATATAGCAATCCAAATTTCCAAATTAGTCGACAGCATGTTCAAAAAAACCCTACCCTCCTGGATAGAAAAGAGGATTCAAGGAACATAGTGTGCGCGTTTTAAAATCCTGTGTTAGGATGAGAAGGAACAAGTGTGGCGTCTCGCCGAGGGCATAGAAACATGTAGGGTGGGTACTGCAAATGAAACACACTAGATTCGGTTGGAAGAGAAATGCATCAACGGCAGCGGCTGCCATCCTAGGATTACCCGCGACCAAGGGACTTGGATTTATCGGGGATGGATGAAGAATTTGTACCTGGTTCTCCATGAGAAAACCCTATGCAATCACCGAGAGGGGATTTCTCTAAACAAGCAGACGAGGGAGAAGGGGATTCAGTCATTCAGGCCTAGTGAAATATTGCCGCTTCATCCGTCCAGCTTACTGCTAAAGCTGGAAAGGGGGGGTTTGTGATTTGACGGCTCATTGGGCATTACTGCGGCGCTACGACTGGGGTGTGTCTACCATGCAGTTGTGCACTCTAATTTGTGCATATGGCACATGGACCCCATTGCCGGATGCCGCACATATCAGCGAAAGGAAGTAGAAAGACAGGAGTAACTAGTTACACATAAGTATATTTTTGACAGAGAGATACTCCCTCTATAAAGAAATATACAAATCTTTTATATCACAACTTTATACATAAGAAAAATCAAGGGGAATATATATAACATATATAATTATAAAAAACAGAGTTGTTTTTAACACAGTATAGACGAGTTGGTGATGATGGTGTGCCTGCCATCCTGCAATATAGGCCGTCCGATTTATATCTGACGGATAGGAAGGAAACTATGGCAATTTTGCAAAAAGGTTCCCACACACCTCTCCACATTTGCAAATAAGGCCTTCCCTCGTTCATCCTTTTCTCTCACAAGATAAAATACTCATACAAATTCATCTTGATGTTACATGCAATGCATGGGCATTATGGGGGTTAGCTGAGAATACAATACTCAGACGGGCTCACAGTTCTGGACTTTGGGCCGCAGGCCCACCCTGCATGTTTGGGGGCCCATGTGTTCTACCTCAGCACTTTTCATATTGCAAGCAATCGGTACGGCGCTAGTTTTAGATGCTATCGCAAGGCGAATACACAAAATTGAATAAAGCGCGACAGCTGTTGGAATGAAATCGAACGATGGTTCCTAACCAGCAATGAGAGTTGCAATTCTATCAACGATATACCATGTGATAAATAATACTATCGTACTACTTATACACACAAGACACTTGTTTCACCATGCCATATTATTACAACAAAATCTCTCGGAGGATAGATCAGTTCGGCAGTTGTGTGCTGCTACTGAAGAATTTCAAAATTGATTTGGACCAGCTCTCCTTGCCGAAAAGTTCGATTTTGAAATCATCCCCTACCGCAAGATATGATTTAGATTTGAACCTTGACCATCCTTTAGCATCAATCATCATGCGACCATCCTTTGTACTTACGGTATATTGAGCAGGTTCATTCACACCAAGGTTGCGCATGGTAAGAGAAACTTGGTCGCGGTCGCCCAGATTGTTGAACGACTCCCTCGTTGCTCTAGGAATTCTCTGTTTGCAAACAAGAAGACATACCCAAATAGTTAGATCAACACAGTGAATCATGTGAAACAACATGGAAAGAAAAAGAACGAAGCACTTGGGCGGCCAATGCTTACCAAGAAGGTGGACATGTCGGTTTTTGTAAGGATTTTGGTATATGAAGTGCGAACCGTAGCCCAGTCTGTTGCCGGTGGAACTGCTCGTTCGGTTGCCGCTGCACAGGCCGGAGCAGATGCAAGTGCAAGTATTGGTGCAGGTGCCGAAGCCGCTGCGGCTGCCGGAGATGGTGCTCCTTGTAGAGCTGGTGCCGGTGTCGATGCGCGATCCTCTAGTAGATCAGCCTGATCCGCTGACGCGGTCGGTGCCCAATCCTCAGCTGGATCAGACTGAGCTGCTGCCGCTGTCAGTGCTAGAGCAACTGATGGTGCTTGATCCGTTGCTGAAGGTGGTACCGATGTGCGAGACAGCGGCGATCGTGTCTGGTCTGCTATGATCAGCTTTCTAACTTGATTAGGATCCGTGACTGTGATCCAATTTTTTTTCTTCATTTCTTTTAAACGCGAGAAGGACTAATTGTGGCATTTTTGTTAAACCAAACTGCAGTTCATCATAGGGATTCAGCCTGTACTCAGACAACAGACTGATCCAATTTTTTCCAGTAATATAAGTGATGGACAGTGCCTTCATTACTGACACGACATAAGAAGTGAAACCTGCAAAAATAGCCATCGTAGAGCAAACCAAACAGTTTATTCTGTGACGAATGTCACATGGCAAAACCTGCATCATAAAATTGCAGGAAAAGAAAGAAAACATGACATTAAATCAATAAGATTTAGACAGTAAATCAATAAGATTTACTTGACGTGACATGAGTGAATCCTTACCACGAAATCACTATGTTGAAGTACTAAACAGAAGATTGATTGTCCAACCACGGGTGGCATGCAGGGGCCCCGCCTACTCCCACATGCAGGACAGTCCAAAGTTCGTGACAAATCTTATGGACCAAACCTCCATGGGACTGGAAATCTTGGTGGGTGCGATAAACCCTGCAATGCATACAGATATTGGAGTGTAACCATAATTGATAAACCGTCCTCACAAAAAAATGATCTGGATACTTCAAAATATATAGACTGAATTGAGTGGCCAGACATTAACATAGACCGTTCTCAGGACTGACCACACACCAAAAGCGGCAGTATTAATAAACAATACATGGTTCACAAACACAAATCAAGTACTAAACAATAGTACTTACTACAGACTAGCAAAGTTGCACTAATTAAACTCTGCAGACTATTTCTTGCCACCGACCTACGGGATGAACCCCGCATAACTAACTAGGCCATGGACTTCGTGAGAGATGTCTACATGCACCGTCACCATCTCGTCAACCTTGGAGAACCTAATAGAGTGGTCTTTCCACTCATAAAAATGATGATGAAGACATGCCGCATAAGATATGTTGGGAAGCTTTACAAGAACCACACCCTTCGTAATCGAAGGCACAACCAGCAAATTGTTGTGGTCAAGTACAACCTCGAGAACATGCCTGACAACAATGCTACAGGAAAACACTAGTTCAGGACACGTGGCGACAAGGACACAGCAGCTGGATAGTTTAACAGTGGAACTCATCCTCAAGTCTTCCAGTTCACACGGCATGACTTTGAGAACTTCATCTCCACCGTGGACCTAGTTCTAATTCAAACAGAAACCATATTTTATTACTACCTCCGTTCAGAAATATAAGATGATTTTCGATATTATACTCCATATATGACTACATATACGCACAGAAATGAGTGAACAAAGACACTAGAACGTGTCTTCAAAGGCATGAGAGTAGAGGGATTACTTGTAATATCCATAACACAAGTTATTGAGGCAAATATACCCTCTTCAAAGGTAGCATTGATGTTCATAAAGTACTCCCTCCGTCCCAAAATTCTTGTCTTAGATTTGTCTAGATACGGATGTATCAAGTCACATTTTAGTATTAGATACATCCGTATCTAGACAAATCTAAGACAAGAAATTTGGGACAGAGGGAGTAGTTGAAAGTAATCTATAAGAAATCAGTGTCAACCTCTTGCATGTTTTGGTCAAAAGAGGAATTTGGAACCATCATTTGGCACACAAAAATCCCATGCAAGATCACCCAGAAAGTAGTACTACTAGTACTAGTACTGCGTGTTAGATGAAAAAACACGATCAAGATCAAGAAAAAGATCGTTAAGAAGAAATATTACCTGGACCTGCTTAATGAGGGATCCCAAAGAGGGGGGCTTGGACAGGGCAATGGCTTTGAGCTTGTCTGTGATAGTCTCGGCGGGGTGCTTGCGCGTCTTTGTACCATGAGGCTCGATGGTTTTGGCCAGAGCCATAGACATCACGTCAGCCGGTGCTCCAGCATCCATCCAAGAGAGGAAGCTAAGAGAGAAGAGTGAAATGAGGAACGAGATGATGGAGAAGCGAAGCTGAGAGAGAAGAGTGAAATGATGGTTGCTTCGTCCGTCCAACTTACTACTGGAAAGGAGGGGGTTTTGTGATTTGACGGCTCATTGGGCATTACCGCAGCGCTTCGATTGGGGTAGTCTACTGTCACTCTACTACGGAGTAATTTAGTGCATGGCTGGTGGACCCCAATGCTGGCTGTCCCACACGTTGGCGAAGTGAGTAATTTAGTGCATGGCTGGAGGAGGATCTGCACGGTAGAGCGTGTCCACTGTTTTTCGGAAGAAAAAATGATTACAACAAGCGCTTCCACTCTTACGATGGAGGAGTGCGAAACACGGCAGCCACTTGAACATACACAGTGCTCTACTACTAGGCATGTGCAGTGGTTCATACGTCAGTACTACATAACCTTGCTGCTAGTGTAGTAAGATATGACGATAACAAATGATGTCGTGCGCATGTCAACTATATGAACAGTAATGTAGTAACATAGTACCGCTTTTTTGACTGTCCGGTCGAGAATTAATGGTGAGATCAATGTTAACTGAACTAGGTCTACAACGCGTGGAGAGTACGGTGCTATAGTACTCCACAAACATGAACCATATGAAGCACGAATAGTGTTAGGCAGGGTGTATGAAGGGTGCACGGGATGGGAGCAAAAGTTCCCTTCTCGACCCACTTTGGGGTGTTTGGCAGAGTGCATGAAGGTTGCATGAGTCCACACTAGTAGGTTAACACAAATACATGAAGAGGAAACAACTATATTGAGATGAGAATGCAACCAAACACACCCACACGCTTTGTGCTACAGTGACTGATCTGCACCATCTGAGTTTGATCCAACGGTCATGTTGCGCCGAGACATGGACATGCCCATGCAGAAGGCGCCTAAACACCACCGAAGTCCCTCTGTTTCTCGAGGCACACAACGTTGCTGATGCAGGGTGCAACCGCCCGCAGAGCCCGCTCCCGGTCGACGGGAGCCAGCTTATCAAAGACAGCGTCCAATGGCACGACTGGATTCCGGTGACGGAGCCCTGAAAGGATTCGCGCGGCAATGGCGACGGCAGCCCGCAACCCCTCCTTGTCCGCCTCCGCCCCCACCATCACGCGGAGACGGCTCAGCTCCTCGGAGATATACACTACTAGGGAAAAGCCTAGCAGCAGCGCGGGTTTTGGGCCTATTAGTAGCGCGGGGGCCGACGCTACTAATAAGGCGCTACAGCTAACTTATAGCAGTAGCGCGGGTGCCACCCGCGCTACAGCTAACATATAGCAGTAGCGTAGGTAAAAACCCGGGCTACTACAAATCTGTAATCTCTGAATTTTTTTTTTGAATTTTTTTGAATTTTTTTTTGATTTTCCCCCCTAATTTTCAAATTTCTGAATTATTTTAACCTCAAATCTCTAATCACCCCTCATCGCTGCTCAATTTAATCTCTAATCACCCCTCATCATTCCAAATCATCTAACTTCCCGGACGGTCAACCATCCTCTCACTACTCCAGCCTGAGCACGCTTAACTTCCAGGTTCTATTCTCCCTCGTTTCCAAGTCTGCACTTGTTGTTTTCCTGACAATAGTAAGATGTCAATCCTATTAACCTCAGGAATTTAGCTTGAGCATGAAGTCACACATTTCACTGTTTGAGTTTGAAACTATTGTTCTAAAAAATTAGTAACACTAATATTTCTTGAATAATTAGTTTGACCACAGTTTGACCAGATTTGACCAGATTTGACCGAAATTCAAAAAAAAATTATTTAGTAACACTAATATTCTTGAATAATTAGTTTGACCATAGTTTGACCAGATTTAACAAAAATTAAAAAAAACTAATTTTTTTTTGAATTTTTTTGCCTCCAGATCTTAAAAGCCTTGTAACTTTTTTCTGTTAGGTTTTTGAGGATTTTAAAAATGTTTAACGAGGTTCCCCCGGTTAAATTCGGATGTAACTTTTCAAGTAGATGATTTTTCATATAAAAAACTTTTTCATCCGAGTTCGTATGCAAAAGCTATGGCCATTTTACAAATTTCTAGAGAGATTTTGCAAATAAAGTCGAAATTCACATTTGTAAATTTTCCCATAACTAGACCACATATCACATGGGAAACTTATTTTCTTTTGTTTTTTTTGACATTTTTATCATTTTCTTTTATTTTTTTAAAACTGAAAAGGCGGTCCACGCGGGGGGGGGGGGGGGTAGACTATACCCCGCGCTACTACTATGGCAGACGATTAGTAGTAGCGAGGGGTTTATAACCATCGGTACTACTATGGCATGGTCCAGGGGCCACTTAGTAGTAGCGAGGGTTAAAAACCCGCGCTACTGCTATCAACTTAGTAGTAGCGAGGGTTAAAAACCCGCGCTACTACTATGGCATGTCCCGGGGGGCACGGTAGAGACCGCTTAGTAGTAGCGAGGGTTATAAACCCGCGCTGCTGCTATCAACTTAGTAGTAGCGAGGTTTAAAAACCTGCGCTGCTAGTAAGTAGCAGTAGCGAGGGTTTTTAACCCTCGCTGATGCTAAGATTCTGTGTATAGGCTTTTCCCTATTAGTGATAGGTGAAGAAGGTGACCAGGTCAGGAAGCCGCAGCTCATTGAACTCGACCGGGTGGTCGAACAGGTTTAGCCCGACGGCCGGCATGGTCGCGCTGGCACAACGGTAGGCATCACGAAGCCGCAACACGTGCGTGGCAACTTGGTTCACCAAGTGGCTGAGGCAATCCTGGACCTCGTCGTGATCGGCCCACTCGTGCTCCAGCCGGCTCCCCTGACAGCCTATAGTAGCTCCCGCTTTCTATAGCAACGCCGCCGATGTCTCGAGCATCTTTGTGGTGGACGCATGCCGCTTTTGAAGCTCCGTGAACTCCCGCACATAATGGAGGAGCATGGCACTCCACTCCTCCTTGAGCTCAAGGAGCTCCACGTCCTTGGCCCTGACCTCCGCATCCTTGGTCTGGAGCTCCTGTGTCAAGCGCCTCACCTCAGACTCTGTGATCTGCTGCACCGCCATGGCACCAGGTAGAAGAAATGGGGAGAGGAAGCAAAGGGGCGAAATGGCTGAAAGGCAATGCAATCTACGGGAAGGCGGAGGGAGCCAGCCGAGGAGCGGGGAATCTTTTGGTATTCACCATGGTAAAACACCAGTCGACGACTTCTCACATCAGGGAGCAGTGGGTTTTACAGTCAGAGTCATCATGACTAATTGCTGCCGCGCCTACTCCCGTCAATCAAAAATTAAAAATCCTGTCGCGCCTGCTCCCGTCAATCAAAAAATTAAAAATCCTGCCGCGCCTGCTCCCGTCAATCAAAAAATAAAAAAAATCCTGCCGCACCCAAACACCAGAGCAATGCCGCGATGGATATTTAAATTTACCTGCTGGCAAGTAGATAAAAAAGGGGTGAAAAAACAAATGTGGCGGCGGCCTAGCTAATCGGTCGAACTAGCCCAACTAGCTAGCCACTGTGCTTCACTAATGTACTCGGTGGGAAAGGTGGTCTTTCGTGATTTGATGACTCATTTACTTGCTTCGGCGCTACGGCTGAGGAGGACCTAGAAAACGTGCGGTAGGGCGTCCCACGTCAGGAAGAATATATGCGTGCACCACCCGGGAGAACCCCGAAACCGCGCGGTAGGGTGTGCCACGTCTCGGCACGGAGGAAAAATGTGCGTGTAAAAATATAATGTATCAGACGTAATACCTATGGTTCGACCTCGGGACCCAGCCAGTTAGTCGAAAACACCCCACTAGCCACACAGCTTCATCATGCTAACCTGGCACGGAGGATAGGTGTGGTTAGCTCAGTCTCGACCAGCCACAATGTCTCTTGCTCTAGGCGATTCTTCTATTTTCCAAGCTTTTTCAGTTGTAATAACACCACGGCAAGCTAGCACCGCTCTTCATGTGTGCCCGTGCAAAGGTTAGACGATGGAGAGAAGAGAGAGATCGCAGACCTGGTACCCACCAGTAAGTGAGTCAGCGGTCATGCACGTGTTGACGAGGCACTCCCTCTACTCTACTCAACGCAATACTGTATAATATCAAGTTATGGGACAAACCCAACAACCATTGTTGTTTCAGGCTATCGAATTATGCTTTGTAGTCCAGGTTGCCAGTTCAAATCTCGTCTTTCAGATTTGTTAGTTTTAGGTCCAAATTTGATTAATGACAAGTGGGACCCCCGTGTGTTGTTTCGATATTTCAGTGTAGGATGGTTTTTTTGAACAAACACTTTGTGCGGTTAGACAAGTAACGGCATGACTTACACGTATTTTGCAATTTTACGAACAAAAATGACAGCGGCATAGAATATCACATCCACCCCACAGCTTGGGTGCTATGGTGATACGAGTGTTTACACCGTTGGAAGTGAGATCCAATGGCTTGGGAGTAGTCTTTGTAATTATGCGCAATTTCCAAACTCTCCAAAGTTTTTTTCCAAATAAAACATTCAGGCCTCGTGTGTTCCACTGCATCTTGGATCCAACAGCTCCCCGTTGCTCATATTAGGTGCTCCATGTAGCTTAATTACCCGCTATGATGATATGAGCATCTAGGTCGTATGATCAGTGATCAGATGGCACATGTGTAGTACTTGTACTTTCTGCGCAATTCCCAAACTCTCTTAGCCGTATATTGCAAAAACATTCAAACCTCCTACTGTGGGCCGTTAGATCTCTATGAACTCGTATCGCCATAGAATCTACGGTGCGGGAGCACCTCATATTCTCCCGTGCGAGAAAACATAAGGTGCTCTCGCAGCTTGGATGCTACGGTGATACGAGCTTCGAGGTCATTTGATCTGAGATCCAATGGCATGTGAGCAGTCTTTGTGCTTGTAAGCAGTGGCCGAACTCTTTGGGGGCTTTTCTGCAAAAATCCATTCGAACCACCGCGGAGGTGTTGGGTCACAAATCCAACGTCTCCGAAGAGCTTGTATCACCAAAGCATCTAAGGTGTGGTACCACATGATATTCTTACATATAGGAGAATATGATGTCCTCCTTCATCTTAGATGCTATGGTGATACGAGCTTCGAGGTCGTCGGATATGGGATCCAAGGGCATCTGAGTAGTTTTTGTACAAATTGTGTGCAATTCTCAAACTCATCAAGGTTTCCTGTAAAAATATTAAGACATCATGTGAGCTGCTATATCTCAGATCTACAAGCTCCAAGCAACTCGTATCGGCATAGAGCATCTAAGGTATGGGGGCACATGATATTCTCCCGGGGAGGAGGGGTGGGGGTGCACAACCAATCGGTGGTTGGGAGGGTGGGGACAAATATAATCTAAACAACCCTAAATAGAGCTTCACAATTTTATCTAAGGTCGAGGGGTTGACCCCCGACAATCATAGCTCCGCCTAAACACAACATTTGCATGTACTGTAGTACTAGACTTAATATTCATGTTTCAGTTTCATTTTCATTTTAAATATTGAATTGAGGACCAAGCATGTCTTACATTTTACTCCCTACGTTCCTAAATATTAGTCTTTTTAGAGATTTCAAATGGACTAGCACATACGGATGTATATAGACATATTTTAGAGTGTAGATTCACTCATTTTGCTCCATATGTAGTCACTTGTTGAAATCTCTAAAAGACTAATATTTAGGAACAGAAGGAGTATTTTTGAATTTGTGTCATACATGCATGGTTTGGAAAAATAGATGCACTATACTTTTTGGATTGTTGTTGTGTTCGTCTCTCTCTCTCTCTCTCTGTGTGTGTGTGTGTGTGTGTGTGTGGTCATATGCTTGATCCATACAAAGTTTTTCTCACCTCCATATTGTTCATCTTTTAAATTTGAATTTGCATTGAAAAACTTACTAGGGATACCATGAAATGTGAAATCCATGTTGAGATCACTATATCACAAATTCACTCTAATTCAACAACTCATCATAAATCAATTACCACGTTGAGATTAGTATTTGCAAGGAAAATACGGGCATTGTAATACACATAGATTCGTTCGGCAATTTAAAAGGTTCCTTCCGTATTCTTGAATAGTAGGACCCAACGGCATACCAGCCAGACCTTGGCTCGTGTTGATCCTAAAAAAAATAAAAAAAACCAGGCTCGTGTACTTCTGGTGGCGTGCATGGTACGCACATTAGGCAACCCCAACCAGTCGAGCCTCAGCGTTTCGAGTCGAAATATCTGGCGGCCAGAATTCCAGCCCTAGGAAATTCCCCTCATGTCCCCGGTCCATAATGACTACCGATGAACAACGGAGGGATGCTTTAGTAACTAGACAACGTTACCTATCGTGCCGAGCACGGTTCAATTCCCTCGGTCGCCGCTTGCCAAGGTCACCCGTCAACTGCATTGCCTAGAACTACTACTACTACTACACCGGATGAGCACAGAATTGAGTCCATTTGTTCGTGCCTAGTACTTGAGTTAATATATCAGGCAATGCACTGGTACAGAGGGATTATCCTTTTACTCTGCATATATAACTTGTCTGAAGTCTAACTAAGCAAAATGTTTGACCAAATCCTTTCTTAAGAAATACAGCAGGACAGATGTATGGCTTCAAAATTTATTGCATGATACAGGTTATGATATTGTTTCAAATCCTGGATCTTAAATTTCAGAAAATCCAAAAGTGACCATAAATTCTTGAAACTGAGCATGGTCACGTGATATGGCACAAATATTACTTCGTAATTTTTTTTCTTCAATTTGGGACAAGCTGCTTATGACAAGTTGCACAAATGAAGAGCCAAGGTATTTTGGAACAAAGACCTGTCACGTTAAGGCGAATGCTTTCACTATTGAAACTGTGGGCGTTTACGTGCCGCCACGAGTCCCGCTTCTCATCGGCAGTGCCGTCCGAGCAAGCGCGTGAGACGACGGGAGGCATGCGAGCAGACCGCTGTGCAGGCTCACCGGGAGGCGAGCCCTTTGACCAGGCTCCGCCGCCCACCTTCGTCCCAACTACTCCCACTTTTAATGTCGTCGGCGCTGCAGTTTAAAATCAACCCTGCACTACCCGGTATCGCTAAAATCTTCTCTCTTCCTCTCCGATTCTCCTATCGTCTACCTCCAACCGCCCTTACCTAAACGTACGCCATGCCGCATCACGATGGTCTGCCCTTAGTCTTCCAGTTTCCTGAGGAAGACACCCAGCCGGAGTCTCAAGAACATAAGGTGCTTTGGGACGAGCTTGAATTGGCCTTGCAGGAAGATGCCACGCCTATCCTTGCTCCCGGTTCGGCTCTCGTCGCCCCATCTAAGCCAGCGCCCATCCCCGTGGCATTGATGGGCTGGGAGCTGCACATTGTCGCCGAGCTTGATGCCACGGGGTTCCACGAGGTCCCTGCCGACTTTCCCGCGCCCGTGCACCTGCCAGTGCATGCGCCTGCGCGTGCACTGACGCACACGCCCATGCCGGCACCCGTGCACCTGTCAGCGCATGCGCTTGCGCGTGCACTGCCATGCGCGCCCGTGTCGGTGCCCATGCACACAAATGTCTCCGCTGCTCCGTTGACAGCGCATGTCTCCGTGCGGGTGCCAGTGCCCCCCTCAGCGGCATGGATGGCCGCCGTCGACTGCTTCCTTGCACCAACGCCAGTCGCCCCCTCCCGCCAGTTGACTCGCTCCTAAGTCCAGAACATTTTGGCCTTCCTTGAAGCTAGGCCAATGTCCAGGAGTACGCCAACAACGACGCAAGACGCCGCCGTCGCCATCGGTCAGTGGCCCAACGACACACAGAGCACGGTAGAGGAGCCGCTTCCCACCGCAAGATGCCCCCGCCGCCGCGTAATCTAAATTTGCCATGAAAAATGTTCGGATTGCCATGCTTAAAATCCGAACGTTTATCATTTCCGTTTATTTTAGATCGATCGTCCTATAATTTAAAGTCGGAGTCAGACTGAACGAAATCTACGGTTTGATCGATTGAATGTTCTTCTAGAGCCGTATAAATTAAATATAAAACATCATCAAGCCACATGTATTCCTTGTCATCCAATGACCTAGACAGCTTCAATGTCGAGCGCTCAACACATTTAGCGTGCAGTTAATTTCATGCCAAAAATAGTGCTAATCACATAATAACACGCAAATGATATCCTACTTAATATCTGCATGCGAGTTCTTCGTGTTTGCCCGTGCGTCTAAATGCAGAAGGGGAGGAGAGAGAGAGAGAGCACACATGGAACCCACCAGTAAATGAAGGCGAAGAGTACTAAAAATAATATTTCATGTTATCCATTAAATAGGTTGTCGGGGATATACCCCGCGGTATGACCCGGCCGGAAGTATGACCCAGTCGGGCTTGGCGTTTTCATTTGTAACCCGCCGGAGGACTGGCGACTCACAAGTCTGGCGGCTCACTGGTCTGACGACTCACAAGCCTGGCGACTCACGGATGGCCCTAACGGCGGGTCAGATAGAAGACTAGGTCTAAGGCCCAGAAGGTCGGCTCATGTTATGGTGGACCGGTTTACGAGGAAAGGCATAAGGACTTTTCCCTTAAGGGGGCAGACTAGGATTCCACTTGTAATAGACTAGTCCTAATCCTAATAGGACTCCACATGTAACCCGCCCCTTCAACTTATATATGGAGGGGCAGGGCACCCCAAGAGGGACAAGCAAGAAACAATCTCTAGGGCTAGACCCATGTCACGCCCAAGATGCGACCCTATCCTAAAGGTACTCGCACGTCCCACCAAGGATAGAAGCGCATCTTGAAGTCGCTTTTGCAAGGTGGATATCATTACATCAACATTACATAATAGATGGGGATACATACCAAAGGCATACAATGCCACACGAGTACAACATCATCTTACATAAGAGCACCATCCGACTACGGATGAAACACAAACAGAAACTCAAACGACATCCACCCTGCTAGCACAGGCTGCCGACCTGGAACCTATCCCCTGATCGAAGAAGAAGAACTCCAAAACAAGAAAACATCGCTCTCGCGTCATGATCATCGCATAACCTATACCTACAACTGTTGTTGTAGTAATCTGTGAGCCACGAGGACTCAGCAATCCCATTACAATGGGTATCAAGACTAGCAAAGCTTAATGGGTAAGGAAGGGGTAAAGTGGTGAGGTTGCAGCAGCGACTAAGCATGATAGGGTGGCTAACATACGCAAATAAGAGCGAGAAGAGAACAAGCGGAACGGTCGTGAAGCTAGCAATGATCAAGAGGTGATCCTGAACTCCTACTTACGTCAAACATAACACAGAAACCATGTTCACTTCCCGGACTCCGCCGAAAAGAGACCATCACGGCACACACGTAGTTGATGCATTTTAATTCGGATCTGGTGTCAAGTTATCTACAACCGGATATTAACAAATTCACATCTGCCACATAACCGCGTGCACGGCTGTCGAAAGTTTATAACCCTGCAGGGGTGTCCCAACTTAGCCCATGATAAGCTCTTGCGATCAACGAAGGATATTCGTTCTCCCAGGAAGACCCGATCAGTCTCGGAATCCCGGTTTACAAGACATTTCGACAATGGTAAAAAAAAGTCCAGCAAAGCCACCCGATGCGCCGACAATCCCGATAGGAGCTGCACATATCTCGTTCTCAGGGCAACACGGATGAGACAGGCTACGAGTAAAACCAGACCTCGAGTTGCCCCGAGGGGGCCCCGCAGGCGGCTCGGTTCGGACCAACACTTAGAGAAGCACTGGCCCGGGGGGGCTAAAATAAAGATGACCCTTGGGTTAATTACTCCCAAGGGAAAGGTAGGTGGTGGTGAGGCAAATGGTAAAACCAAGGTTGGGCCTTGCTGGAGGAGTTTTATTCAAAGCGAACTGTCAAGGGGGTCCCATAAATCACCCAACCGCGTAAGGAACGCAAAATCCGGGAACATAACACCGGTATGACGGAAACTAGGGCGGCAAGAGTGGAACAAAACACCAGGCATAAGGCCGAGCCTTCCACCCTTTACCAAGTATATAGATGCATTAATAATATAAGAGATATTGTGATATCCAACATAACCCTATCCACCATGGAGCAATCTTCAACTTCACCTGCAACTAACAGCGCTATAAGAGGGGCTGATCAAAGCGGTAAAATAGCCAAACAACGGTTTGCTAGGAAGGGTGAAAAAGGTTAGAGGCTGACATGGCAATTTGGGAGGCTTGAAGAGCAAAAGATAGGTAGCGCAGCAAAGCGATAGAACGAAGCAACTAGCATAGCAATGATAGTATTGAGATCCAGGGTAGCGGTCATCTTGCCTGAAATCCCGCTAGGAAGAAGAACGAGTCCATGAAGAAGACGAACAGATGAAGCCGAACCAAGCGTAGACGAACGCATCCTCATGATCGCAACGAAACGGAAACTATCGAGAAGCAGCACACAACATGGTAAACACACCACACATGAACAAGACATCATGCACAACAATCATGATGCATGACAAAGCTACATGAGGCTACTCATGGCAAGAGATGATGCATACAAGAGCAACACATCAAAGCAAGTTTAAATGAGGCCGGAAACAACATATAACAAATCCGGTAAGTCCTCATATGCAAATTTATAAATTGGTCCAGAACTGAATAAACCTTATGTTCAAGTTGTTAAACATCAAGTTAAGATGCACCACGATGAACTACACGAAATTCTAGTCAAGTTACATATAAAGTTCATTAGATTCTGAGCTACGGCCTAGAAGATATGAGCAAAACAAGTTAAACATGGCATTGATGCAAAATGCATACAAACATCAAGCAAACACCTCAAAACAATGATGCAACATGATAATATGAAACTACATGCAAAATCAAGCAAGTTTCATATAGAGCACACTCAAAACGGAGCAACGGTTCAACACATACACTGTACAAGTTTAAAGGACAAGCTGTCCAAAACAGCAAGTAGGCATCTTACAATCATCAAAACAGTATGCTACAGCATCTCAACATGGAAACAAAAGGCATGGACATGAAGTACAGATAAAGAATGACAAAACATGAACACTGAGCTATCTCCAGAAAACACTATAACATGCTCAAAAGGACATGGCAAGATTGCAAATAATAACAGTTTCAGGCTTAGCAGAAATAACATCAGGTTGCAATGTTTAGAGCTATCAAACAACATGTTAAAGAAACTTATCATGGCAAAAAAAGGCATGTCATGAATCTAATAATCGCATAGAACAAAAGTCCCTTACTGACCATGAGCCAAAAGGCACAGAAAATATGATGGCACCCATGTAAACATGGCAAAAGATATGACAGATTCATACATGGCAGGAACAACAATAAGTAGGCATGTTGGTGAGCTCGTACCACTCACCACAGAGCAATACATGGCATGGCAAGGCAACCCACAGTAAGAATACATGTTTGTGAAGCTAAGCATGGCAAGAGCAAGTTCATAGGATGCATGGATCACTAGCAAAGCACATGACAAAACTGAACTTAATGTTAGCAGGCTGACAGCAACATTATTTAGTAAGTTTGGAGCAAGATTACAATAAGCTACAACAGGCTATAAATGCAACCAGGGTCATGAATGGCTATAGCATGACATGTATAACAAAATATCCTTACTGAACATATCCAGATTATGCATGGAATGACTTGTAGCAGTAGGTTTACATAGCATCATGATATAGCAGATTCAGACTAGCAAAACAGCAACAGCAAGTACCCTACTTCATGAGCTCGATGCACTCAGTACAAGAATCACAAAAATATATGGATGGCACCACTGTGAAGATGGCATGACATAGTTCAAAACACATGTAGGGCTCAAGCTCATAAGATGCACACATCAAATGCAACAAAAATGACAAATCATCAAGTTATAACAGTTTCAGCAGGTTAACATCATATATCACTCTTGCAATGATGATTAGGGCACCGAGATGGCCTCAAACAAACATGACACAATGGAATGAAATGTAGAGCATCTCACAACGAACATTTTGATATATTACATGCACAAAACGAAGCAGTATGCAGCAAGTTATGATGCGATGAACAGGGGACCACAATGTCAAAATATCAGGGACTTGGACGAAAATCACCTCCGAACACCAGATCTAGGGTTTCGGGCGCGCGAACCGAAGATCACCGGAGACGGGGCGGCGCGGCGGCCGGAGAGGACGGGGAAGGCCGGAGGCGACGCCGGAGAAGTCGAGGATGAGGTGGCAGGGCGGAGCAAGCCGGCGAGGGACGGCGCGCCGGCGAGGAAGACCGGGAGGCGGGCGGCGGCGCTATTCGGCGGCAAGGTCGGCGCCGATGGGCGGCAGCGGCGCGGGGAGGAGCCGAGGCGGTGCGGGTCCGATGCCGTGTCAGAGCGGAGGGAGGCGCGGCGGCGGCGCTGAGGTTCGGCGGCGGGGCGGCGAGGCGCTCCGGCGCGGGCGGCGGGGTCCGGCGCCGGCGGGGCGGCGGTGCAGCACTCGGGCGCGGGAGGCGCCGGGCGGCGGAGCACGCGCGGGTTGGCGGCGCGGCCGGATGGGCTCGGGCGGGCCGCGCCCGGGCCGAGCGGGCCGGCGGCGGCAGGGACGCGTGAGACGCCACGTGGCGTCCGCGGGTTGGACGGGAGCGGCGGCGCGATTTCGTCCGGCCGTCGGTGGACATGTCCGGCGGCGCGGAGGGAGGAAGGAGCTAGGGTTAGGGGATTCATCCGTGAAAAATGGAGGGGGAGGACCTATTTATAGATTCTGGGAGCTAGGAGAGTCCAAATGAGGTGCGGTTTTCGGCCACGCGATCGTGAACGAACGACCAAGAGCATGGAGGGGGTTAGGATGGGTTTTGGGCCACTTTGGAGGGGTGTTGGGCTACAAGACAAAAGGGGCTTTTACGGCACCCCGGTTAACCGTTGGAGTATCAAACGGACTCCAAATGGCACGAAACTTGACAGGCGGTCTGCCGGTGGTGTACCAAGGCCGCTTGGCAAATCTCGGGCCATTCCGAGAAAGTTTTACACCCGCACACGAAAAGAAACAAGAAGGGGACTCCGGATGACATAGGAGTGCCAGATTGCAAACGGACAACGGGGAAAATGCTCGGATGCATGAGACGAACATGTATGCAAAATGAGATGCACATGATGAAATGACAAAATGCAACACGCAAGCAAATGACATGGCAAGGATGGCGAAAAACTAGAAGACAACTGGCGCATCGAATCCGGGGCGTTACAACACTCCTCCACTAACAAGAGATCTCGTCCCGAGATCTTAGGACCGAGACGGAAGGGAAAAGGGATGAGGTGAAACAAGAACTCAAGTGAAGAAGCAAAGAATCGAGAGCACTCGAGAAGAAGAGAGGAACGACAAGAACGACGAGAATCGAAAGCTCACGGAATCAGATAGACTCTGAAACCACTCCGGTTAGAACGGGATGAGAAACAAATAAGACTGAAAAGGATTTTGGCAGCACTCCGGCTGAAAATGGAAGGAATAGAACATGAACTTCACAAGATGAAATGACACTTGACGAGATAAGCAACAAATGCCTCCGGGATACTTGGAAGATTGGAATGAGAAGAACGGGGAAGGAGATGACAACTTCTACCACGAATGCATTTGAAAGCATCCTTGAAAGGAAGGATTGAATGGAGTTGTTGGTAATTCAACAACAAAAGAAATGCTTGTTGTGGACTTATGGATAACATCACAAAATTATGAGGTGATCTCCGACCACAAGCGGAAATGATTGGATAGCTGAAGAACAAAGAAATGCAAAACTCCGCTTCAAAAGAACACAGAGAATTAATTGCACTTCGAGATTGCAAGAAGAAGGATACTTGAACTCCACCAACAAGAATCTTGATGAACTCTTGAAGAATGAATTAAATTATGAAGAACCACCATGAAGAACTCCGGTAACAAAAGGATGACGAGATAAGATTGAAGGATGAAAGAATAAGATGAGCCTTGCGGTGATTTAAATGGAGGTTCTGACGAAATGGCCGAGGGAATTTGAACTCCGGAAAAGAAAAGACGAAAACACTTGGAACTAGAATTTATTCACCAAGAACAAACTCCGAAGGAAGGGGTTAATCACCTTGAAGAAATAAGAATAAGATTTATTGTATGCTTATCCTTCATCAAATTAAATTGATGACAAGCAATGGATTTTTCATACTACTTATTCTTCTTGAAAAGGATTGAGAAGTGACATAGCGCCACCTTTAGGAAGGTCTTCAATGAACCACCGTAAAAATTCGAAAATGACTGATGAAAGAGACCGAATCACCGGGAAGAATTAGAAAAGCATGAAGATACTTGAGAGAATTTAGAGACAAGAGAACGAAGAGATCACAAACTGATTAAAGAGCATAGCACCGGAAGAATATGAAGACGAACGAAAAGGGCACAAATATAGAATAATTGGAGAACGAATCTGAAAACTTGGAACGAAAAAATCTTCTGAAAAGATGGCCTCCGGATGATCGAGAGAGAAAGCAACTCCTGAAATGCTGTGGATGGATGAAAAGAATTTGCATGACTTGAAACAATTTGATAGGATAACATCGAGCTAGCACCGCGAATCTCCGGGAGAACGGACAAGATTTAAGAGAAATCTTCTTCTTTGGTCTTAAAATGACGACGAGAAACACCATCAAAATTTGTTAAGGCACTCTGGGAGAACAAAAAGCGAAGTGGTTGAGGCAACAATGAAAAGAATTTGAAAGCAATCTTCGAGAAGGCATGTGACTGATGAAATTCATTCTTACGTCACACTTGAAAAGAATTGAGAATAACTCCGGGGGAATTAGAAGAGTCAGGTAAGATCCTGGGAAAAGACCTGTGGGTTAGAGCCCACTAAAAGAAAACACCGTTGGAAAGGGTTGTTGAACAGGTATATGATGCACCGGAACAATTGAAATATTTGAATGAGATGACAACCTTGAATTAGTTGCACTAGTAGAAAAGGGGGCAATGGTCTAGGCCGGTCCAGCCCATTAGTCCCGGTTCAATCCAGAACCGGGACCAATGGGAGCATTTGACCCGGTTCGTGAGCCCCGGGGGCCGGCCGGGCCACGTGGGCCATTGGTCCCGGTTCGTCTGGACCTTTTGGTCCCGGTTGGTGGGGCGAACCGGGACCAATGGGCCGCACTCCTGGCCCACCACAATTGGTCCCGGTTGGTGGCATGAACTGGGACCGAAGGCAAACCTTTAGTCCCGGTTCGCGCGACTAACCGGGACCAATGGTGGTGCCTATATATACCCCCCTCGCGCAAGAGTAGAGCACACTGCTCTGTTTTTTCTGGTTGAGGAGGAGAGGGCTTGGTGGTGCTCTAGCTCACCTCCTATGCACACAAGGTGTTCGATGGAATGCCCGAGCCACACTACTTAAGGTTTCTCCTCTCCAAGCTCGACCGCCAAGCTCCATTTTCCTCCATATTTGTCTAGGTTTAGTGGCCCGTCACGCCCCGTCCCCGTCTTCAACGTCGTCGATCACCCGCACCGATCTCATCGCCGGCACCACCGTGGTGAGCCTCTTGTTCTTATCTTCTTCATGAAAGGAAAAATATTCTTATTTGTATGTTTAGATAGATATATACTTGTATAATTTTCTTACTTTTATTATTGCATCTTATATAGTGCGATGGTTTTGGTATCCGCCCCCGTCGGCCCTCGTCCTGTCTATGATTCGGATGTGGTATATATTATCTTTTCATAACTATTGGTTCATTTATTGTTTATGACAATTATGCCGACCAACGTGACATAGATTTTATTCATCTAGGAGGTTGTTGAACCGGAAATTCCAACCGACCCTATTGTCGAGAGGTTAAATTTAGTTGAAGAAGAAAACAATTTGTTAAAGGAAAAAATTAGAAAAATTGAGGAGGAGAAGATGATATTGGAGTTGCATGTTGCGGATGTCGTCGATGATCACAAGATCAAGATGGATGCAATGCGCTTGAAGATTAGAAAGATTAGAAAATATGGCATTCATACCGAGGCTTGGTATCATTATGCCGTTGGATCAGTTGTTACATTGGTTGCGATTATGATCGCATTTGTTTTCGCATTGAAATGTTTTACATAGTTTCAGTGTATGGTTTAATTAATTTAGATGCTCTGCAGAGCTTTATGTTGTTAGATGAGAACTATGTATGTACTTTGGTTTTAATGTGATGATGAACTTCTATTAATTTGGTCACTTAATTATCTATTCATGATGTTCTATAATGATTTTTGACACACTTAATTATATATAATGCACACAGATGAACCGGCAATGGATGTACGGTTCAAGACACACCTCCGAGTACATTAAGGGCGTGCATAATTTTCTCGAAGTGGCTGAGGCAAACAAGCAGAACGGTTTTATGTGTTGTCCATGCCCTATATGTGGGAATACGAAGTCTTACTCTAACCGGAAAATCCTCCACACCCACCTGCTTTACAAGGGTTTCATGCCACATTATAATGTTTGGACGAGGCACGGAGAAATAGGGGTTATGATGGAAGACGGCGAAGAAGAAGAGTACGATGACAACTATGTGCCCCCTGAATACGGTGATGCTCCAGAAGATCAAGAGGAACCAGACGATGTGCATGATGATGCTGCAACAGGAGAAGCTGCTGAAGATCAAGAGGAACCAGACGATGTGCCCGATGATGATGATCTCCGCCGGGTCATTGTCGATGCAAGGATGCAATGCGAAAGTCAAAAGGAGAAGCTGAAGTTCGATCGCATGCTAGAGGACCACAAAAAAGGGTTGTACCCCAATTGCGAAGATGGCAACACAAAGCTCGGTACCGTACTGGAATTGCTGCAATGGAAGGCAGAGAATGCTGTGCCTGACAGAGGATTTGAGAAGCTACTTAAAATATTGAAGAAGAAGCTTCCAAAGGATAACGAATTGCCCGACAGTACATACGCAGCAAAGAAGGTCGTATGCCCTCTAGGATTGGAGGTGCAGAAGATACATGCATGCCCTAATGACTGCATCCTCTACCGCGGTGCGTACAAGGATCTGAACGCATGCCCGATATGCGGTGCATTACGGTATAAGATCAGACGAGATGACCCTGGTGATGTTGACGGCGAGCCCCCCAGGAAGAGGGTTCCTGCGAAGGTGATGTGGTATGCTCCTATAATACCACGGTTGAAACGTCTGTTCAGAAACGGAGAGCATGCCAAGTTGATGCGATGGCACAGTGAGGACCGTAAGAAAGACGGGAAGTTGAGAGCACCCGCTGACGGGTCGCAGTGGAGAAAAATCGAGAGAAAGTACTGGGATGAGTTTGCAAGTGAGCCAAGGAATGTATGGTTTGCTTTAAGCGCAGATGGCATTAATCCTTTTGGGGAGCAGAGCAGCAATCACAACACCTGGCCCGTGACTCTATGTATGTATAACCTTCCTCCTTGGATGTGCATGAAGCGGAAGTTCATTATGATGCCAGTTCTCATCCAAGGCCCTAAGCAACCCGGCAATGACGTTGATGTGTACCTAAGGTCATTAGTTGAAGAACTTCTACAGCTGTGGAATGGAAACGGTGTACGTACGTGGGATGAGCACAAACAGGAGGGATTTAACCTAAAGGCGTTGCTGTTCGTGACCATCAACGATTGGCCCGCTCTTAGTAACCTTTCAGGACAGACAAAACAAGGGATACCACGCATGCACGCACTGTTTACTTGACACCGATAGTATATACCTGGCAAGCTGTAGGAAGAATGTGTACCTGGGCCATCGTCGATTTCTTCCGACCAACCATCAATGTCGAAAGAAAGGCAAGCATTTCAAAGGCGAGGTAGATCACCGGACTAAGCCCACCATGCGTACCGGTGATCACGTACTTGCTATGGTCAATGATTTACACGTAATCTTTGGAAAGGGTCCCGGCGGACTAGCTGTTTCGAGTGACGCTGGGGGACACACACCCATGTGGAAGAAGAAATCTATATTTTGGGACCTACCCTACTGGAAAGACCTAGAGGTCTGCTCTTCGATCGACGTGATGCACGTGATGAAGAACCTTTGCGTGAACCTGCTAGGCTTCTTGGGCGTGTATGGGAAGACAAAAGATACAGCTGAGGCACGGGAGGACCTGCAACGTTTGCACGAAAAAGACGGCATGCCTCCAAAGCAGTATGCAGGTCCTGCCAGCTATGCTCTTACCAAAGAAGAGAAGGAAATCTTCTTTGAATGCCTGCTTAGTATGAAGGTCCCGACTGGCTTCTCGTCGAATATAAAAAGGAATAATAAATATGGCAGAGAAAAAGTTTCAGAACCTAAAGTCTCATGACTGCCACGTGATTATGACGCAACTGCTTCCGGTTGCATTGAGGGGGCTTCTACCGGAAAACGTCCGATTAGTCATTGTGAAGCTATGTGCATTCCTCAATGCAATATCTCAGAAGGTGATCGATCCAGAAATCATACCAAGGCTAAGGAGGGATGTGGTGCAATGTCTTGTCAGTTCCGAGCTGGTGTTCCCACCATCCTTCTTCAATATCATGACGCACGTCCTAGTTCATCTAGTTGACGAGATTGTCATTCTGGGCCCCGTATTTCTACACAATATGTACCCCTTTGAGAGGTTCATGGGAGTCCTAAAGAAATATGTCCGTAACCGCGCTAGGCAAGAAGGAAGCATCTCCATGGGCCATCAAACAGAGGATGTCATCGGGTTTTGTGTTGACTTCATTCCTGGCCTTAAGAAGATAGGTCTCCCTAAATCGCGGTATGATGGGAGACTGACTGGAAAAGGCACGCTTGGAAAGGACTCAATAATATGCAGGGACAGATATTCTTGGTCTCAAGCCCACTACACAGTTCTACAGAACTCTACCTTGGTGACCCCGTATGTCGATGAACACAAGAACAGTCTGCGCTTCAAACACCCGGAGAAGTGCGACTACTGGATTACATGTGAACACATCAGGACTTTCAGCAGTTGGTTGGAAGCACGTATCAGTGGTGACAACACTGTTTGTGATGAGCTGTACTTGTTATCCGGGGACCATCTTTGACTGTATTGATTTGGAAAGGATACGAGATAAATGGGAATACATTTTACACGATTGACCAAGATCAAAAGAGCACCAACCAAAACAGCGGTGTCCGCTTTGATGCAACAATCGAGAGGGGAAAGGACACATATTATGGTTACATAGTGGACATATGGGAACTTGACTACGGACATGATTTTAAGGTCCCTTTGTTTAAGTGCAAATGGGTCAATCTGTCAGGAGGCGGGGTACAGGTAGACCCACAGTACGGAATGACAACAGTGGATCTGAAAAATCTTGGGTACACTGATGAACCGTTCGTCCTAGCCAATGATGTGGCATAGGTTATCTATGTGAAGGACATGTCCAGCAGACCGAGAAAGAGAAAAGATAAGGAAGCAAATACATCATACGATGAGCCAAAGCGCCACATAGTTCTTTCAGGAAAAAGGGACATCGTGGGAGTGGAGGACAAGACAGACATGTCTGAAGATTATGAAAAGTTTCATGAAAATCCTCCCTTTAAAGTCAAGGCTGACCCCAGCATCCTGATAAACGATGAAGATTATCCATGGTTACGGCGCAATAAGCAAATGACACAAGCGAAGAAAAAGTGAAGACTTTCTCCCGCAACTATTATGATGATACCATGCCAACTTTGTAACTGACGAGTATGATACCATTGTTCGTTTTGTACATGCACATGCTATGTGTGGGTCAATTTATGATACCATGCCAACTTTCAACTTTTTCAGAGTTCATTTGAAATGCTTTAATGTCTTATGGTTCGGCCCTCGTAATAATTAAAAATAGCAACAATAAGTATTTTGTTGTAAGTAGGAACAAAATAAAATAAATAAAGTAAGAAAGAAAACAAAAAAACAAAAAAAGTGGAAATTTATAATTTTCCTTCAACTAAAAGCAAAAAGAATTAAAAAAATAAAGCAAAAAACAAAAGAAAATAAATAATGCAGAAAACAAAACAAAAAAACAACAATAAGATTTTGTTGTAAGTAGAAACAAAATAAAATAAATAAAGCAGGAAAGAAAACAAAAAAAGTGTTTTCAAATTTGAAAAGTAATGGCACTACCAGAAAGTTTATAATTTTCCTAAAACTAAAAGCAAAAAGAATTAAAAAATAAAGCAAAAAACAAAAGAAAATAAATAATGCAGAAAACAAAACAAAAAAACAACAATAAGTATTTTGTTGTAAGTAGAAACAAAATAAAATAAATAAAGCAAGAAAAAAAACAAAAAAAAGTGTTTTCAAATTTGAAAATTAATGGCACTAACAGAAAGTTTATAATTTTCCTAAAACTAAAAGCAAAAAGAATTAAAAAATAAAGCAAAAAACAAAAGAAAATAAATAATGCAGAAAACAAAACAAAAAAAATGGAAAAAAATAAAAATAGCAACAATAAGTAAAGAAAACAAAAAACAAAAAAAGTGCCCCCTACTGGGCCCCCACGGCCTGAATACGACTTGAATCCCTACTTTGGGCCAGGATTCAGGCCCGCAGAAGGCCCAGAAGGCCCATCGGGCAAAGCAGTAGCAAGTAGGCCCATAAGCCTGCAGTAGAGAGGAGTTCAAGAGGGGAGCGGCAGTGGGGCTTATAAACCACTGCGCTCCCCTCTCAACTAGCGAGGTGGGACTAAACTTTGGCCCCGATGCGGGCAGCACAGGGGCCTTTGGTCCCGGTTGGTGGCACCAACCGGGACTAAAGGGGGGGGGGCGCCGCAGCTTCCCGCCCTTTGGGCTGCCGAAAAAGAGGCCTTTGGTCCCGGTTGGTGGATACAACCGGGACTAAAGGGGGCATTAGTCCCGGTTGGAGCCACCAACCGGGACCAATGCTCCTTGTATATAAGTAGCACTTCGCAGTTTTGCAGCGTTCATCGCCACCAGTTGCCTCCCGACAACGCCGAGCACATCGACGCCGCCAGGCTGCCCCGACGCCGCCCGCCGCCCCCGCCGTCGCCGTCGCCGTCGCCTGCCTCCCCGAGCCCGCGCCGTCCTCCCCGAGCCTGCGCCGTCCTCCCTGAGCCCGCGCCCGCCGTCGTCGCCGCCAGGCTCCCCCGTCGATGTCGCCCGCCCCCGCGCCCCGAGCCCCTGCCCCGTCGCCGTCGCCCGCCCCCGCGCGCCGCCACCGCTGTGAGCCGCCGCGCCGCACCGGCTCTATTTTTTCATTTTTATTAGTTTAATTTTTTTGTTCAATGTATATATATATGTGTATGTATGTGGCTATATATATATATGCGGCTCTGTTTTTTTTCATTTTTATTAGTTTAGTTTTTTTGTTCATATATATATATATATAATGTATATGTGTATGTATGTGGCTATGTGTATGTAATGTTCAAAAATTGTTCAGATTATGTTTTTGTTGATATATGTATTTATTGTACATATGTGTATTAATGTTTTCATATATGCAAAAGATAGATTTTTAGAAAAGTTATGTTTTTTTTCTGTTCATAGATTTTTTTTGTTGATATTAATTATTGTAGAATATGCAAATGTTTGTATATTCATATGAACAATGCATTAGGCAAAACCTTTGTTTATTTCGAAATTTTCTATTTGAACAATTTTTTTAAAACAAGCAATACTAAAAGAATGAGAGGAAAAAGGAAAATAAGAAGAGGAAGAAAGGAGAAAAAGAGGAGAGGAAGAAGAGGAGAAATAAATAAGAAGAGGAAAAAAGAAGAAAAAGAAGAGGAGAAGAAGAAAGGAATAGAGGAGAAAGAAGAAATTCTATTTTTTCTTCTTCTCCTCTATTCCTTTCTTCTTCTCCTCTTTTTTTTCTTCTTTTACTTCTTCTTCTTCTTCCTTCTTCCTTCTTCCTCTTTTCTTCCCTTTCCTTAATTATTTTCCTTTCTCGAGGGAGAAGAAGAAAAAGAAGAGGAGAAGAAGAAAGAAAGGAAAGGAGAAAGAAGAAACTTCAACACGAGGGGGTGGTACCGATACCCCCTCCCTGATAACATTATTTTCCCATGTATATGTATGTCGCGTCGTTGTCAATATAACCCCCTCTAGATACAACTTCAGCACCCCCCTCGGCCCTCTCGCTCGACCAAAACTCTCGAGGACACCCAAACCCTAGAGAGAAAACGATGTTGCAGGTCTCCTACGTACCCCCTCCCGCCGCGCCCCTACCCGACAAATTAAGTCTCTCGAGGCCACCCAAATTTATCAAGTTAAAAGAGCGTTATCGTCGAGGCCACCCCAAACCCTTGAAGCTTTGTGTCGAGGCGACCCCAAACCCTAGAGAAGCAGCGTCGAGGCCACTAACATGATTCCTTATTGTGATTAGCTAGCTAGTTCTATGTTTGCCACTATGTACCATGTTTGAATAATAATTGACATGTTGTCAATATTTGCAGAAACTATGGAGCACTCCCGAGACGAAGAAACAGAAGCGATGTTGGGGGAAATAATCGCAAATGGAAGTGATGATGTTGCGTCATTTCTCATCGACACCGTTGGTCAGCTAGATGAAGAAGAGGGCTATGATTATGATGGCTTCGACCCATTAATGCCGGTACAAGAGGAGGACTATGTTCATGATGGCTCCGGTGACACAATGGAGGTACAAGACGAAGGAGACCGTGCTGACTGCTCCAGTCACCGAACCGAGTCTGGCCAGGTATATATATATTAGTTAAGCCCATGCTGACAAGTTAATTGATGCATCCATTGTTTTCGTATATGTACACATATTAATTACTGTGGTCTTTCTTCCTTATAATTTCTAGCCCTCCGGATCGAGCACAACTTCGGTAAGGAGACGAGGCCCGAAGAAAAAGTTGAGCTCGGATGAAAAGTTTGAGATCATAGAAATCGCGCCCGACGGTGAACCGATTCAACCCATCCGGACAAAGAAGGCATTTTCTGCTCAGTGCGGGGTTCTTGTTAGGGACAGGATCCCGATCAGCATCCAGCAATGGTATAAGCCTGCTAAGGATGAAGACGCTAAGGTGTCTTATGTCAATGATATGCAGAAAGAAGATCTTTGGACTGAGCTGAAGGCAAATTTCACCCTACCGCCAGAGGAGGATCCGGAGAAGCCAGTTAAAGAGCAATTAATCAAGTCTTGTGCTCTTAAGAAGATGGCAGGCCTAATGAGGAGGTGGAGGAAAGAGCTGAACCAGTTTGTCAAGAAAAAAGAGACACCAGAATTCATCGGCAAATATGAGAAGATCAAAGATCACTGGCCCGCATTTGTGGCCCACAAGACATCGGAAAAGAGTAAGAAGATGTCGGAGACAAACAAGAAAAATGCTGCGAAGAAGACGCTTCACCATCGCACGGGGTCAGGTGGCTACCTCAAAGCCCGGCCTAAGTGGTCCAAGGCTGAGCATGATCTGCTTGAAAAAGGGATCGAACCAGAGACAATGCGCTGGCCAGACCGTTGCCGGACTTAGTTCTTCGGGGCTGGCGGAACCTTGGACCCTGTAATAGGGCAGTGTTAGTGGACGGACGAGCAACTGCAAACACCAGTCAAGAACCTTCGACACTATATCGATGCAGCGCAGCGAGGGACGTTCCTTCCAAACAGGGAGAAGGACGAGCTCACAATGTCCCTTGGGAATCCCGAGCACCCTGGACGGACACGAGGCACGCCAGGCTCCCTTCCGTGGAAGGTTGGTTTTTCGGACGCAGGGGGTTACAAAACCCACGAGAGGAGGAAGAAACTGGAGCAGGACCAAATGCAGGCGCTGCTTGGAAGGGTAATGGGGCTAGAGGATCGAGAAGAGGAACGAGAAGCAGCAGATCGCAACAAACGACATGCCGAAGCTTCCCCCGAAGCTACCCCGCCATCTCAGCGGAGAAGCAGCGTTGCTTCCACCGAGCTGCTTCAGCCGGAGCATGTCTTGACGGCTCCTGCCAGCTATCCCGTGGATGGTATCACGGAGTCTCAAAATTGCCACATTATGGCGCGATGCATGAATTTGAAGGTCAAGGCGGCTGTTGGCCAAGTTTATCCTAGTGGACCCGGCACAACTTATCACTGCCAGCCGATTCCAGAAGGATTTTCTAAGGTGATGGTGGATGAAATAACGGAGGGATTTGAGGACCTCGCGCTTGAGCACCCTACCGGTGAAGGGGAAACTAGGCTGGGTTCTGCTCTGAAGACTCCATGCCTATGGCGGAAGGAGCTCATCGACCTTCTGAACTGGACGCCTCCGCCTCCTCCTCCTCCTCCTCCGACGAGTCAAGGCACTCCGCCTCCTCCACCGCCTCCTCCTCCGGCGAGTGACGATCAGGCCACGCATGGCGGCACTCCGCCTCCTCCACCGCCTCCTCCTCCGGCGAGTGACAATTAGGGCACGCGTGGCGGCACTCCGCCTCCTTCTCCGGCGCGTGGCGGCACTCCGCCTCCTCCTTCTCCGCCTCGCCAGCAAGGGCGGAAGAGACCCGCCGCCACCCCGGCTGCTCCGACGCGTCGTAGTCCTTCTCCTCCGCCTCGTAAGCAAGCACGAAAGAAGACAGACGCCGCAGCCGCTCCGTCTGCTCCGGCGTCTAGCAGCACAAGAAGAGAGAGGCAATACAGATACGGTCCACCTCTAAAGCCTGTAGAGAAGTTACCGTACGAGAGGACCAAGGAGGAAAACAATACGATCGTGCAGGCCCAAGTGAAGGAGTTCTTTGAAGGGGTGAAAGCAAAGATACATCCACCTCCAGAGGAGAAGGTAGATCCGGTGAAAGCAAAGCGCACTCTCGATGCCCTAAGGAAACCACCAAAGTCTCCGCCGAGAACCAACTATGAGCGCATTACTGAACAGACATATCTCCAAGCCAAGCGGTCGGGAACTACTGTCAGTGATAAAAGGTCAAAAGAACAACGAGCAAAGGGGAAAGAATTGCCCAGCTCGGCGAACAAGCACAGCAATCGTGCCCCCCGCTCAATGTGTCTAATCCTGCGGGGACGGTGGCCGGTTATGGCAATCTTGAAGATTACCTGCCTGACGATGTACTTCCTGATTTCATGGAGGTGGACTTATTCAGATACGAGTACAGGAAGCCTCTCATCAAAGATGAAAAGTCTCTGACAACAATGATGCGAAGATTCCATAGTTGGTACATGAAAACCTGCAGAGAGTCTGAGGGGACGAACACTTTGTATCTGAAAATTAAAGAGGAGCACGACCTCGTTTCAAATGATGTGTTGGCTATTCCATTTGAGGAGTTCTTCGAGTTCTTCAATCAAAAGGCCCTCGATAAATTAATGGTCTTTTGCTACTGCCTGCAAGTACTATTTTTGTCATTAGTCTGTATATATAGCTCGGCTCTTTCATTGCATGTATTTATAATTAATTATCCTCAATATATTATGCAGATTGAAGATCGTCGAGTGCAAAAAATGAAATCTATGATATTGGGTTCATTAACACAAATATCATAGATGTATTTCTGGTTAAAAAGCGCGTCGAAGAGGCCGAGGACAACTTGCTACAATCGTTGATCAAAAATCTAAACAAAGATACCATACTCTTTCCTTACAACGGCCCGTGAGTGTTACTGTCGTGTGCATATTCGGTTTTCCTTATTACTCGAGCGAGGTTAATGTAATTGATGAGTTATGCATGCGTGTGCAGGTACCACTATATTCTTCTGGAGATTAAGCTTGAGCATGGACTAGTAACCGTCTTAGACTCCAGACGGAAAGATCCCAGCACCTATGTGGACATGACTGAAATGCTCAGCAAGTAAGTTCAATCGATCATTATCGCACCATATCGGCAACTTTTTTTTCATTTCCTGATATCTCAAGTAATAATAATAATTTTCTTTGTCTTGCAGGGTTTGGAAACAGTTCACCGCACAAGCTCCGGGACTGCCGAAGGAGCTGCGATATGTATACCCGAAAGTAAGTACTACTGGCGCGCATCTCCCGTTGATTCTATAGCTATACTTTCATCAATGCCATTTATATAATGCTTCATTATCAGTTTGATTGACCTCTATTTCTCGTAAAGTGCCTGTGGCAGGAGGAAGGGAATGATTTCTGTGGATACTACATGTGCGAGTTCATCCACAACGCGACTTCGAAAAACAAGCGGGGCTACTCTAGAAGACAATATGAAGTGCGTAAGCAATATTCACAATTTCATTTTATTACACCATCATTTCTGTTGAGTTTCATTCATATATATGTATTAATTAACCCCCTTCTTCAAATTAATTAGACGTGGCAGATGCGGGATGAACTCCTAGAACCAGATCGCATGAAAGCAATTCAAGAGGAATTGGCGGGATTCTTTCTTGAACACGTCATCAGTAAAGCCGGAGAATACCATGTGGAACTTCAATTCAAATGCTAGTGGTTTGTAATTAAGAGATCTTATACATGTATGTAGCCAGTAAAAAACTTGTTGTTCGACCAATCTCTCGGAGAAGGAGAGGTCGATCGATCTTCTCTCGGTATGCATGACGAACTTCTGTACTGAATGGTTCTCTCGATCACTTATGTATATATACTACATAGCGTCGACCATGCCCGAACATAAGAGAGGACACTTCTCTCTATTAATTAGCTAGCTAACACAATATATGAAACACCTAAATTAAACCCCCAACCCCCCTCCTTTCAAAAAAAAACCAGCCACTGGAATGCAAACGCGTGGATGCCTTTTGGTCCCGGTTGGAGCCACCAACCGGGACCAAAGGCCCCCTGACTGTGCTCGGCGCACAGGGCCACGTGGAGGCTCATTGGTCCCGGTTCGTGTTTGAACCGGGACTAATGGGTGGAGGCATTAGTAACGACCCATTAGTCCCGGTTCATGAACCGGGACTAAAGGCCCTTACGAACCGGGTCTAATGGGTGGTTTTCTACTAGTGTTGGAACACAGACGAATCTCCTGAGGTGTCTTCTGAACTCCAGAATGATTGAATGGCGAGAGGCAAACGAGCAAGGAGAACACTTGATCCAAGGAGAAGAATGTGATCAACCCGAAAAAAACTTGAATTGAGTCCACCGGAAAAGAGATGAGGAATGTCGAACAAAAGAGAATTTACCGGTTGAAATGATTGAGGGAAGACTGAAGAGGCTCCACATGAATGAAATTGATGCTCGAAACAGACTCAGACTCCGGGAAGAAGAGGGGTGGGAGGGCGGGAAAACAAAGGCAACTTGGAAGGGGGAACCAACGAATATCTTGAAGAGAAAACACCGGTTGAAATCATCGAGGAAAGAAAGCAAAGACTTCGCACGAGTAGATGGATACTCGATTACGGACTCCGGCTCCAAGAAGAAAAAGGGTGGGCGGATGGGAAAAGAAGATAACTGAGGATTGAACTTGGCAAAGATGAAGAGGCTCGAGTCAACTTGACGAGAAATGCACCGAATGAAAAGAGTTGAGAACCCACGATTGGAAAACCAACTACATGAACCTAAAGAAAAATTTGAATGGGAAGAGGAGTAATACAAAACACCTACGTCAAGATTCCTCACCAGAGTGACGAAGGGTCTGAGGAGTAAAAAGAATTCCTACTCTCCGATATAACTAGATTCAGAAATCAGTTTTCTTCTAGACTCAACAACGGCCAAACTACACGATCAATCAAGGGGGTCTCCTAAGGTCGGTCGAGGATCTTAAACCAACTTGTCACCCCCAAGATGCGACCCTATCCTAAAGGTACTCGAAGGTCCCACCAAGGATTGAAGCGCATCTTGAAGACGCTTTTGCAAGGTGGATATCATTACATCAACATTACATAATAGATGGGGATACATACCAAACGCATACAATGCCACACGAATACAACATCATCTTACATAAGAGCATCATCCGACTACGGATGAAACACAAACAGAAACTCAAACGACATCCACCCTGCTAGACCAGGCTGCCGACCTGGAACCTATCCCCTGGTCGAAGAAGAAGCAGAAGAAGAACTCCAAAACAAGCAAACATCGCTCTCGCATCGTGATCATCGCATAACCTGTACCTGCAACTGTTGTTGTAGTAATCTGTGAGCCACGAGGACTCAGCAATCCCATTACCATGGGTATCAAGACTAGCAAAGCTTAATGGGAAAGGAAGGGCTAAAGTGGTGAGGTTGCAGCAGCGACTAAGCATATGTGGTGGCTAACATACGCAAATAAGAGCGAGAAGAGAAACAAAGGAACGGTCGTGAAGCTAGCAATGATCAAGAGGTGATCCTGAACTCCTACTTACATCAATCATAACACAGAAACCGTGTTCACTTCCCGGACTCCGCCGAAAAGAGACCATCACGGCTACACACACGGTTGATGCATTTTAATTCGGATCTAGTGTCAAGTTATCTACAACCGGATATTAACAAATTCCCATCTGCCACATAACCGCGGGCATGGCTCTCGAAAGTTTATAACCCTGCAGGGGTGTCCCAACTTAGCCCATGATAAGCTCTCGCGATCAACGAAGGATATTCCTTCTCCCAGGAAGACCCGATCAGTCTTGGAATCCCGGTTTACAAGACATTTCGACAATGGTAAAACAAGTCCAGCAAAGCCACCCGATGCGCCGACAATCCCGATAGGAGCTGCACATATCTCGTTCTCAGGGCAACACCGGATGAGACAGGCTACGAGTAAAACCAGACCTCGAGTTGCCCTGAGGGGGCCCCGTAGGCGGCTCGGTTCGGACCAACACTTAGAGAAGCACTGGCTCGGGGGGGCTAAAATAAAGATGACCCTTGGGTTAATTACTCCCAAGGGAAAGGTAGGTGGTGGTCAGGCAAATGGTAAAACCAAGGTTGGGCCTTGCTGGAGGAGTTTTATTCAAAGCAAACTGTCAAGGGGGTCCTATAAATCACCCAACCGCGTAAGGAACGCAAAATCCAGGAACATAACACCGGTATGACGGAAACTAGGGCGGCAAGAGTGGAAGAAAACACCAGGCATAAGGTCGAGCCTTCCACCCTTTACCAAGTATATAGATGCATTAATAATATAAGAGATATTGTGATATCCCAACATAACCCTGTCCACCATGGAGCAATCTTCAACTTCACCTGCAACTAACAGCGCTATAAGAGGGGCTGAGCAAAGTGGTAACATAGCCAAACAACGGTTTGCTAGGAAGGGTGGAAAAGGTTAGAGGCTGACATGGCAATTTGGGAGGCTTGAAGAGCAAAAGATAGGTAGCGCAGCAAAGCGATAGAACGAAGCAACTAGCATAGGAATGATAGTAGTGAGATCCAGGGTAGCGGTCATCTTGCCTGAAATCCCGCTAGGAAGAATAACGAGTCCATGAAGAAGACAAACGGATGAAGCCGAACCAAGCGTAGACGAACGCATCCTCATGATCGCAACGAAACGGAAACTATCGAGAAGAAGCACACAACATGGTAAACACACCACACATGAACAAGACATGATGCACAACAAGCATGATGCATGACAAAGCTACATGAGGCTACTCATGGCAAGAGATGATGCATACAAGAGCAACACATCAAAGCAAGTTTAAATGAGGCCGGAAACAACATATAACAAATCCGGTAAGTCCTCATATGCAAATTTATAAATTGGTCCAGAACTGAATAAACCTTATGTTCAAGTTGTTAAACAGCAAGTTAAGATGCACCACAATGAACTACACGAAATTCTAGTCAAGTTACATATAAAGTTCATTAGATTCGGAGCTACGGCCTAGAAGATATGAGCAAAACAAGTTAAACATGGCATTGATGCAAAATGCATACAAACAACAAGCAAACACCTCAAAACAAGGATGCAACATGATAATATGAAACTACAGACAAAATCAAGCAAGTTTCATATAGAGCACGCTCAAAACGGAGCAACGGTTCAACACATACACTCTATACAAATTTAAAGGACAAGCTGTCCAAAACAGCAAGTAGGCATCTTACAATCATCAAAACAGTATGCTACAACATCTCAACATGGAAACAAAAGGCATGGACATGAAGTACAGATAAAGCATGACAAAACATGAACACTGAGCTATCTCCAGAAAACACTATAACATGCTCAAAAGGACATGGCAAGATTGCAAATAATAACAGTTTCAGGCTTAGCAGAAATAACATGAGGTTGCAATGTTTAGAGCTATCAAACAACATGTTACACAAACTTATCATGGCAAACAAAGGCATGGCATGAATCTAATAATTGCATAGAACAAAAGTCCCTTACTGACCATGAGCCAAAAGGCACAGAAAATATGATGGCACCCTTGTAAACATGGCAAAAGATGACAGATTCATACATGGCAGGAACAACAATAAGTAGGCATGATGGTGAGCTTGTACCACTCACCACAGAGCAATACATGGCATGGCAAGGCAACCCACAATAAGAATACATGTTTGTGAAGCTAATCATGGCAAGCGCAAGTTCATAGGATGCATGGATCACTAGCAAAGCACATGACAAAACTGAACTTAATGTTAGCAGGCTGACAGCAACATTATTTAGCAAGTTTGGAGCAAGATTACAATAAGCTACAGCAGGCTATAAATGCAACCAGGGGCATGAATGGATAGAGAATGACATGTATATAACAAAACATCCTTAGTGAACATATCCAGATTATGCATAGAATGACCTGTAGCAGCAGGTTTACATAGCATCACGAAACGGAGCAGTATGCAGCAAGTTATGATGCGATGAACAGGGGACCAGAATGTCAAAATATCAGGGACTTGGACGAAAATCACCTCCGAACACTAGATCTAGGGTTTCAGGCGCGCGAACCGAAGCTCGCCGGAGACGGGGTGGCGCGGCGGCCGGAGAGGACGGGGAAGGCTGGAGGCGACGCCGGAGAGGTCGGGGACAAGGTGGCAGGGCGGAGCAAGTCGGCGAGGGATGGCGCGCCGGTGAGGAAGACCGGGAGGCGGGTGGCGGCGCTGTTCGGCGGCGAGGTCGGCGCCGACGGGCGGCAACGGCACGGGGAGGAGCCGAGGCGGTGCGGGTCCGACGCCGGGTTAGAGCGGAGGGAGGCGCGGCGGCGGCGATGAGGTCCGGCGGCGGGGCGGCGAGGCGCTCCGGCGCGGGCGGCGGGGTCCGGCGCCGGGTGGCGGAGCACGTGCGGGCCGGCGACGCGACCGGATGGGCTCGGGCGGGCCGCGCCCGGGCCGAGCGGGCCGGCGGCGGCGGTGACGCGCGGGGCGCCACGGGGCGTCCGCGGGTTGGACGGGAGCGGCGCCGCGATTTCGTCCGGCCGTCGGCGGAAATGTCCGGCGGCGCGGAGGGAGGAAGGAGCTAGGGTTAGGTGATTCATCCGCGAAAAATGGAAGGGGAGGACCTATTTATAGATTCTGGGAGCTAGGAGAGTCCAAATGAGGTGCGGTTTTCAGCCACGCGATCGTGATCGAACGACCGAGAGCATGGAGGGGGTTAGGATGGGTTTTGGGCCACTTTGGAGGGGTGTTGGTCTGCAAGACAAAAGGGGCTTTTACGGTACCCCGGTTAACCGTTGGAGTATCAAACGAACTCCAAATGGCACGAAACTTGACAAGTGGTCTACCGGTGGTGTACCAAGGCCGCTTGGCAAATCTCAGGCCATTCCGAGAAAGTTTATCACCCGCACACGAAAAGAAACAAGAAGGGGACGCCGGATGACATAGGAGTGCCGGATTGCAAAACGGATAACGGGGAAAATGCTCGGATTCATGAGACGAACATGTATGCAAAATGAGATGCACATGATGACATGACAAAATGCAACACGCAAGCAAATGACATGGAAAGGATGGCGAAAAACTAGAAGACACTTGGCGCATCAAATCCGGGGCGTTACAACCCAACTAGAAGAGAGTCGGAGATACGACGTCTCCCTGATGAGCATAATGAGACCTAGCCATAAACAACATGTAGGGATATTTCTTATGAAGTTTCCCGGGGCCCAAAGCTGTCTAAATCCTTGTCTTGTGTGTTGATCCGTCTCGTGTCTCTCGTCCCGATCAACCCCTCTCAAGCTACCACATAGATGTGCGGCTCCATGACTAAGTCCTCACACTAGGACATCTGCCGTGCCAAATCCACGACAGTTGGAGCCCACCATGGGGCCTCCGCACGGTGGTGTTGAGTTCTTGAAGGGATCTTTCTTAGGGATTGAGAAGTTTGCAATTTTCCGGAAGAAGAGAGACTCGACTTGGAAGGATATGCATCAGCATCACCGGTCCAAATTTTACAGTTTGTAAAAAGTGAGTCAGAGAAGAATTAGGGTGATGATATGTTCGCAACAACGGGTCACCAATGTAAGTCGACGAGAACAACAGAAGTGGTTCCGCCGCAGTCGAAGATCAGCAGCTTATTGCTTATGATAGAATTAAAATCCCGAAGTGACATCAGGATCATATTGCTACTGTTATGTCTAACCGAACCAATAATAGTACGAAGCATCGTACGTCAACAAGAAGATATTTAGACGTGGATGACCCTGGACCGCAACGACCGGATGAGGAGTCAAACCCACCTGGATCGACCCGCCATGCTTCTGCTGCTGCAATTCAACCGTGGCCGGTGCATTGTTCTGCTGTCATGGCCTCTGCCGGCGCACCAAGCCACTGATGCAGCCTTGCCTTAAGCCGCCTCCATCTTGTGTTGTCTCCCGCTACCTCCGTTGTCTCGCTCTTAAGCCGGCCACATCCGTCTTGCCTCGTTCCAAATTATCGAACTCTGCTTGCTCGATGACTTCAAACCGCCGGATTCCGCGTCTGTGATGACCCGGCCACGCGTTGGCCTCAACTAAACGGATTCTGCGTGCCGTTTAAAGCCGCCGCGGTTTTCGTCACCTCTATGGCCTCGTCACCTTTGAGCGAGCCTGTGCTGCCCCGCACAGCGTCTGGACGGCCCTGTACGTTGCTCCATCTCGCCGAGTGCCCCGCCTAAAAATCACCGGCAGAACCGCCATGGATGCCAAGCTGCCTGAGCCACTGCGTCAAGACACCGTCCCGGCCCTGCCTGGCTGCCTTCCACCATCATGGTTAAACCCGCTGCTGGACCTGATGCTCTGATCTAAGTTTCCGTCTCCGAAACTGCCTCGCTGCTGAAAAATACATCGAACTAGCCATAGCTCCGAACCGTCCTCGATCTATTTCTCTACAAGACGACTCCGGGCCAATACAGTCACGGTCCTGCCTGGCATCCGCCTCTTCTACGGTGCCCGACCCACCGTTCTTTTAATCCACTCAGCCTGCCCTCACCGTGAGCTACCTCCGCTGGCGGTCTTCAAATCAGCCACCGGCCACCACGGTCCTTGTTGCAGGCCGCCGTTACTTCAGCGCTGCCTCCAAGTCACCGCTCCAAGTACAACAGGGGGATACCGTTGTCGCCCGCCTCCCGTTCCGTCCCAGACTCCGTCCAACTGGTGTCAACCCCTGCCTCCACTGCACGTACAGAACTCGGCTTGTACCCGTCAATTGAGTTGTCATCGTGTCGCAGTATTGTTGCTGCTGCTGCACTACTCATTTTACGCATGGAGAAGTCTGAACATGGGAAAAGAAACAAGCGTGAGGACAAGAACATGGGCAGAGGGCGTGGCAAGGGCCGCCCTTTGGGTAGTGAGATGGAAAAGAATCTTGGGGCCATGAAGAATGAGCGCATATTACAGCCCTCCAATATTTCAACCTACGTGATGAGAATTGCTAATCTGCTAATACTTTGGAAAAAGAAAAAAAGGAAAGGAATCTGGCCATGCGAGTGTTAGGAGAAACCCCCTGGAGTCATGCACGGATTGATGGCATCCAATAAAAAAATCACAAGCTATGGCCCGAAGGAAGACCCAGATGTGGATTTAGAGCTGCTGCTCTGTGCAACGAGCCGCTTCCAAAGTACTACACCTTCTGCTATTGCACTCTCGTGCCTGGCCTGCCGCTGCTGCGGCCTTGACTCGCCTCGAGTTGATAGCCTTGGGGTTGAGCCGCCATTATCGAATTGCTCCGGCCTCACTCTGAGTTGCTTCGGCCGCCTCAAGTCGCCGTTGCACGTCCAAGTCGCCGGTGCATTTTTTGTCATTGATGTGCCCACGGTCCACGGCCCTGCCTCCGTAAGCCGCTGCGGTGTTGTTCCACGACCGGCGTGGTTACGAGTCGCCGCACGTCCGTTGCGAGCCACCTCTACTTCATCATCCACGGTCTTGCCTCGAGCCGTTTCATTTTGTGGCACGCCGCCTCCGCCGTGGACTTGGGCGAGTGGTTAACTTGCTGTTGAAATTACTGGAGGTGATCTACGGACGGAATGTATGACTCCGTCTGTCATCCAGACGAATCAAGTGAAATCCATCTAATATATTTTTATATTACATATTGTTTACTTTAAAAGAGCGATTACTTTGGCTTGCAAGTTCTCTACTGCAGGACAAGTTGTCTAATGCAAAAAGAGATTGTTATATCATTGAGTTGTTGAAGGACTCATACCGGTTTATATCATGGTCAAATATGGAGAAACTGAAGCCAACTCCTCGAGTCACCTAGAGACTCGGGGGCTATGACGACATGACTCAGTAAGACTGACAGTTTAAAGCAAGTCAAGAACTCCGGGTCAGTGGATGGAAGATAACCCCGTCCCGGAGGCTGCTATTATATTGATGAAAATTTAAAGGCTGTCAGAAAATTTCCGGCTCAAAATGAATATTCCGGCTTAAAATCCGGTTCAAGAGAAATCTGTCTCTCGTATAGCTTTGAAGCTCTCAATATCCGGTTTAAATTCCGGCTCAAGAAGAATTCATCTCTCGCATGTTTGAGTTCTCAGAAAAAATTAAAGATTGCCAAAGAGAATTTGTTTCCATGATGCGCGGTTCAAACATAGGTATCCTGCCTTATTGGCAAAACTTATGGTCACTTGGGGGCTTCCTATTCAAACATAGGTTGTATTCTAACCAAAGAGAACATAGCTGTCGGTACCCCTCTTGATTGGTGCAATGCCAAACCCACTAGGGGGCTTCTTGATCATATTCGAATCATAGCTTAACCCCTTTTGGGTCCGATTTTGATCGTATTCGAATAAGAGTCGTTAAAAAACTCTCAAGGTCATTTGGGGGCTTCCTGTTCAAACATAGGTCGTATTCGAACCAAAGAGAACATAGTTGTCGGTACCCTCTTGATCGGCGCAATGCCAAACCCACTAGGGGGCTTCTTGATCGTATTCAAATCATAGCTTAACCCCTTTTGGGTCTCACTTTGATCGTATTCGAATCAGAGCCTTTAAAAAACTCTCAAGGTCATTTGGGGGCTTCCTGTTCAAACATAGGTCGTATTCGAACCAAAGAGAACATAGCTGTCGGTACCCTCTTGATCGGTGCAATGCAAAACCCACTAGGGGGCTTCTTGATCGTATTTGAATCATAGCTTAACCCCTTTTGGGTCCAATTTTGATCGTATTTGAATCAGAGTCGTTAAAAAACTCTCAAGGTCATTTGGGGGCTTCCTGTTCAAACATAGGTCATATTCGAACCAAAGAGAACATAGCTATCGGTACCCTCTTGATCGGCGCAACGCCAAGACCATTGGGGGCTACATGATCGTATTCGAATCCTAGCTTAACCCCTTTGTCCGGTTGAAAGCACAAGTGCTCCCTAGGTGGTTTTGGTAATTAATGTCAACATGTCTCTTGTTGGACTAACACTTTTATCTAGCATGTTTCAGATAAGTTCAACAATGGAGTGGCATGGACTAAAGGAAGTGGGAACTTTTTCAAGATGCTAAGAACAAAGGATTGGCTCAAGCTCAATAGCTCAAGACTCTTCATTTTACATTTTAGTGATCCAAGATCACATTGAGTCTATAGGAAAAGCCAATACTATCAAGAAGGGATGAGGTGTTGCTTAATGAGTTTCTTGCTCCACAGTGCTTAATGATATGCTCCAAAACCCTCAACTACTTTCCCACTTCCACACATATGACCTAAACCTAAAGTCAAACTCGGCCCCACCGATTCTTTCTATCTGGCGCCACCGAGTTCATATGTCATAGCCACTGCCACAAACCCTAGGCAAATCGGTCTCACCGATAGGGATCTCGGTGTCACCGTGATGGGATTGTAATCTCTCTGTCTATGTCCATTACCAAAATTGGTCTAACCGAGTTTGAGCAATCGGTACTACCGAGATTACAATGCAAACTTCCTGGTTGACTTATTACCAAAATCGGTCCTACCGAGTTTGTGTAATCGGTCCAACCGAGTTTGCCTGACCAACTCTCTGGAAAGCTTATTACCAAAATCGGTCCCACCGAGTTTGTGTAATTGGTCTCACCGAGATTAGTTATGCCCTAACCCTAACCATATCGGTCCTACCGAGTTGCATATCGGTCCCACCGAAAATCCTAACGCTCACTAGATTTGCTAAATCGGTCCGACCGAGTTTGTTGATTCGGTCCCACCGAGTTTGGTAAATTGTGTGTAACAGTTAGATTTTGTGTGGAGGCTATATATACCCCTCCACCTCCTCTTCATTCGTGAAGAGAGCCATCAGACTGAACCTACACTTCTAGCATACATTTTCTGAGAGAGAACTACCTACTCATGTGTTGAGGCCAAGATATTCCAGTCCTACCATATGAATCTTGATCTCTAGCCTTCCCCAAGTTGCTTTCCACTCAAATCTTCTTTCCACCAGATCCAAATCCCATGAGAGAGAGTTGAGTGTTGGGGAGACTATCATTTGAAGCACAAGAGCAAGGAGTTCATCATCAACGCACCATTTGTTACTTCTTGGAGAGTGGTGTCTCCTAGATTGGCTAGGTGTCACTTGGGAGCCTCCGACAAGATTGTGGAGTTGAACCAAGGAGTTTGTAAGGGCAAGGAGATCGCCTACTTCGTGAAGATCTACCGCTAGTGAGGCAAGTCCTTCGTGGGCAACGGCCATGAATGGATAGACAAGGTTGCTTCTTCGTGGACCCTTCGTGGGTGGAGCCCTCCGTGGACTCGCGCAACCGTTACCCTTCGTGGGTTGAAGTCTCCATCAACGTGGATGTACGGTAGCACCACCTATCGGAACCACGCCAAAAACATCCGTGTCTCCAATTGCGTTTGAATCCTCCAAAACCCTTCCCTTTACATTCTTGCAAGTTGCATGCTTTACTTTCCGCTGCTCGTATACTCTTTGCATGCTTGCTTGATATGTATTGTGAGTGTTAAACTTGTGCCTAAACTCCACTTAAACTTAAAGAACTTAAAAACTGCAACTTTGGTACTTAGTGTCTAATCACCCCCCTCTAGACACCTCTTCTCAAGGTCCTACAAGTGGAATCAGAGCATTGGTCTCCATTGCCTTGGTTTAATCACCATTGGAGGAAGATGCATGAGTCTACTTTGGGGAGTCTTAGACATAGAGTGCCTATTCTTGATGGAGAGTATTTTCATGAGTGGAAAAATGAGATGCTTGTAATTTTCAATCAATATCATTTGAACAAGTACATTGCTAGCCCTTGTGCCACTACTAGGAAAAGGGCTATAGATGGAAATGGCACTAATGGCGCACCAGACATGTGGTGCGCCATTAGTATATACTAATGGCGCACCACCTTCTGATGCGCCATTAGTGTTGAAACTACTAATGGCGCACCCTGCCTACGGTGCGCCATTAGTACCAATTTTTTTTTGAACTAGTGCGCCTGTCCAAACATACTAATGGCGCACCGTGTGTGTGGTGCGCCATTACTAGTTAAACTAGTAATGGCGCACCATGCCACGGTGCGCCATTAGTAACCTTGGCCACCACTTCCACCGAATGCACCCCCCCCCCCCCCGTGGATCGCCTTTTCAGTTTTAAAAAAAATAAAACAAAATGATAAAAATGTCAAAAAAATAAAAGAAAATAAGTTTCCCATGTGATATGTGGCCTAGTTGTTGGGAAAATTTGCAAATATGAATTTTGACTTCATTTGCAAAATCTCGCGAGAATTTGTAAAAATGGGCATAACTTTTGCATACTAACTCGGATGAAAAAGTTTTTTATATGAAAAATCATCTACTCGAAAAGTTACATCCAAATTTAACAGAAAAATCCTCAAAAACCTAACAGAAAAAAAGATACGGGGCTTTTAAGATCTAGAGAGGCAAAAAAAATCAAAAAAATTCAAACTTACTAATGGCGCACCTGCCCATGGTGCGCCATTAGTATCTTCCCTCCTTCAAAATTCAGAATAAGTCAAAAAAATAAAAAAAAATTACTAATGGCGCACCTGACCATGGTGCGCCATTAGTATCTTCCCGCCTTCAAAATTCAAAATAAATCAAAAAATAAAAAAAAATTACTAATGGCGCACCTGACCATGGTGCGCCATTAGTATCTTCCCGCCTTCAAAACTCAAAATAAAAAAAAAATAAAAAAAAATTACTAATGGTGCACCTGCCCGCGGTGCGCCATTAGTATGACGTATATATGGCTGGTCCTCTCCTCCTCTCTTCATTTCATCTTCCCTTCTCTCCTCCTCTGCGGCGACCTCCTCCTACCTCCTCCCTCCTCCCTCCTCCCCTCCCCTCCCCTCCCCTCCCCTCCCCTCCCCTCATGGTTTCTTTTCCCTCCTCTCCGGCGACCTCCTCCTCCCTCCTCCCTCCTCCCCTCCCCTCCCCTCCCCTCCCCTCCCCTCCCCTCATGGTTTCTTCTCCCTCCTCTCCGGTGAGCTCCTCCTCCCTCCTCTCCCTCCTCCCTTCTCTCCGGTGAGGCAAAAAATCCCCTCCTCTCTGGTGAGCTCCTCCTCCCTCCTCTCCCTCCTCCCTCCTCTCCGGTGAGGCAAAAAATCCCCTCCTCTCCGGTGAGCTCCTCCTCCCTCCTCTCCGGTGAGCTCCTCCTCCCTCCTCTCCGATGAGCTCCTCCTCCCTCCTCTCCGGTGAGCTCCTCCTCCTCCTCTCCGGCGAACTCCTCTCCGGCAAAAGACCATGGCAACAAGATCCAAAAACAACAGGAACAAAATTTGAGAATATTGTCGTGCCAAAAAACAAGCAAAAAAACGAGCAAAAAAATGGGCAAAAAATCACGATCCAGATCTAGATTCTAAATGACGCATCACTAATGGCGCATCACAGGAAAGTGCGCCATTAGTATGCCGCGGTTACTAATGGCGCATCTAGTTGTGGTGCGCCATTAGTATCCAAAGCACCTGGCCCCTGGAAGGCATACTAATGGCGCACTGTGGCCTATACTAATGGCACACCAGTGGTGTGCCATTAGTATACTAGATACTAATGGTGCACCACTGGTGCGCCATTAGTAAAAATTACTAATGGCGTGCTGTTAGTGGCGCACCACAGATGCGCCATTAATGGCCATAATAGGTGCGCCATTAGTAGAGGTTTTTCTAGTAGTGTGCACCTCATGTTGACCCTATGCATCCTACCCTTGATGAGTCAATTGACATGATTAGGAATCTTAGAACTGCCAAACTTATCATTAGAGGATTGCCTAGAAACTTGATTTGATGTTTGCCTACTCTTAAGTGTGCCTACACTATATGGAAATTTCTTGAGGAACGCTTTCCAAATTATTCCTTGAAAAATCTAGATGAAATTCCCCATCAGTCTAAGATGAATTCTAGTGACCCTATGTTTGGTGATCGTCTATTTGAGCTTACAAACCTTATGCGTGCCAAAGGAGATGTTGGAATTATTAGTGATGTTATTTCCGAAGCTATAAAAATTCATAAGCAAGATCATTGTCAAACTCACTCTAACGAATCACCCTCTCTAGGATTTGATCCACCACATGATGATGTTGATCATGGATACTATGATGAGGATGATGATAGTGACTTTGATCTTGATGATGCAATGAGACACTTTGGTCTTACGGCAAATATTCGGGGATATATGTCAGGAGGAAAGGAATGGGTCCTTGATAGTGGATGTACCGATCACATGACCGGAGATAAAGACATGTTTCGTGAGCTTGCTGAAAATGATAGTCCTCGAAAGTATGTCACTTTCGGTGACAACTCAAAGGGTAAGGTGGTTGGCCTCGGTAAGGTGGCCATATCACATGATAGATCCTTACAAAATGTCATGATCGTTGAATCTCTTGGATACAACTTACTTTCAGTATCTAGACTTGCTGATTTCGGTTTCAATGTCCTATTTACTGAAGTAGATTGCCAAGTGTTTCGTCGAGATAATCATAAAATGGTCTTTACCAGTGTGCATAGAGGTGATCTATACATTGTTGATTTCACTAAAAGGCTCAACCTAAAACTTGCTTCATTGCTAAATCCTCAAAAGGTTGGTTGTGGCATAGATGACTAGGTCATGTTGGTATGCGAAACCTTGACAAGCTTATTAAAGGAAATCATATCCTTGGTGTTAACGATGTCATATTTGATAAGGATAGACTTTGTAGTGCTTGTGAAGCAGGTAAACAGGTTGGAGGAAGGCATCCCGTGAAGAACATCATGACCACAAGGAGGCCACTCGAGCTACTTCACATGGATCGTTTTGGTCCCAACTCTTGCAAGAGTCTCGGTGGAAATTCTTTTGGTCTAGCTATAGTTCATGATTTTTCAAGATTTACGTGGGTGTTCTTTCTCGATGATAAATCACATGTCCAAAAGTTCTTCAAAAACTTCGCTAGGAAGGACCAAAATCAATTTGAAGTGAAGATCAAGAAGGTTCACAACGACAACGGAACAGAGTTCAAGAACGCAAATGTGGACACCTTTCTTGATGAAGAAGGGATTTCACACGAGTTCTCGGCTATGTACACACCTCAACAAAATGGAGTTGTTGAGAGGAAGAACCGGATGCTCATCGAAATGGCGAGAATGATGCTTGATGAGTACAAGACACCGAAGCACTTTTGGGCACAAGCGGTTGAGACAGCTTGTCATGCAACAAATCGCTTCTATCTTCACAAGCTACTCGGCAAGACGGCATAGGAGCTCCTCACCGGTAACAAACCCCAAGTTGGATACTTTCGAGTATTCGGCTCAAAGTGCTACATTCTTGATAAGCATCGTCGTTCTAAATTTGCTCCTAAGTCTCATGAAGGTTTCCTACTAGGTTATGGCTCAAACTCTCACACTTATCGTGTCTACAACAATTTCACCCGAAAGGTTGAAGAGACGGTAGATGTGAAGTTTGATGAATCTAACGGCTCGCAAGTAGAGCAATTGCCAATTGATGTAGGAGACAAAGATCCTTCGGAAGCAATCCAAGACTTGTCTATTGGCAAGGTTCGTCCAACGGAGGTGAAGGAGAGTACCTCATCTGTCCAAGTGGAAGCTTCTACTTCACGACATGGTGAACCAAGAGTTGATACAGAAGCATCCACAAGTGGGACACACCAAGATGAAGAAAACGAGGAAGTGCATCAAGATGAACGTTAACAACCTCCTTCTCCACCACGACAAGAGAATGACAACACCAACAATGAAGAAGGCCAAGAAGAAGAACAAGATGAAGAAGAAGTTCAACCAAGAACCAAGCAAAAGCTTTCACGAGTTCGAGCAAGAATTGCTAAAGACCATCCCGTCGAGCAAATCTACAATGATATTCAAACTGGGAGAATCACTCGCTCTAAAACTCGTTTAGCTAACTTTTGTGAAAACTATTCTTTCAACTCGAGCATTGAACCTATGAAGGTCGAAGAAGCATTGGAAGATCCGGATTGGATAAATGCTATGCATGAAGAGCTACACAACTTTGAGAGGAACCAAGTTTGGACATTGGTTGAGAAGCCCGAAAACAACCACAACATCATCGGTACCAAATGGGTGTTTCGCAACAAGCAAGATGAAGATGGACAAGTAGTTCGCAACAAAGCACGTCTCGTCGCCCAAGGCTACACACAAGTCGAAGGTATGGACTATGGTGAGACTTATGCTCCCGTTGCTAGACTTGAGTCCATTCGCATCTTACTTGCCTATGCTAATCATCATGATATCACCTTGTACCAAATGGACATTAAAAGTTCTTTTCTAAATGGTGAAATAGAGGAGGAAGTTTATGTTAAGCAACCTCCCGGGTTTGTCAATCCTAAGAAACCCAATCATGTTTGCAAACTTCACAAAGCTCTTTATGGTATTAAACAAGCTCCTAGAGCATGGTATAAATGCTTGACCAAGTTCCTTATTGAAAAAGGCTTTGAAATTGGGAAAATTGATTCCACACTTTTTACTAAAAGGGTTAACGAAGAACTATTTGTGTGCCAAATCTATGTTGATGATATCATATTTGGATCAACTAACCCTCATTTTAGTGAAAAGTTTGGGAAGCTAATGTCGGAGAAGTTTGAGATGTCTATGATGAGTGAACTCAAATTCTTTCTTGGGTTGCAAATCAAGCAAACTAAGGAAGGTACCTTTGTTTCTCAAATGAAGTACACCAAGGACTTATTCAAGAAGTTCAATATGCAAGAATGCAAAGGTATGACTACACCCATGCCTACTAGTGGACATCTTGACTTGACCAAAGATGGTGAACCGGTTGATCAAAAGGTTTATTGCTCTATGATTGGTTCATTGTTATATCTATGTGCTTCACGTCCCGATATCATGCTAAGTGTGTGCATGTGTGCACGATATCAAGCTGCTCCTAAAGAATGTCATCTTAAGGCCGTGAAAAGGATAGTGAGATACTTAATCCATACACCAAATTTTGGCATTTGGTATCCTAAGAGGGCCTCTTTCGATCTTGTTGGCTACTCCGAATCGAACTATGCCGGAGACAAGGTTGATAGAAAGTCCACTTCGGGTACTTGTCAATTTCTTGGTAGATCTCTTGTGTCTTGGTCCTCCAAGAAACAAAACTCGGTATCCTTATCCACCGCCGAAGCGGAATACATTGCCGTTGGTTCACGTTGTGCTCAATTACTTTGGATGACCCAAACTCTTAAAGATTATGGGATATATGTGAAACATGTTCCATTGCTTTGTGACAATGAAAGTGCTATCAAAATTGGTCATAATCCCGTACAACATTCTCGAACTAAGCATATTGAAGTTCGTCATCGTTTCATTCGAGATCATGTTGCTAAGGGTGACAATAATCTTAAGCATGTTCGCACCGAAAAGTAATTAGCGGATATATTCACTAAACCTCTTGATGAGAAAGTGTTTTGCAGGTTAAGAGGAGAATTGAACATCATTGATGCTTCAAACTTGGAGTAGAAACTCCATTGGATACATGCAAGACATGAGCTTATGACTAATCCTTGATATTTCTCTTATGATGAAAATCTTATGTCTTGGATATATTTGCATCTTGCATGTTATCTAACCCATGTAGGTACTTGGTTGAATCAAATTCCATGAGATTGAAATCTACTCACATCTTGAGCAATCTCTACATCGCCAAGTTTCTACACTATGGTGGTTGAAGACAAGGAAGCACGAAACCATTGAAACATATCCTTTGACAAATTCTATGTTGAGCTTCATGATTGTCATTTGTGGATACACGAGTGCTCTTCCTTCCAAGAACTAACCCATGTAGGTAGATGGACTCAAATTCCAAGTGGTGCTCCCAATTCTTGATTAGCTACATCAACCTTGAGCAACCCACACAAGTTCAACTACACGGACAACACCACCAACCAAGGTATGTTATTCCATCTTAGAGAAGCTTTACTCCAAGTCATGAGCTAAAGCAACTCGACAAGATGTGAATACATCAAGATGCTTAAACGAAAAATGGCAACCCCATTTTGAGCTTAAACGATGAGTATGACCTATGATCAAGCGATCTCACTTGACTCCTAAGTCAATATACTCTAACATAGGTGACTTTGTCGCCGACCATCTCTAGATGAAGTTCTCTTATGTTCTTTTCTGTGTTTTTGCATTTGTCTCATGCATATTTCTTTCCCCTTTCAAAAAAACTTCATCTAGATTTCTTTCGGTTTGCTCTGCATTTTCTGCATTCCAATTCATTGCATATCATTCAGTAAATTCCTTGCAAATCTTTGTGAGATCTTACTAGTATACTGAGATGATGTGACAAGTGTTTTCTCTGTGATGAACTCGGTTTCACCGATTTGTTGTTTTCGGTCCAACCGAATCCATTCGGTACAACCGAAGCATACCACTCGGTGCCACCGATTTCACAACAGGAAAAACAGTTTGCCACTTATTTTGTGTTTCTTCTGATCCAGCTCCACTCTATGAATCTTGTCCTATACAAGCATCACATTTTTATAAATGCTTTGTGCTGTGACTCAAGGATCAAACCCTTCTTGGAAATTGATGTCAAAGGGGGAGAGAGAGATCACATCAAAGCTTATCACTTAGAGAGATCACATCAGAAAGAGAGAGTATCACCTCCACAGGGGGAGAAAGAGATCTCCAGGGGGAGAGAATACTCAAGTAGAAAGTATTTCTCAAGGATCCCAGATGCTTGGTGTTCAAGAGGAGAGATGCTACATGTCTTATTGAGGGGAAAGACATGTTCATATGTGCTTATTTGCATTAGCTCTGTTTATTTATATCTTCCAGCTCTGATTTTCTGTTCCCTATCTTCTCCTAGTATCCCATGCTAGATTCAGGGGGAGCAAGACATCTAAGGGAAAGAAATCATTTAAATTCATTGCATATCTTTACTCTTGGGGACATGTCTAATCCAATGTGGTACTTAGTACTCAATCTCTACATGTCATCCCAGTCTTGGTATTCTTGTGGTTTCCTCTATCTGCTCTGGTTTGTAGATGTACCTGTGTTATCTAACCTTGTTTACGCAGGTTCATTCCATCCTAAGCCAACTCAAGACTACATGGTAAGTATATGCATCACAATCATGTGTATGAGGAATTCTTGCTGATGTACATACTGTTTGCAAGAAGGACTCATGGGCATGAAGGTATTTTCCTTAATATTCTTTGCTCTAATGCATATGGCCAAGATACATGTAACACATTGCCTACGCTTTCATGGTTATGCTCTCACATGCTTCTATATTCCATATTCACATGATTGCATACATGTAGGGGGAGCCTAAGCTTGTTACATGTCTTTACAAAGCTTTACTTGCTATTCTTTATATATTTATCTAGAGCTTTGATGTATGTTGTCATCAATTACCAAAAAGGGGGAGATTGAAAGCACAAGTGCTCCATAGGTGATTTTGGTAATTAATGTCAACATGTCTCTTGTTGGACTAACACTTTTATCTAGCATGTTTCAGATAAGTTCAACAATGGAGTGGCATGGACTAAAGGATGTGGGAACTTTTTCAAGATGCTAAGAACAAAGGATTGGCTCAAGCTCAAAAGCTCAAGACTCTTCATTTTACATTTTAGTGATCCAAGATCACATTGAGTCTATAGGAAAAGCCAATACTATCAAGAAGGGATGAGGTGTTGCTTAATGAGTTTCTCGCTCCACAGTGCTTAGTGGTATGCTCCAAAACCCTCAACTACTTTCCCACTTCCACACATATGACCTAAACCTAAAGTCAAACTCGGCCCCACCGATTCATTCTATCCGGCGCCACCGAGTTCATATGTCATAGCCACTGCTACAAACCCTAGGCAAATTGGACTCACCAAAAGGGATCTCGGTCTCACCGAGATGGGATTGTAATCTCTCTGTGTATGTCCATTACCAAAATCGGTCTAATCGAGTTTGAGCAATCGGTACTACCGAGATTACAATGCAAACTTCCTGGTTGACTTATTACCAAAATCGGTCCTACCGAGTTTGTGTAATGGTCCAACCGAGTTTGCCTGACCAACTCTATGGAAAGCTTATTACCAAAATCGGTCATACCGAGTTTGTGTAATCGGTCTCACTGAGATTACGTTATGCCCTAACCCTAACCATATCGGTCCTACCGAGTTGCATATCGGTCCCACCGAAAATCCTAACGGTGACTAGATTTGCTAAATCGGTCCGACCGAGTTTGTTGATTCGGTCCCACCGAGTTTGGTAAATTGTGTGCAACGGTTAGATTTTGTGTGGAGGCTATATATACCCCTCCACCTCCTCTTCATTCGTTAAGAGAGCCATCAGACTGAACCTACACTTCCAGCATACATTTTCTGAGAGAGAACTACCTACTCATGTGTTGAGGCCAAGATATTCCATTCCTACCATATGAATCTTGATCTCTAGCCTTCCCCAAGTTGCTTTCCACTCAAATCTTCTTTCCACCAGATTCAAATCCTATAAGAGAGAGTTGAGTGTTGGGGAGACTATCATTTGAAGCACAAGAGCAAGGAGTTCATCATCAACGCACCATTTGTTACTTCTTGGAGAGTGGTGTCTCCTAGATTGGCTAGGTGTCACTTGGGAGCCTCCGACAAGATTGTGGAGTTGAACCAAGGAATTTGTAAGGGCAAGGAGATCGCCTAGTTCGTGAAGATCTCCCGCTAGTGAGGCAAGTCCTTCGTGGGCGACGGCCATGGTGGGATAGACAAGGTTGCTTCTTCGTGGACCCTTCGTGGGTGGAGCCCTCTGTGGAATCGCGCAACCGTTACCCTTCGTGGGTTGAAGTCTCCATCAACGTGGATGTACGATAGCACCACCTATCGGAACCACGCCAAAAACATCTGTGTCTCCAATTGTGTTTGAATCCTCCAAAACCCTTCCCTTTACATTCTTGCAAGTTGCATGCTTTACTTTCTGCTGCTCATATACTCTTTGCATGCTTGCTTGATATGTATTGTGAGTGTTAAACTTGTGCCTAAACTCCACTTAAACTTAAAGAACTTAAAAACTGCAACTTTGGTACTTAGTGTCTAATCACCCCCCCTCTAGACACCTCTTCTCAAGGTCCTACACCGGTTTACTGATCGCATTCGAATCAGAAGCCTTGATTATTTCTCTCTGTTTGGCTTAAGTTTTTTGAAACAATCTTTTGGGTTTGTCTTGAGACTTTTTTGTTCATATCTGAGGCATATTTATATGTGGTTTCTATTTAACCCGGCTTGACTTTGGACGATAAGTCGCCAGCATATGACAATCATAAAACACTTGGAAGTTCTGGCTTCTATAGATTGGGTTATTACCCTTACTGCACAGGTTACATAAACCGATAGTACAATTCAATATCATAGGTATGATATTGTTTATACATGATTATGTTTAAACCGGCCCTGGCTATGGACTTAAAATCGCTGGTATATTTTTGATTGCGCCATTGGAATCATGTGTTTGTCAATCATTGGATTATTGCCCTTATTGGATATGGCGATATAAGCCAACAGTATGAGCCAATTCGACAGGTGTGTTTTCCTGATTATATAAATATGCGAGGTTGGATGACCCGCCCTGGCTTTTGACGTTAAGTCGCCAGTATGTTTAGGCTTGAATGGCCTTAATCCTAGTCTTTCCCATAATTGCCTGAATACTATATTATGTTTGGGTTGTTACCAGCCCTGGCTTTTGACGTTAAGTCGCCAGGGCATATGTTGTTTAAACTCTGCAGGATTTGCAGAACTATGACTTATATAAATGCTTAAGTTCAAGCTCATCATTAAAATTGATGCTTCAAAATTATTATCCATTCTGGATTTTCTCAAAGGTTATAAGCCGCCGGGTTATAAAAATTCCGGCTTACAATGGAGGCGTATTAAATCGCCATCGGCCAAGAGCCGTCGGGTATTTAAACTCCGGATTTACTTGTCAACAGATAAGGTATTCAAAGTCTCTTTAGCGTAATGGCTATTATTTTATCAGTGGATATGATTTATTCTATAATGGAAGGAATAGTCCCGAGTCGCTGCAGGCTTACGACCCGGCACTTGGGGGCTACATTATTCAGATTGAGATCATATCAAATATGCAAGTCCCATGTCACTGCCAGCATACACCATGGCACTTGGGGGCTAATGCAAAGTCATTTTTTGCTCAACTTATTGAAGACCCGACTCATCACATTCTAATGAGCCGGTCCTTGGGGGCTACCAGTTTCTCCTGTCAAAAATTCAAGGTACACAAGCATTAATCCATTATATTTAACGGTCCACTACTCAGTTGGTAGAGTACAAAGCTCTTAACCTTGTGGACGTGGGTTCAAGCCCCATGGTGGAGATTATATTATATGATGTTATTATCAATAAATTATATACAAAGTCCCAGCTCAGTATTATCTTACTGAGCCAGCCCTTGGGGGCTACACGTTGTTGTTCAAGTTTACATGGTTATATCTACAAAGTCCATTCTCATTATTGCATAATGACCCGGCCGTTGGGGGCTACACTGGTTGAAGCTTTCATGGGCATAAGGCAATTACAAGTCCCAGGTTGCTGCAAGCATGAAAACCCGACACTTGGGGGCTACAAGTGATATGCATATAAGGGAGAAAAAATCTTCAAATTCTCAGTTTGGAGCAGACCAGATTAACCCGGTATCTGCAACAATCATGACCCAACATCATTTATTTATAGCCTAGCAATTTTGGCAATCATAAATCAGCAAGATCTACATCTTTAAGCCGGCTGAATATCAGTTGGATATTTCAAGACCAATATTTTTGTCAAGTCAGAGCATTGAAGGCCGACTCAAATGGATTATTTCTTATAATATTTCTCTACAAGAGCCAATGTCAGCAAATTGGTTATGAAGCTGGCCTATTGACCCGGATTTTTTAAAAGAAGTGCCTGGATTTTTTGCATGGGCAAGGTTTGGACATATCTATTAAAGGAGATTTGCTATAAGATCTTAAGTATGCATCCAGGAGGAAATGACAAGGACTTAAAGATGATCAGGTGCCGGTTCAGGAAAATATTTAACCCGGAGCACAACCTATCAAGTTTGTTCTTGTGTTTATTTTACAGGATCAGTTTAACATGGATAAATCCAAATTAAACTGGGGGCTAATGTCGGGGATATACCCCGTGGTATGACCCGGCTGGGCTTGGCGTTTTCATTGGTAACCCGCCGTAGGACTAGCGACTCACAAGTCTGGTGGCACACTGGTCTGACGACTCACAAGCCTGGCAACTCACGGATGGCCCTAACGGCGGGTTAGATAGAAGACTAGGCCCAAGGCCCAGAAGGTCGGCTCATGTTATGGTGGGTCGGTTTACGAGGAAAGGCATAAGGAGTTTTCCCTTAAGGGGGCAGACTAGGATTCCACTTGTAATAGACTAGTCCTAGTCCTAATAGGACTCCACATGTAACCCGCTCTTCAACTTATATAAGGAGGGGCAAGGCACCCCAAGAGGGACAAGCAAGAAACAATCTCTAGGGCTAGACCCATCTAGAAGAGAGTCGGAGATTCGACGTCTGCCTGATGAGCATAATGAGACCTAGCCACAAACAGCATGGAGGGCTATTCTGGATGATGTTTCCCGGGGCCCGAAGCTATCTAAATCCTTGTCTTGTGTGTTGATCCGTTTCGCGTCTCTCATCCCGATCAACCCCTCTCAAGCTACCACATAGATGCGTGGCCTCACGAATAAGTCCTCACACTAGGACATATGTCGTGCGAAATCCACGACATAGGCTGTGGTAATATAAAAACATTATGTGAACAAAGGGGGGTACAACAAACATTGATATTCTACGTATGTTGCCTATTGACGTGCGGCTTGAAGGCCATGGTCGCAGGTTTGATCCTCGTCCTTTATTTTTTAATTTGTATATGGGTCCAAATTTATTTCATGACATGTGGGCCCCTTAGTGTGTAGTTTGTAGCACTTTAATTTGTGGGTTGAAATTTGTTCCATTCCAAGTGGACTATCGGTGTGTAGTTTTGTAGCTTATTTATAATAATTAAAGATAACAACAGATTTTTTGCAATAATACCATGGTGCAACATTGAAGGCGAGAAAGGACGTGCGAGAGAGCGATGACCGAGCCAGAGGGAAATCAACTAGGGTGTTGCAGGGGTTGCAACGGTGTTTGGAGTAGCTGTGGGCCGAATGCTACAAAAATATAATCTAAACCGACCGGAATAAATGACTACATAAATTAATCCAAGGTTGGAGTGTCCCTCGCAATGTAAATAGCTTCGGCTTTGCGAGGGATAGAGTGGTAGCTTCAATGCATGGAAGATATGGCGTGAGAAAGTGAGGTCAATCGAGAGACATATAGATAGAGAGACAAAGTGAGTGTGGTCCGACATTCATTGAACAGATATATATGCTCTGGAGAGATATTGTCTGATTGAGCTTTTGGCATGGGTGAGGGTTGTAAGATAGAACTTGAGAGATGATCCAGTCACAGACGTGTAGATATATTTTGTGCGTGGGAGGAAGCAAGGTAAATCGATCACATAGGGTCGTTGTGCGATCAAAAGAGTGAGACGGGTTGGAGAGAGTGACCTAGATAGACAATGTGTGTGAGAGAGTATACAATGTGAATAGGTCGAATTGGGCTCAAACATGGTGATATATCGTTTTTGTCCGAGAAAGAGCGAGGTCAATCGAGACATACAAAGAGAGAGAGGGGAGAGGGGGAGAGAGAGAGATTGAGCGAGCATGGCCCGCCATGAGGTTGAAAGAGTGGGGGAGGCTTGGATGGACTGACCTAGATAGACAATCTGCGTGGAGAGTATAGAGTGAGTCGATCGAGGCCCGAACAGGGAGATATATCATGTGTATGTGAAAGAAAATGAGGTTAAACGAGACTCAGATAAATAGAGCGAGATTGAGCGAGTGTGGCCCGCCGTGCGGAAGAAAGAGTGGGACAGTCTCGAGGGAGTGACCTAGATAGACAACGTGCGCGCGTGCGCACGAGAGGTTGGGGGGCTATATAGGCAATGCATGTATTTAGCGGGTGAGAGGGAGAGGGAGAGAGAGAGCTCGGCATGGGGTGCAATGGCGGGTGTGTGAGGTAAATACATTTGGTAACAGAGTGGAGAAAGGGGGTTGTGTAGTTGAGAGAGTTAGAGATCAAAACATGGAGAGAAAGAATGAACGTGTGTTGGAAACCGATAGCTTCCTAAGGTGGTTAGGAGAGGAAGATTGACCGATACAGGAAGTATGTAGCGTGTGTGCAGGGGGGGTGCTAAAAACAACATTTGAATGTAGATAGTATGAGACTTAATATCGATGTTTCAATTCGGTGTACATTGTAAGATTTGAACTGAGGACCATGCATATGGGTAATTATTTTGAATTCGTGCCATACTAGGTTTCAAAAAGTTGACATTGACTCGATTTGTTGTGCTATTTTGTACGTCATGTGTTTGAATCCACCCAAAAAGTTTTCCCACTACCATGGTGTTTATCATATACATATGAATTTTTATTAAAAAAGTAGCGTGGATACAGTGAAATGCGAAATCCACGTTAGAATTGGAGATCACTGCGTGACGCACACTCTAATTCAAAAACTAATTATGTGACACACACTCTAATCCACGTTAGCGTGGATACCGTTTCAATTTTTTTCAAATAACTCCTCATTAATTAATTTATAGTACTCCCTCTGTTCAATTTTATAAGACCTTGAAGACATTTCAGACAATGTGCAAAACAGTTCATTTTAAGTTGTCTGAAACGACTTACAAAAGTGAACGGAGGGAGCATCTCATTTGGAATGACTAATTATTGCAAGGAAAACACGGGCATGGTAATACATACAGATTCGTTTGCAAATGAAAGAAGATTCGTTTGCATTCTCAAATGTAGGCGCACCAGGCAGACCAAGGTCGTGTCGTGGTGGTCGCGTGTATCGAACGGACTCGTCGCACCCAGCCACCCACCCCCTCCCTCCCTCCCCCCTCCCCCCCCCCAAAAAGGACGACGACAAAATAATTTCGCGCTTCCATGTTTCGGATTGAAATATCTGGTGGCCCCAATTCCAGCCCTGCAAAATCTCCCTTCTCCAACGTCCCCTTCCGTGCCCAGATTGCTCAAATCCCTAATTCACCGCCAACCCAAGCAAAGTTTGAATCGCCCCTCATTTCGTCTCTTTCCCCACCTCTGTGCCGGATGACAACGACGAAGACGACGGTCGCGCTTCAACACCACACCGGAGCTACCTCATCTACGCCCTCGTCCATCGCACCAGGTGGTCCACCGAAAACGTCGGCCGCCGCAACCAACGTGCCTCACAAACACCGACTTCCACCACATCAGGTGCGCTTCACCGACGCCGTCTCCTAGCTCGCCGGGGCTACTTCACCGAGCACATCATCGCACCTCCGCCCCCCGAGGCCGTTGGGGCTTCAGCAACGGTCTCGTCCACCGCATCGTAGCGCTCCGCTGCCACTCAAGATCTGCATTCGTGCGCGGCCAGCCAACGCCAGCGCATCACCCTCAACGGCTCTAAAGTGACCCGCCCTTTAGCTAGGCCCGAACTAGGTATCCACACATCACTCCCTTGTGCACTGTTCTGGCAATGTTTGGATATCCTTTCACTACTCTCATAGCTTACACGCCTATGAAACTCTAACTTTAACTCTTATTTCTTCTGGAGATATCATCTGAAACAAGCAAATCCATTTTTTAGCGAAGCATGACAGCGCTATGGGATCTGGTACACATCCTGCACACCCGTATAACCTTGTAAGTATCTGTCCTCCGGTACAACAGCAAGGTCGATTCCTCTTATTTGATCAACCATTCGCCGTGTCAAAAATACAGAGGGGGATGCAAGGAGCACAAGGCCTGCACATCCAAGCAAGTGGTAACATGGCCTTGTACATGGAACATCCCAAGCGCACGCAGAGCTGCAGTGAGCCTGTACAATGAGCTAGCGTAAGTCCATGCATTTCATTTAATTCATACTCGCATTTGTTTATGATTTGTGTGCAGTGGCAGATCCACGAATTCAAGTTACCAGGGGCAAACATTTAACTTAAAAAATACGAAGGCACTTGCACCCCGAAAATCAACATAGCTTGAGAAATGTGAAGCTACATGCACTTTGAAAACCATCTAATGATCCAAAGTAGTTCGGATTATAAACACTAAATGATGCAAGCACCAAAAAATACAAAATGCAACATGGTGTACAAGGACTACAAACATGGTCTGTACCTGCTTGAATTATTCGTTCTCTGGCCGAAAATATTGAAGTGTAATTGCACCTATAACCAGTGCGCAAACTGCATATCAATATATCTATCCTGCACAAGTATGCCAATAATTTCAAACAACAGATTAGAAAAGTACTTATGCTATGTTGTCATGATACGGGGACTTTCTAGTACATGGCCTCGACGTTTCCTCAAGCCATGAAAATGCACTATAATTTGCTTGTCATCAATGCCTGCAAATCTCTATGTCTCTCTCAACATAGCAGATCATCATTAGACACTAAATCTTTCAATGGGAGCTTGTAAAATGCTTGTATTAGATCCCTCATTAGACACTATATGTTCATCACTAGGAGCATGTAAAATGTTTGCATCAAATCCTTCATTAGCAGTCTGTTCATTAGACACTTCAGGCTCAAGAACAACATGAGCTTGTATGTTTGCACCGGAAACTTGATTAGATACATCAGATTTAGTCAGTTCAATATTGATTGGGGGAGTTATAAAATAAGTAGAAATTGGTTTCATTTTCTCATATTCCCTACATACAAGCAGTTTTACAACACCGTCAGGTTTAACTATTGGCCAGAAATTGAAGAGTTGAATTAGATATAATTAGGGATGTGATGTACCTGCTCGTTGTGCATGCTACTCTTGCAAGATGCGACTGTCCCTTTGCGCAAGCTCGATGCCATGCCTGTGTTGTCGCCGCTGCCTCCCACGCAGGCTACACCCAGGGTTCGATCTTCATCTTCTTGTCCTTCCGTTCGCATGAAGCCCGGCGACCGCCCTCTAACGAGGGCACGAGGAAGTGTTGTGTCGGTCTGTCCAGCGGCGGCTAGGTTATGAGCGAACCAGACTAGAGGCTGGAGCGAATGAATTGGGATTTTTCCTACTGCCGATCGATATGGGAGGCGTTCGTTTGGGCCGCGAGCATGCTATAGGGCTTGCCTTGCACTTATGTTATTAGCCCATCCAAATTGAAACATTTTTCTTCATTTTTACATTGCATGCTCGTGCGTTGGGACAAACAAAACTAGCCTGGGCCAACCTGGACGACTCAAACTAGGTGCACACTTTCCAGCCACCTGAGGCGGCCGCCCATACCAGCCCCTATGGTGGCGTCGCCCCTTTTTGCGTGTATGATTGGGTAGTGAAAAATATTCCAGTGGCGCTTTTGATTTACCCATAGAATGGTTGAATTGCTTGTTTCTATGAACTGAGTTCGCCAATAATGTGAAGGATGCCAGTCTTTTCATCCTATTGTAGATTGCTTAGATCTCGATATGCCAAAAGTAATCGCATGAAATATATACAGTAAAAGCCAGTGTGATGTGTGTGGCCACAACTAGTCTGACTACATGTCCTCATATAACATATCAAGGACGCACCATCTTACCAGATTAACCATTCGACTTACCAATGCAGTGTGGGAAGAAAGAAGTATTGGGACTGCGTATCCAAGCAATTGATGCCATGGACTCCTTCATACAACCTTGTAAGCAAAAAAGAAGTTGATGTGTGCCTGTACAAAGAACTAGCATAAGTTCACTTACTTGCTTCTCGGAATTTTAGTTAGCCACTTATTGCAAATTTGTTCAATTACGTTGTTTGGCTTAATTAATTTGCTACTGATTACATAATGTCACAGCCTGTTAATCCTATTATAGACAGCACCTATCTATGTGTTTGATACTTACTGTTAAGAATTACATGTTTTCCTAAACTTAAATAGCTACTTGTTTGTTTAACTGCTTTGCTGCTGCAACAACGGGTTACAATGATGTTAATAACTACTTTTCAGCATCCAATTGAAACTCTTTAATTCCTTGTTTGTTTAACTGGTTTGCTGTTATAACTCCTAGTTGAGATGTTTGGCTAACTTTAACTTTTCTAAATCCAATCGGAACTTTAATGGCAAAACAGGTTAGCCCAAGATCAAAGAGCAAGGTCCCCATAGATGTTGTATCATCCCACAGCAGTGGCACCGGCCCAATCGTGCATTATGAATTGCCAATAGTTGATGCTCTAGAGGCTAAACTAGTGGTAGAAAGAGATTCTGCTTCTGCACTTAGAGATGAAGTTGACATGTTGAGGAAGCAAACAGCACAATCACAAGCAGTACTCAAGACAACCATTAAATATTTGGTGGATTTGAAAACGAAGAAAGCTGAGACTGACCACATTGTTAAGGTCCTGAAGGAAAAAAGGAAATTAAATTCCCACTTGGTAAATCATAGGTGAAATGTTCTTTCCATCGTTGAATAACCTTTGTGTTGTTTGTTCATGTAATCAATCAAACCATTTGTTTTAGAGATCATGTAATAATTGTTTTTTGTTTTTTGTTTTTTGGTTTGTAATTTTATTTGAGCAAAAGTCTGTATTAATTGATAAGACTGTGAGACATTTCATTTTGATTGTTGTGCCAGACCTACAAATATGCCAATCAGGGTGAATGTGCATTCAGCAATAATAGTAATATAGATGGACCATAAGTGGCACGCATCGGAAAGGGCCAAGATGTTGTAGTAGCTTGGCTAAAAATAGGATGTTGTTGTAGCAAAAAAAGTACAGTGGCCTGGCTTATGTATGTTAGTTGATATTATTGATCCATATACTCTATAAGTGTTTATATGTCTGTTAGTTCTGTACATTCTTGGTTGATTGACTCGGTATTTGAATCTTCATACATCGCTTGTGTACATATCTACATGGGAGTACACATTATGCTGCGTGGCATTTGAGTTGGACATGAAGTGTTCCAAATATTTGAATTCAGCTTAAACTGGATTCTAGCTTCTGAATTTGAGTATTGGCATTTGTAAACCATATTCATATATGACAGTGGAATACATCTTTGTCGTCCTTTTCAACATATATAAATACACATAGAATGATTTATAAAGATTCGTATAGGAATACAAAATGGATTCGAATTTAGTTGCCAGGGTAAATGTGGATGCTTATTGTCCCAAAATATGAAAGAAGCGGCAAAATGTCCACTCCCACTTCGGCTGCCCGAAGCCAAGTGTTTGGGAGATGGAAATTATTGTCTACCCATTACACGGACAATCCATCGGCCCGATTTCCACTTCTCTAAATAGGGGTGGGTTAGTAACTTCAATTAGACATGACACGACCGCCTCTGAGCCCATTCCGACACGGTGGGCGCCAAACATAGGCGGCAAAACACATTTGATTCAAGCTCGTCCGAAAGACCCATGTTTCTCCCTCCATTTCCCCATTCATACACGATGGGTGGCAAAACAAACTCGACTCGGCCGGAATCGATGTAGGCAAATATTTTCAATAGGGGCAGGTTTGTAACTTCACTCAGACGTGACACAACCGCCCTACCTGTCAGCCCCGTTCAAACACCGTGGGCGCCAACCATGGGCGCCAACCACCCTTCCTCGCCCGAAATCGCTCTGGGCAAATATTGGCAAGATGCGAGATTACCGTCCTATCCCCAATCGACGAGACGTCCAAATTTAAACGGGGGCTAAGTTCGTAAATTTCCCATATTTCAGACAGGCGTGTCCCAAAAACATGGTTCCCCGTACCTCTCCCTCCATTTTTCCATTCATACACCGTCCGCGCTAGAACACCATCCCCACACTAGCCTCCGTCCGCCACCCCATCCATCGCGGCCGTATTCCACCCCATCCATCGCCGCCGTCCTCCACCACATCCATCGCCACCATCCTCCACCATGTCAGACGCCTACTGAGGGAGTCCGGGACTCGGGGGTGTCCGGATAGCCGGACTATCATCATCGGCCGGACTCCAAGACTATGTACAAGATTGAAGATAGCTGGCTGGCAAGATGCAGCACCAGCGACCCGAGTACATCCGAGATCAGAGATGGAAATGGAAAATCACACAGGAAAGATCAGCGCCGAAATAAAGAATGTGGCCCAAAGAACACGATGGTCAACGCCGGATTCAAAAGCTCTCGGCCGAACAACAAAACACTGCCCCTTAAGGACAATAGTGATGAGCTATCCAACCTAAACAAAATTTTGGACCGGATATGTCAAATCCACAGTACCCCTGGGAAGCCTGCAAACCACACCCACCGAGATTGTTGGGTCTTCAAGAAGTCCGGCCGACTCAACGCTGAACACAAGGGGCTTGACACGCCAAGCAAGGACAATGACGAACCCCACCAGCAGAGCACCGGAAAACAAAAGACTTTCCCGCAAGAAGTCAAAACAGTAAACTCACTCCATGTGATAATACGGAACAATAGTGCGGCACCCGCTAAAGTACGCGTCGCATGGTCCACCCCAGCGGAATCCCAAGATTGGATGTCAAAACCAATTACTTTCGACCACCTGGATTATTCCAGAAGTATTCGAAACGCAGGATGGACTGCTCTGATATTGGATCCTATAATCGACGGACTACAATTTACACAAGTCCTAATGGATGGCGTCAGTGATTTAAACCTGCTATATCCGGACACAATCCGCAAGTTGGGGATAGACCCTACTAAAATTCGCCATAGCCGCACTTCCTTCAAAGGAGTGACGCCAGGCCCTTACGCCAAGTGCACGGGGTCCTTACTACTAGAAGTTGTGTTCGGATCACCCGACAACTTCCGTCGCGGAAAGCTAATCTTCCATGTCGCCCCATTCAAAAGTAGCCATCAAGCACTATTGGGACGTGGAGCTTTCGCCCGCTTTAACGCAATACGGCACTACACGTCTCTTACACTCAAAATGCCCGGTCCACGCGGCATCATCTCATTAAAAGGTCGTTCAAGATCCCGGACACGGCTAGGCGAGTCCGGCATAAATAAACTAGGGGCTCCCTAGACGCATACCCCTTCACAAGGGGCTGTGCGTATGAACAATAAGAGCCAATAAAAGCTCAACTTTATCCGTTCATTCATACTTTGTTTTCATTACATTTTCTGCATGATTTCTTTTCAAACTAAGTTCCTCTCTTTTACAGATGAACAGCGTGCTACACCCGTCCAGGATACAGCACAACGGAGACACAGGCGCAGACGTGCAGCAGGGACCCGTCTCAAGGATTCTTTTCAGATTAAGACCCTGCGTAAACCTTTCTTACCGTCTCTTGTTGATTGAAGCGCATCTTGAAGACGCTTTTGCAAGGTGGATATCATTACGTCAACATTACATAATAGATGGGGATACATACCAAAGGCATACAATGCCACACGAATACAACATCATCTTACATAAGAGCATCATCCGACTATGGATGAAACACAAACAGAAACTCAAACGACATCCACCCTGCTAGCCCAGGCTGCCGACCTGGAACCTATCCCCTGGTCGAAGAAGAAGCAGAAGAAGAACTCCAAAACAAGCAAACATCGCTCTCGCGTCGTGATCATCGCATAACCTGTACCTGCAACTGTTGTTGTAGTAATCTGTGAGCCACGAGGACTCAGCAATCCCATTACCATGGGTATCAAGACTAGCAAAGCCTATTGGGAAAGGAAGGGCTAAAGTGGTGAGGTTGCAGCAGCGACTAAGCATATATGGTGGCTAACATACGCAAATAAGAGCGAGAAGAGAAACAAAGGAACGGTCGTGAAGCTAGCAATGATCAAGAGGTGATCCTGAACTCCTACTTACGTCAATCATAACACAGAAACCGTGTTCACTTCCCGGACTCCACCGAAAAGGGACCATCACGGCTACACACGCGGTTGATGCGTTTTAATTCGGATCTGGTGTCAAGTTATCTACAACCGGATATTAACAAATTCCCATCTGCCACATAGCCGCGGGCACGGCTCTCGAAAGTTTATAACCCTGCAGGGGTGTCCCAACTTAGCCCATGATAAGCTCTCGCGATCAACGAAGGATATTCCTTCTCCCAAGAAGACCCGATCAGTCTCGGAATCCCGGTTTACAAGACATTTCGACAATGGTAAAACAAGTCCAGCAAAGCCACCCGATGCGCCGACAATCCCGATAGGAGCTGCACATATCTCGTTCTCAGGGCAACACTGGATGAGACAGGCTACGAGTAAAACCAAACCTCGAGTTGCCCCGAGTGGGCCCCGCAAGCGGCTCGGTTCGGACCAACACTTAGAGAAGCACTGGCCCGGGGGGTCTAAAATAAAGATGACCCTTGGGTTAATTACTCCCAAGGGAAAGGTAGGTGGTGGTGAGGCAAATGGTAAAACCAAGGTTGGGCCTTGCTGGAGGAGTTTTATTCAAAGCGAACTGTCAAGGGGGTCCTATAAATCACCCAACCGCGTAAGGAACGCAAAAGCCGGGAACATAACACCGGTATGACGGAAACTAGGGCAGCAAGAGTGGAACAAAACGCCAGGCATAAGGCCGATCCTTCCACCCTTTACCAAGTATATAGATGCATTAATAATATAAGAGATATTGTGTTATCCCAACATAACCCTGTCCACCATGGAGCAATCTTCAACTTTATCTGCAACTAACAGCGCTATAAGAGGGGCTGAGCAAAGCGGTAACATAGCCAAACAACGGTTTGCTAGGAAGGGTGAAAAAGGTTAGAGGCTGACATGGCAATTTGGGAGGCTTGAAGAGCAAAAGATAGGTAGCGCAGCAAAGCGATAGAACGAAGCAACTAGCATAGCAATGATAGTAGTGAGATCCAGGGTAGCGGTCATCTTGCCTGAAATCCCGCTAGGAAGAAGAACGAGTCCATGAAGAAGACAAACGGATGAAGCCGAACCAAGCGTAGACGAACGCATCCTCATGATCACAACGAAACGGAAACTATCGAGAAGAAGCACACAACATGGTAAACACACCACACATGAACAAGACATGATGCACAACAAGCATGATGCATGACAAAGCTACATGAGGCTACTCATGGCAAGAGATGATGCATACAAGAGCAACACATCAAAGCAAGTTTAAATGAGGCCGGAAACAACATATAACAAATCCGGTAAGTCCTCATTTGCAAATTTAGAAATTGGTCCAGAACTGAATAAACCTTATGTTCAAGTTGTTAAACAGCAAGTTAAGATGCACCACGATGAACTACACGGAATTCTAGTCTAGTTACATATAAAGTTCATTAGATTCGGAGCTACGGCCTAGAAGATATGAGCAAAACAAGTTAAACATGGCATTGATGCAAAATGCATACAAACAACAAGCAAACACCTCAAAACAAGGATGCAACATGATTATATGAAACTACATACAAAATCAAGCAAGTTTCATATAGAGCATACTCAAAACGGAGCAACGGTTCAACACATACACTCTATACAAATTTAAAGGACAAGCTGTCCAAAACAGCAAGTAGGCATCTTACAATCATCAAAACAGTATGCTACAGCATCTCAACATGGAAACAAAAGGCATGGACATGAAGTACATATAAAGCATGACAAAACATGAACACTGAGCTATCTCCATAAAACACTATAACATGCTCAAAAGGACATGGCAAGATTGCAAATAATAACAGTTTCAGGCTTAGCAGAAATAACATCAGGTTGCAATGTTTAGAGCTATCAAACAACATGTTACACAAACTTATCATGGCAAACAAAGGCATGGCATGAATCTAATAATTGCATAGAACAAAAGTCCCTTACTGACCATGAGCCAAAAGGCACAGAAAATATGATGGCACCCTTGTAAACATGGCAAAAGATGACAGATTCATACATGGCAGGAACAACAATAAGTAGGCATGTTGGTGAGCTTGTACCACTCACCACAGAGCAATATATGGCATGGCAAGGCAACCCACAATAAGAATACATGTTTGTGAAGCTAATCATGGCAAGTGCAAGTTCATAGGATGCATGGATCACTAGCAAAGCACATGACAAGACTGAACTTAATGTTAGCAGGCTGACAGCAACAATATTTAGCAAGTTTGGAGCAAGATTACAATAAGCTACAGCAGGCTATAAATGCAACCAGGGGAATGAATGGATAGAGAATGACATGTATATAACAAAACATCCTTAGTGAACATATCCAGATTATGCATAGAATGACTTGTAGCAGCAGGTTTACATAGCATCACGAAACGGAGCAGTATGCAGCAAGTTATGATGCGATGAACAGGGGACCAGAATGTCAAAATATCAGGGACTTGGACGAAAATCACCGCCGAACACCAGATCTAGCATTTCGGGCACGCGAACCGAAGCTCGCCGGAGACGGGGCGGCGCGGCGGCCGGAGAGGACGGGGAAGGCCGGGGGCAACACCGGAGAGGTCGGGGACAAGGTGGCAGGGCGGAGCAAGCCGGCGAGGGACAACGCGCCGGCGAGGAAGACCGGGAGGCGGGCGGCGGCGCTGTTCCGCGGCGAGGTCGGCGCCGACGGGCGGCAACGGCGCGGGGAAGGAGCCGAGGCGGTGCGGGTCCGACGGCGGGTCAGAGCGGAGGGAGGCGCGGCGGCGGCGATGAGGTTCGGCGGCGGGGCGGCGAGGCGCTCCGGCGTGGGCGGCGGGGTCCGGCGCCGGCGGGGCGGCGGCGCAGCGCTCGG